>NC_041392.1:660251054-660318561 GCF_002162155.2 Triticum dicoccoides | reverse complement strand
TGCTAAAGGAAAGGTGAAGATCACCATGACTCTTGCATAAGGTAGAAGATAAACATAAAAGATAGGCCCTTCGCAGAGGGAAGCAGAGGTTGTCATGCACTTTTATGGTTGGATGCACAAAATCTTAATGCAAAAGAACATCACTTTATATTGCCACTTGTGATATGGACCTTTATTATGCAGTCCGTTGCTTTTATTTCTTCCACATCACAAGATCGTATAAAGCTTATTTTCTCCGCATTAATAGATCATACATTGTAAGGGCATTTCCCTACTTTGTGTTTTGCATGATGATGACAACCCTTTGTTGGTCTAATCTTGTGCTAAGTGCTTCAGGTTCTCGGTGGTTAAGCATTCATCGTATAGCTATTCTCTCTAGAAGGAAAAGATCGAAGACGAAGTCTTTCTTTTCTTTTTATCTCTTTGGTCGTAGGGAACTCGTACTATCAAGAGGGAATCCACATTGGAAAGAGTTGGGCGAATCTTTTCACGTACACGTTCCTCACCGCACTCTTGCCTTCCTTAGTTGTGAGAGAGAGAGCTCTTCCCTTCTTATCCTACTGCTTATTGTGGCTTCCCAGTGGTTGTACCGCTCTCTAGGAGCGGTTGTACTGCTGGTTCTTGGCGCTTACCAGTTTTGATCGAGTAGTTGTACCGCTGCTTCCGGGCGGTGGTACCGCCAACATGCTCAGCAATGACTAAGGCGGTTGTTCCAGCCAAGTACCACCCATGTACCGGTCAGACTTCTATTTTGATGCGGTACTCGGGCGGGGGTGGCCCGGTTGGTCTAGTCGTACCAGTACCACCGGTGCCCGGAGCGGTTCTACCGCTCAGGACTTATCCACCCCGAGCGCTCAAGGCCAAGCGGTTGCATCGGTCCTGTACCGCTCGACTACCGCACTCAGGGGTGACTCCCTATTGTTTCTATGAGGTAGTTGAGCGGTGGCTGGGCGGTTGTTCCGGTAGTTCTCTTAAACCGGTACTACAACCTGGTCGCCCGGTTGTACCGCCTGGTAGGGTTCTGCACGTAAACCGTGAGTCCCGGTTGTACCGGGACAAGGAGCGGTTGTACCGTTGCAGTATAGAAAACATAGTAACGGTTGGATTTTTAGGGTTGCTATATAAGGGTGATTCTTCCACCTACCACACCTACCTTTGACCTCTCTCACTCCACCATTAATGCTACTCAAGCTCTCTTGCCCGATCTCTCTCTCTCTCTCTCTAGCCACTCAAACTTGTTGATTTGCTAGGGATTGAAGGAGGAGACATAGATCTACACTTCCACCAAAGGATATTTGCTTCCCCCATACTTTCTTGTGTGGATTTTGTTACTCTTGGGTGTTTGAGCACCCTAGACGGTTGAAGTCACCTCGGAGCCACATTCCATTGTGGTGAAGCTCCACAGTTTCATTGGGAGCCTCCAATTAAGTTGTGGAGAGAGCCCCAACCTTGTTTGTAAAGGTCCGGTTGATGCCTCCAAGGGCACCAATAGTGGAATCACAACATCTCGCATTGTGTGAGGGCGTGAGGAGAATACGGTGGCCCTAGTGGCTTCTTGGGGAGCATTGTGCCTCCACACCGCTCCAACGGAGACGTACTTCCTCTCAAAAGGAAGGAACTTCGCTAACACATCCTCGTCTTCACTGGCTCCACTCTTGGTTATTTCATCCCTTTACTTGTGCAAGCTTATTTGTGTTATATACCTTGCTTGCTTGTGTACTTGCTGTTGTTGCATCATATAGGTTGCCCACCTAGTTGCATATCTAGACAACCTACTTTGATGCAAAGTTTAATTTTGTAAAGAAAAGCTAAAAACTGTTAGTTGCCTATTCACCCCCCTATAGTCAACTATATCGATCCTTTCAATTGGTAACAGAGCCTCATCTCTTTCTTAAGGACTTTGTCGTCCGAAGATTATGGTTGACACCGTAGACGCTGTGGAGGAGCACTTCGGTGCGAATCCAGTCTCGTGTACGGGCGATGGGGGAACCTCGGTCTCTCATGAGGAATTCAATGTCGCTTTGGACACATTGAAAACCTCCATGACGACCGAAGTTGAACGCATGTTTAATAAATACATTGAAGGGCTTAAACTATCGACCGCACCGTTGAAAGTGGGTGATCCCACTAACAAGGTAACGGATGCTTGCTACCTCTTGAGCACTGCGTTGGTTTTCCCCGAAGAGGAAGGGATGATGCAGTAAAGTAGCGTAAGTATTTCCCTCAGTTTTTGATAACCAAGGTATCAATCCAGTAGGAGGCTTTGCGCGAGTCCCTCGCACCTTCACAAAACAAATAAATCCTCGCAACCAACGCAAATAGGGGTTGTTAGTCCCTATAAGACCACTTACGAGAGTGAGATCTGATAAATAAGATAAGATAATATTTTTGGTATTTTCATGATAAAGATCCAAAGTAAAATAAAGGCAAAGTAAATAGCAACGGAAATAACTAAGTAGTAGGAGATTAATATGATAGAGATAGACCCGGGGGCCATAGGTTTCACTTGTGGCTACTCTCCAGAGCATAAGTATTCTATGGTGGGTGAACAAATTACTGTTGAGCAATTGACAGAATGGAGCATAGATATGAGAATATATAGGTATGATCATGTATATAGGCATCACGTCCGAGACAAGTAGACCGACTCCTGCCTGCAGCTACTACTATTACTCCACTCATCGACCGTTATCCAGCATGCATCTAGAGTATTAAGTTAAAAACAGAGTAACGCCTTAAGCAAGATGACATGATGTAGAGGGATAGACTCATGCAATACGAAGAAAACCCCATCTTGTTATCCTTGATGGCAACAATACAGTACGTGCCTTGCTGCCCTTACTGTCACCGAGAAAGGACACCGCAAGATTGAACACAAAGCTAAGCACTTCTCCCATTGCAAGAAAGATCAATCTAGTAGGCCAAACCAAACTGATAATTCGAAGAGACTTGCAAAGATAAACAATCATACATAAAATAATTCAGAGAAGATTCAAATATTGTTCATAGATAGACTTGATCATAAACCCACAATTCATCGATCTCAACAAACACTCCGCAGAAAGAAGATTAAATCGAATAGTTCTCCACAAGAGAGGGGGAGAACATTGTATTGAGATCCAAAAAGAGAGAAGAGGCCATCAAGCTACTAGCTATGGACCCGTAGGTCTGAAGTAAACTACTCACACTTGATCGGAGGGGCTATGGTGTTGATGTAGAAGCCCCCCTTGATAGATGCCCCCTCCGGCAGAGCTCCGGAACAGGCCCCAAGATGGGATCTCGTGGATACAGAAAGTTGCGGCAGTGGAATTAGGTTTTTGGCTCTGTTTCTGATTGTTTGGGGGTACGTGGATATATATAGGAGGAAGGAGTACGTCGGTGGAGAAAGAGGGGGCCCACGAGGGTGGAGGGCGCGCCTAGGGTAGGCAGGCGCGCCCCTACCTCGTGGCCTCCTCTTTTCTTTCTTGACGTAGGGTCCAAGTCTCCCGGGTCTTGTTCGTTGAGAAAATCACGTTCCCGAAGGTTTCATTCTGTTTGGACTCCGTTTGATATTCCTTTTCTTCGAAACCCTAAAACAGGCAAAAAACTACAATTCTGGGCTGGGCCTCCGGTTAATAGGTTAGTCCCAAAAATAATATAAAAGTGGATAATAAAGCCCAATAATGTCCAAAACAGTAGATAATATAGCATGGAGCAATCAAAAATTATAGATACGTTGGAGACGTATCAAGCATCCCCAAGCTTAATTCCTGCTCGTCCTCGAGTAGGTAAATGATAAAAACAGAATTTTTGATGCGGAGTGCTACTTGGCATAATTTTAATGTAATTCTTCTTAATTGTGGTATGAATATTCAGATCCGAAAGATTCAAGACAAAAGTTCATATTAACATAACAATGATAATACTTCAAGCATACTAACTAAGCAATTATGTCTTCTCAAAATAACATGGCCAAATAAAGTTCATCCCTACAAAATCATATAGTTTAGTCACGTTTCATTTTCGTCACACAAGAATGCTCTGATCATGCACAGCCCCGATGACAAGCCAAGTAATTGTTTCATACTTTAGTAATCTCAAACCTATAAACTTTCACGCAATATATGAGCGCGAGCCATGGACATAGCACTACAGGTGGAATAGAATATAATGTGGGGGGTTATGTGGAGAAGACAAAAAAGGAGAAAGTCTCACATCAATGAGGCTAATCAATGGGCTATGAGATGCCCACCGATTGATGTTAATGCAAGGAGTAGGGATTGACATGCAACGGATGCACTAGAGCTATAAATTTTTGAAAGCTCAACAAAAGAAACTAGTGGGTGTGCATCCAACTTGCTTGCTCACGAAGACCTAGGGAACTTGAGGAGGCCCATTGTTGGAATATACAAGCCAAGTTCTATAATGAAAAATTCCCACTAGCATATGAAAGTGACAAAATAAGAGACTCTCTATCATGAAGATTACGGTGCTACTTTGAAGCACAAGTGTGGAAAAAGGAGACTAGCATTGCCCCTTTTATTTTTTTTATTTTTTTATTTGGCCTTTCCTTTTCCTTTTCTTTTGGGACAATGCTCTATTAATGATGATAATCACACTTCTATTTATTTACAACTCAATGATTACAACTCGATACTAGAACAAAGTATGACTCTATATGAATGCCTCCGGCGGAGTACCGGGATATGCAATGAATCAAGAGCGACATGTACGAAAAATTATGAACGGTGGCTTTTCCACAAATACGATGTCAACTACATGATCATGCAAAGCAATATGACAATAATGAATGTGTCATGATGAACGGAATGGTGGAAAGTTGCATGGCAATATATCTCGGAATGGCTATGGAAATGCCATAATAGGTAGGTATGGTGGCTGTTTTGAGGAAGATATAAGGTGGTTTATGTGTGAAAGAGCGTATCATATCACGGGGTTTGGATGCACCGGCGAAGTTTGCGCCAACTCTCAATGTGAGAAAGGGCAATGCATGGTACCGAAGAGGCTAGCAAGGATGGAAGGGTGAGAGTGCGTATAATCCATGGACTCAACATTAGTCATAAACAACTCACATAATTATTGCAAAAATCTACAAGTCATCAAAAACCTCGGTACTACGCGCATGCTCCTAGGGGGATAGATTGGTAGGAAAAGACCATCGCTCGTCCCCGACCGCCACTCATAAGGAAGGCAATCAAATAACACCTCATGTTTCAAATTTGTTACATAATGTTTACCATACGTGCATGCTACGGGACTTGCAAACTTCAACACAAGTATTTCTCAATTTCACAACTACTCAACTAGCACGACTTTGATATTATTACCTCCATATCTCAAAACAATCATCAAGCATCAAACTTCTCTTAGTATTCAAATCACTCATAAGAAAATTTTATTAATCTTGAATACCTAGCTTATTAGGACTTTAAGCAAATTACCATGCTATTAAGATTCTCAAAATAATTTAAGTGAAGCATGAGAGATCAATAGTTTCTATAAAACAAATCCACCACCGTGCTCTAAAAGATATAAGTGAAGTACTAGAGCAAAACTATATAACTCAAAACATATAAGTGAAGTACATAGAGTATTCTAACAAATTCCAAATCATGTATGGCTCTCTCAAACCGTGTGTACAGAAAGGATGATTGTGGTAAACTAACAAGCAAATACTCAAATCATACAAGACGCTCCAAGCAAAACACATATCATGTGGCGAATAAAAATATAGCTCCAAGTAAAGTTACCGATAGAAGTAGATGAAAGAGGGGATGCCTTCCGGGGCATCCCCAAGCTTTGGCTTTTAGGTGTCCTTATATTATCTTGGGGGTGCCATGGGCATCCCCAAGCTTAGGCTCTTTCCACTCCTTGTTCCATAATCCATCAAATCTTTACCCAAAACTTGAAAACTTCACAACACAAAACTCAAAGTAGAAAATCTCGTGAGCTCCGTTAGCGAAAGAAAACAAAAGACCACTTCAAGATACTGTAATGAACTCATTCTTTATTTATATTGGTGTTATACCTACTGTATTCCAACTTCTCTATGGTTTATAAACTATTTTGCTAGCCATAGATTCATCAAAATAAGCAAACAACACACGAAAAACAGAATCTGTCAAAAACAGAACAGTCTGTAGTAATCTGTAGCTCGCGCAAGATATGGATCCCCAAAAATTCTAAAATACATTTCTGAACGTGAGGAATTTATCTATTAATCATCTGCAAAAAGAATTAACTAAATATCACTTTCCAAATAAAAATCACAGCATTTCTCGTGAGCGCTAAAGTTTCTGTTTTTTACAGCAAGTTCAACAAGACTTTACCCAAGTTTTCCCAACGGTTCTACTTGGCACAAACACTAATTAAACACAAAAAACAACCAAAACAGAGGCTATATAAATTATTATTACTAAATAGGAGCAAAAATCAAGGAATAAAAATAAAATTGGGTTGCCTCCCAACAAGCGCTATCGTTTAACGCCCCTAGCTAGGCATAATAAGCAAGAATAGATCTAGGTATTGCCATCTTTGGTAGGTAATTCTTCAATGAGGCATCTACAATCTTTAGGAATTTATTTATTTTTATTAATTATCAAAATTTTAGGCACAAGATCGAAAAATTCATTAGCAACAAATGGTTCCTTAATGATAGCAAAAAGATTGGGATGAATACTTATAGATTTGAGATCCGCATTTTCCTTACTAGAGGGTTCACCCTTATTTTTAGGAACATACATAAGCTTGGGAATTTTAGTGGGAGGACTTGGAGTATTCTTTACGGAAGAAAAAGCGGTTCCCAAGTTGGTAATAATATCGTCAAGTTTATCGATTCTAGTGGAATCATGATTTATTTTCTCATTAACTATGGGTTCCTTTTCTTTAATATTTTTCAAAGTAACTCCTACTTTAGATCCATATTGAGAGATCCCGCTGTGGATCTTTTTATCCAAATTTTCAATTAACTCTACGGTAGCAACCTTATTTTCAATAATTTCAAGCCTTTGCATTACATGCTCCAAAGTTAATACAGTTCCACTAACCAAGAGAGGAGGTGAGCCAAATAAATCTATCATAGCATTATAAGAATCAAAAGTATGGCTACCCAAAAAGTTCCCTCCGGTAATAGTATCAAGAACATAACGGTGCCAAGGAGTAATGCCTACATAAAAATTGCGAAGAAGAATGGAAGTAGATTGCTTCCTAGTAGATCTATTTTGAGCATTGCAAATTCTATACCAAGCATCTTTTAGATTTTCTCCCTCCCTTTGCTTAAAATTTAGAATTTCATTCTCAGGAGATAACGGAGAAGATAAGGGACTAGCCATAACGACAAGCAAATAAACTAACACACAAGCAAACAAAAAGCAAGCGGGCAAAAAGAGGCAAATAGAGAAAGAGAGGGAGGATAGAGAGAGAGGGTTAATAAAACGGCAAGGGTGAAGTGGGGGAGAGGAAAACGAGAGGCAAATGGCAAATAATGTAATGCGAGAGATAAGGGTATGATGGGTACCTGGTATGTTGACTTTTGCATAGACCTCCCCGGCAACGGCGCCAAAAATCCTTCTTGGTACCTCTTGAGCACAGCCTTGGTTTTCCCCGAAGAGGAAGGGATGATGCAGTAAAGTAGCGTAAGTATTTCCCTCAGTTTTTGAGAACCAAGGTATCAATCCAGTAGGAGGCTACGCGCGAGTCCCTTGCACCTACACAAAATAAATAAATCCTTGCAACTAATGCAAATAGGGGTTGTTAGTCCCTATAAGGCCACTTACGAGAGTGAGATTTGATAGATAAGATAAGATAATATTTTTGGTATTTTTATGATAAAGATGCATAGTAAAATAAAGGCAAAGTAAATAACAAAGGAAATAACTAAGTAGTAGGAGATTAATATGATAGAGATAGACCCGGGGCCATAGGTTTCACTTGTGGCTTCTCTCAAGAGCATAAGTATTCTATGGTGGGTGAACAAATTACTGTTGAGAAATTGACAGAATTGAGCATAGTTATGAGAATATCTAGGTATGATCATGTATATAGGCATCACGTCCGAGACAAGTAGACCGACTCCTGCCTGCATCTACTACTATTACTCCACTCATCGGCCGCTATCCAGCATGCATCTAGAGTATTAAGTTAAAAACAGAGTAACGCCTTAAGCAAGATGACATGATATAGAGGGATAGACTCATGCAATATGAAGAAAACCCCATCTTGTTATCCTCGATGGCAACAATACAATACGTGCCTTGTTGCCCTTACTGTCACCGGGAAAGGACACTGCAAGATTGAACCCAAAGCAAAGCACTTCTCCCATTGCAAGAAAGATCAATCTAGTAGGCCAAACCAAACTGATAATTCGAGGAGACTTGCAAAGATAACCAATCATACATAAAAGAATTCAGAGAAGATTCAAATATTGTTCATAGATAGACTTGATCATAAACCCACAATTCATCGGTCTCAACAAACACACCGCAAAAAGAAGATTACATCGTATAGTTCTCCACAAGAGAGGGGGAGAACATTGTATTGAGATCCAAAAAGAGAGAAGAAGCCATCAAGCTACTAGCTATGCACACGTAGGTCTGAAGTAAACTACTCACACTTGATCAGAGGGGCTATGGTGTTGATGTAGAAGCCCTCCGTGATAGATGCCCCATCCGGCGGAGCTCCGGAACAGGCCCCAAGATGGTATCTCGTGGATACAGAAAGTTGCGGCGGTGGAATTAGGTTTTTGGCTCCGTTTCTGATTGTTTGGGGGTACGTGGATATATATAGGAGGAAGGAGTACGTCGGTGGAGAAAGAGGGGGGCCACGAGGGTGGAGGGCGCGCCTACGGTAGGCAGGCGCGCCCCCCTACCTCGTGGCCTCCTCTTTTCTTTCTTGACGTAGGGTCCAAGTCTCCTGGGTCTTGTTTGTTGAGAAAATCACGTTCCCGAAGGTTTCATTCCATTTGGACTCCGTTTGATATTCCTTTTTTTTGAAACCATAAAACAGGCAAAAAACAACAATTCTGGGCTGGGCCTTCGGTTAATAGGTTAGTCCCAAAAATAATATAAAAGTGGATAATAAATCCCAATAATGTCCAAAACAGTAGATAATATAGCATGCAGCAATCAAAAATTATAGATATGTTGGAGACGTATCAATGCTAACTCCGACAAGGGGGAAGCTACTAGTGAAAAGACTTCTTCATCTAGTGGTAAGAATGGCATCGGCATCTTTGCCCATGTGGAGCCTCCACCTGTTTATGGTAGATCGATTCCTTCTACTCATTTGAATCATGCTGGTCCTCCCCCTAAGATTATGAAAAATGAAGACTTTGATTCTTGGGTTTATCGCTTTAAGCGTCATTTAAATCATGTGAATACTAATCTTTGGAGAATCATTGAAGAAGTCTTCTATCCGCATGACCCAATCAACTCACCCCTAGAGAAGCCGTGGATAATCAATTCAATAAGAATGCTCTCTTCATCATCCAAGATGCAATTCCACCCGAAGATCTCCCTCATCTTCGGCCCTTGGCCTTGGCCAAAGATGCACGGCATTGTGTTGTCTACCTCTACCGGGGTAGCGCGAGCATTCAACGCTCCAACTATGAAGTGGTGCAAGATGAAGCCGGTGAGTTTGCAATGAAAGAAGAAGAGGAACCTTGTGAGCTTTATCGGAGAGTAACCAAACTCGCAGTCTCACTCCGAGATCATGGGAGCAAGGACACGGATGACAATTGGATCAAGCACAAATTCCTCAAGGCAATGATGTCTTACCACAAGGCTATGTCCTCCATCATTCGTCAAAGGCCGGACTTCCACTCTTTGTCCTCAAGTGAAGTGTTGGATGAGTTTGTGGCTATGAGCATCCTGGACAAGACTTTCGACAATGCGGTGCTACGTTCTCAAAGAGCAAAGAAGCCCTACCTTGCATTGAAGGCCAAGGTTAGTGTGGAAGAAGAAGAAGAGGAGAGCAACCCTGAATATACAAAGTATGATTATCATGAGCACATGGCTCTCACTTCATGACAATTTTGGAGTAAGAAGAACTCAAGGCCCAACTTTAACAAGAACAACTCAAGTGGCAACAAGGTCAAGCAACACATGAGGACTTGCTATAATTGTGGCAATGTGAGCCATTTTGTTGTAGAATGTCCTTATGAGAAGAGAGGAGACAATGGTGGCAAGCTCATTTGAAAGGACAAATCCAAGTCTTTCCCTAACAAGAGAAACTTCACCAAGAGGACTCCTCCCAATGGGTTGGTTGCACAAGAAGAGTACAATGAGGATGATGATGACGATGAAGGCGGTGACTCGGTTGCTATGGCCACCGTGGCCATTGTAACAACTCCTCGGGTATCCCTCTTCGACTCACCCAATGAGAACATCATCGCCAAGTGCCTCATGGCTAAAGCAACCAACAAGGTAACCCCCAATATCAAAACTACCATCATTACTAATCCTTCCTTGATGGATTGCATTGATGAAAATGTGGGGCCTAATGAGGAAGAAAATGAGTTTGATTCCTTTATGAGTAAGCTCAAGGGTAAGTCCAAGAAGAACTTTTTTTGCTCTCTTGGAACAACTTGGTGAAGCCAATGACACCATCGAGGCTCGCGAAGAAACCATCTCTAAGATGGAGGGGCATAGCCGTGATTATGCCAATGAGATATCAGAACTCTCTAATGCTCTTGAGGAAGAACGTGGTCTTCGTTTGGCTCTTGAGGAGTCACACAACGATGATCATGCTAAATTAAAGAAAAATCTTGATCATGCTTCTGTCTTATCTCGTGTGCTAAATTCCGAGAAGGCCAAACTTGAAGTTGATCTTGCTAGACTCAAGGAAGAGTTTGATATACTTGACAAGGCCCATAAAGCCTTGAAAGGTATTCATGCTAGTCTTAAAGAGTCTCACGATCAACTCCAAGTGAAGCTAACTAAGGAGAAAGCCACCTTTCCTCATATGGTGTTAATTGATAATGCAAATGCTACCAACCCTTGTTGTGAGCATGTGCATCTTGTTGAGGAGAATGCTAAGTTGAAGGAGAAACTTGAGAAAGGCCTTGTGTTGTGCATACAAGGTGAGAAGAACCTCAAGGACCTTTTGAGCAATCAAAAGGAAGTTGTTGCCAAAGAAGGGATTGGGTTCGCACCCATGCCCAAGAACAAGAAGAAGAATGACAAGACCAAACGACCTACCCCTCTCAAGCAAACCTTTGTGAAGGAGGGAGAGGGTGTTTCCAAGGAGAAGAAGAACAATGTGAAGGGTGGTGGTGTCAAGAAAGGCAATGGCACCCCTTCCAACAAAGCCGGTGACTTTAACCCTTCTTATGTGTTGTGCCGTGCTAGTGATGGGCATGTTTATGCCAAATTTGTTGGTTCTCCTTATGAGTGCTTTGAATGGTCTATTTGGGTTCCTAAGACCCTTGTTACTAACATCAAAGGACCCATTACAAAATGGGTACCTAAAACCAAGCATTGATTTCTTATAGGTGTTTGCTTCCGGTGGGGGGTCATGGTTGCTCGATAGTGGAGCAACTAATCATAACCAGGAGCAAGGACTTGGTGGTGGAGGTTCACAAGATTCCACCTATTCCCACCAATGTCGAGTTGGGTGATGCCTCATCCTCTAAGGTATTGGGACTTGGCAAGGTTGTCATTTCTCATGATCTCATGATCAAGAAGGTCATGCTTGTTGATTCCCTTGCATACAATTTACTTTCCGTTCGTCAACTTGCACTCATGGGCTTTGCCACTTTCTTTGATATGGATACCGTGGCCCTCTTGTGGAGCAAGGCTCTTAAAGTAGCCTTTGTTGGGCATGTCGAGAACGGTCTCTATGTGATTAACTTTTCGGAGCGACCCACTAAGACCGCGACATGCCTAATGGCTAAAGTTGACGTGGGATAGCTTTGGCATCGCCGTTTAGCCCATGTCAATATTATATCTTTGCAAACTCTTCTCAAGGGGGACCATGTCTGTGGACTAAAAAATGTTAGTTTTGCTAAAGATCGTGCTTGCAGTGCTTGTATCGAAGGAAAGCTGCATGAAATGGCTCACCCTCCCACGATTATCATTTACTCGAAGAGGCCTTTGGAGATCCTTCATATGGATCTCTTTGCGCCTCCATCCTTTGATAGTATTGGGGGTAGAAAGTATTGCTTGGTCATTGTGGATGACTACTCAAGATACACTTGGGTATATTTCTTCAAGAGGAAGAGCGAGACCCAACAAACCATCATTGACTTTGCAAATGAAGCCCAACGTCAACACAATGCAAAGATCTTGACAATAAGAAGTGACAACGGTACCGAGTTCAAGAACTACACCTTGGATGAGTTTCTTACTGATGAGGGGATCAAGCATCAATATTCTGCACCTTACACCCCTCAACAAAATGGTGTAGCGGAGAGGAAGAACCGGACGTTGATGGATGCGGCAAGGACCATGATGGCGGAGTTCAAATCTCCATACAACTTTTGGGCCGAAGCCATCAACACCGCGTGTCATGCATCAAATCTTCTCTATCTCCGCAAAGGCTTGAACAAGACTCCATATGAGATACTCACAGGTAACAAGCCCAACCTCAAGTACTTTCGGGTGTTCGGGTGTAAGTGTTTCATTCTCAATAAAGGTGTTCGTTTGTCTAAATTTGAGGCTAGAGCTTATGAGGGCATATTTGTTGGTTATGCTACAAACTCTCATGCTTACCCTGTCCTCAATAAGTCTACAGGACTTATTGAGGAGACGTGTAACATGGAGTTTGATGAGAATAACGGCTCCCAAGTGGAGCAAAGTGGCACTTGTGATGTAGGTGATGAAATTCCTACCCAAGCCATAAGAAGAATGGGTGTTGGTTTTATCCTATCCATTGAGCAACCCCTTGTGGCCGAAGGAGAAGGACAATGTTCCACTCAAGTGGAGCCATCACCAACCCAAGGCCCACACGCTTCTGAAGAACAAAGTGAAGGCCCTTAACCACAAGAACAAGACCAAGGGCAAGATCAATCTCAATATGGTGTTGTAACAACAACTGATGCCCAAGGTCAAGTTCTCTCCTCTGAGCAAGTTCAAGATCAAGAGATTCCTCGAGATCAAGAACAAGCTCAAGACGGCGCTCAAGACGATCAAGTGACTGCTCCTCGACTCGCCCCCAAGGAGGAATTGGAGCATCGTGCAGCCAAGATTGCATCCAAGCTTTCCACCAAGGGTCATCTCATGAAGAATGTGCTTGGAAGCATTCAAAAGGGGGTAAGCACTCGTAGAAAATTGATAAACTATTGTGAACATCACGTGTTTGTCTCTTGTGTTGAACCCCAAAAGGTATATGAGGCGCTCGAAGATCCAGATTGGCTTAATGCCATGCATGAAGAACTCAACAACTTCGAGTACAACAAGGCAAGATTGGTGGCACAAGGCTACTCCCAAGTCGAGGGTGCCGACTACGTTCAAGATGTCTTCCATGGGAGAGTTGAAGTTCTTTCTTGGGTTCAAAGTGAAGCAAAGAAGAGAAGGAACCTTCATCAACCACGCCAAATACACTCAAGACATGCTCAAGAGATTCAAGTTAAGTGATGTCAAGCTGCTTCCACTCCAATGCCCACCAAGTGCCAACTTGACATTGATCCGAATGGTAAAGCGGTGGATCAAAAGGTATATCGCTCCATGATTGGCTCCTTGCTTTAGCTTTGTGCATCTGGACCGGATATCATGTTGAGTGTAGGAATTTGTGCACGGTTTCAAGCCGCACCTAAGGAAAGCCACTTTGTGGCGGTCAAGCGAATCTTTCGATATTTGGCTCATACCCCAAACTTTGGCTTATGGTACCTGTCGGTGTCAAAACCGGCGGACCTCGGGTAGGTGGTCCCGAACTGTGCATCTAAGGCGGATGGTAACAGGAGGCAGGGGACAATATGTTTACCCAGGTTCGGGCCCTCTTGATGGAGGTAATACCCTACGTCATGCTTGATTGTTCTTCATGATATGAGTATTACAAGAGTTGATCTACCACGAGATCATAGAGGCTAAACCCTAGAAGCTAGCCTATGGTATGATTGTATCTTGTATTACGGACTAAACCCTCCGGTTTATATAGACACTGGAGGGGGCTAGGGTTACATAGAGTCGGTTACCAGGGAGGAGATCTACATATCCGTATTGCCTAGCTTGCCTTCCACGCCAAGGAGAGTCCCATCCGGACATGGGACGAAGTCTTCAATCTTGTATCTTGATAGTCCAACAGTCCGGCCAAAGGATATAGTCCGGCTGTTCGGAGACCCCCTAATCTAGGACTCCCTTAGTAGCCCCTGAACCAGGCTTCAATGACGATGAGTCCGGCGCACAGTATTATCTTCAGCATTGCAAGGCGGGTTCTTCTCCAAATCCTGAATTTCTGCCAAGTAGTGTCCGGCTCCCATAAATGTTGGACTTATTGGCTTTTGCGCCCAATAAGGGCCATCTTCCACGCGTCGAGCGAATGCGAGGAGCCAGGGTGTTTTTACATTCGCCCCCTAGCCAGGTAAATAAATCGTCCATTAAAGGGATGGGGATTCTTAGATCCAATCCACACCATCCTCCCACGGCGAGAATTCATTGGAGCGCGCTCGGAAAAATCCATTCCAGCATGGCTGGCCACCGCAGCTCCGCCTCTTGCTCCCGTAGCCCTAAGCCCGGTGATTGGGAGAAGTGTTCCGTCCCACACGGCCGATTAGGAGAGTTGGAGACCCAGGGATTTCTCCCTCCAGCGTATATGGTCCCCGTCCGAGCCGGGCTCGCCACTTATAATGGCGTGGAGCAAGGGGGAGTGGGTATGCCTTGTCCCTTACTTACTAAGGGGGCTCGGATTTCCAATTCATCCGTTCCTCCGCGGGCTCCTGGAGTTTTACGGCCTCCAGTTGCATAATTTCACCCCCGCTTCCAGATTACACATCGCCGGTTATGTTGCCCTTTGTGAGCTGTTTTTGGGCTGCGAGGCTCATTTCGAGCTGTGGAAAAGGCTATTCTTCCTTGTGCCCTGCATACAATTCTGTCCGAGTTGTTCAAGGGAGAGGAAGAGGAGTTCATCCATATTAAGCCACGGGACGGATTCTCCATGTACAACCCTCCAAGCTGGGTGAGTTGTACCTCTTTACTCCCAACCTTCCCGCATTCTTCATCGTTGGTACTCACCTTGCCATTTCTCGGCAGGAACTGCGAAAAGCTGTAAGGGAGGTCAACATCCAACTGGAGGACCCTGGCCGGGCCCTTGATCCCGGACTCGAACAGGATCCGAACATATTCGTGGAGCTGATAGACAAGCAATTCTATCAATTGAGCTGTGATGACGCCATGGTGGTCATAAAGGCCGACTATCCTGGACTACTCCATGCGTCGCACGTAAGAAAAACCAAAGTCCCAACTCCCAAAAAAGGATACCCTTTTATGCACTTCACCTACTGTACACATATGGTGTTTTGGAGGGAAGGCATTCGGGACGCCATACCGAACCTGTAGCAACTCGCCAACAAGAGGCACCGAAGCCGGGTAGGCCAAAAAGGAAGGCGGTCAGGACAGAGACTCCAGCATAGAGGTATGACACAAAACCTCACTCCATGGTATCTGTGTTCCCTAGAAAAAACGCCCGCTGGACTATATTCTGAGAGGCTGCCGATCACGCCTCGACCAGTCCGGCTCCAGGGCCGGACATAGAGGCGGAAGCTAACGCGAGGCAGACGCCAGATGTTCCTCCTACAGAGGATGCGAACAGACTATCCGCTATAAATTCTGAAGTGGAGAATGCCATGAATCACAGGCATTGCCGGGCCGTACTTCGTGATGCTTATTTCTCACCAGAGGCATTTGATGCCTTCAATTCCGGAGACGCGTACATCCGTGCTGCTCAAAATGGTCTAGCCAGAGCCACGGACTAGTATGTAAGGGATATACGGGTAAGTAAATCTGACGGTTATATGTATCAGTAGCCCCTGAGACTTGAAACAGTTGACACAACTGATTTAAGGATCATTATTTGAGCAGGTTCTTACAGAGAAGAATTCCCAATTGTCTCAAGAGCTGGAAGAGTGCAAGGCCCAGCTAGGGGCCGCTGTTGCCGCGTTGAAGGAGTCCGAGAAGGGTCCCTCTGGTAAAACTTGTTTCTATTGCAAAGAATACGGGTACCATATAGTATGCGGCATGTATGCAAATCTAACAATAGATGTTGAAGGTGGCCTAGGAGTGAATCCAGAGGCCGTGGTGGTGAATGCGGCACGTGCTGATCGATAGCTAAATGCTGGCGAGCGCGTGCTTATGCGAGTTCGGCAGGAGAAAAATAATCTTCAAGACGCCAATACCCGGCTGGGTGTGGAACTGAAAGATATCCGAGCCCAGCTTGCGGACTCCGTAAAAGAGAATAAGCGGCTTCGACGCGGCATTTTTAGTAAGTGCTTGAACAAATTTTTAAAGGAGTTCGGCTAAGAAGCCGGCTAACATAGTTTTGTCTGCAGGTATGCTGATGGGTCGTCGCGCGGAAGAAATTCCCGGGTCTTCGGGTGATCTTCTACCAGAGCTCTCACAACTGCACGAGCAAGTTCGGTAGGTGATGCAGGTTATTGCCTGTCAGGACCGGGTTTTCGGGACACTAATTTCCCAGAAAATGGCCCTTGTGCTCACCAGCCCCAGGATTACTGTTAGCTGATGAGGCACCAACTTGATACAGAAACTCCAAGAAAAGTACATCATATGTAGTACAAGACCATTCTGGCCTATGAGTACAACAAAATGGTTTCTAGTGGTTGATGGCGGAAGCGGTTTGAGGTTCATCAGTGGCCATGGGACTCCATTTCCCACAAGAACAGCTGACCATGATAATTCCTATCTTCGCAAGGCTGCTATCTCCACTGCGTAGGTTCCAGGGCTGTCAGCGCAACGCTCCTCTCCACGTAAGAAATCTGGCCAAGACAATAGCCAGGGACAAGCCAGTGAGTACTTTGAATGTACTCGCAAACATTATGAACACAGGTATAATATAGCCAATGATAATCATGCTCTGAAATATGCTATGATCACTATGTCAGTCACGCAATAAAATTTATGATGCACGCAAGAGAACTATTCATATAGAACATGAATAAACAACCCGAGGAGTAAAATGCACCGATCGGGTGTCTGAAGCGATGCCTCGAAAGGATAATAATATAAAGCATGCCTCTGTCGGGCGTCTGGGCGACACCACATAAAGGGCTTATATATAAAAGGAATAATAAGCATGCCACAGTCGGGCGTCTATGCGACATCACATAAAGGGCTTATATATAAAAGAAATAACAAGCATGCCACAGTCGGGCTTCTATGCGACACCACAAAAAGGGCTTATATATAAAAGGAATAACAAGCATGCCACAGTCGGGTGTCTATGCGACACCACATAAAGGGCTTATAAAGAATCATCATAGGGAATATCCGGGAGGTAGAACCGTCCCAGGGATACTCAACAATTCAAATAATGTAAATGGTTAGTCCATAATAATGATAATCATAATCATCATGAGTCACGAGTCACGATCCATGTTCTAGTTCAGTAGTTTTTCCTCCGAAGACCGACACTAAGACTGACACTTGACCCATCCCAGACTGTAGTCCTTAACCATGGACACGGCTATTCGAATAGATATAATCTCTGCAGAGGGTGTACTCTTTACCCACGAGTAACGGATTTCTTTAGTCCATTGGGACTAATTCCACCTATGGTCTTTTGATTGAAAACACACCTGCCTGCACACACCAGCCTAACTTACCGGCGTCTGGAATCACCCACGACACGTGTTAAGCAAAACTCTAAGTGGGGAGGCTACAACCTTGGTTAGCATGGGATCACAAAACTTATACCGCGCGCAAAACTAGGGGAGCTACCCCTTCGGCTACAACCAAAAACACCCATGCCCCTGGACCAGGTAGCATGCCTACCGAAGGCCTTCCGGTATCTTCCACTATGGCCTCTCTGTACGGTGTGTGCTAGGAAGGGGTTGACAACTTACTGAACCGTATCCTACCTGTGGCATGTACAAGTGGTAGTACGAAACAAGTATGGGGGTTACTTGAACAAGACTCGATCTATGGTTGACTCAGGAGGCTTAAGTATTTCCTGCATGGTTAGCACAAGAATTATATTTCACATCCATCAGACAGAACCACCACTCATCATACCTCCCCATGCCCCACCGGACATAACCGTCTCGGCGAGGGGTTAGGGACAAGCTCGTGTCTACCCAAGACAGAGACTTCCCCGGATCCTTCTCGGTAGGTATGAGAGGCATATGGGGGTGATTGTTATCACAAACATATCAAATACAAGCAGCATGAAATCACCAATATGCACTTATGTGTGTGATCGTATCAACACATAAAATAATGAAATCTCCGAGACAGGGTGGTTGCGATCGTATCAACAACACATGACAATATTATGCTCGGGTTCAGAATGCTTGCCTTCAAGTGGTAGAGATGAGGTGCACTCCAAAACTTTTGAAAGTTATAATCTCCCCTCCAATTTCCTATTTTGAAAAATTTCAAATCAACACATAGTTTCAAAACAGTACAAAAAAGTTGTTTGGAAAATTTTCAAATAAAAATGAAAATAAACTAGACAATATTTGGGAAACAACAGAAAAAGAATCAAGTCATTTGGATTTATATTTAAAAAGTTATAGCCAGTCAAAGTTTAGTCAGTATTCTATTTTTAAATAAAACCAAAAAAAGAAAACGTTTCAGTGGGCTTACGCTTTCTACTTAGCGAAGATGTGCTCTATGGAATACACTTCCACTTAAGCCACGTTTCGGCGGGGCTGGGTCACTAACAGTGGGTCTCTTGGGCCCACTTGTCAGGTTTGACCAGTCGCCCGCGCCCTCCTTCCTCCTCTGTCCGAGTGGGGCGGGGCTCCGATGGTCGCCATCGATGAACCGCGGCTCCCCGCGGGGTTCTAAGGGTGGGGATGGATCCGCCAGAACCGGGCAGTTCTCCCGGTGGTCGAAGGGCTGGATGGGACGGAGGGGGTCGCTGGCGGCGAGCTCCGTGGCGGAGGTAGCTTTGGGTGGGTTTGGGAGTCTGAGCTACAGTGGTTTTCGACCGTGTTTGAGAGGTTGGGCGGCTCCGCAAGGTCGATGGGAGAAGGTTGGTGGCGCTGGATGGACGGGAGGGGCTTTGGTTGTGTTGAAATGGACTGGGACGTGGCGGCGGCCGAGCTGACCGGAGATGGGGAAGACGACCTTCTTCTCTTCGATTGCCAGCCATGGTAGCTCTAGGGGATAGCTTGCAGTTTCCTGAGGGCCTGGACGAGTTCGGGGGCGCCTCTTTATAGGCGGTCGAGGTCGGTTCCGCGGCCGTGGATAAGGTCGCCGGCGAACCGCCTTTCTGTTTGCGGCAGGGTGACGTGGTGGAGGCTAGCGGGGTCGGGAGGGCGAGCGGATGAGGACGGCCTGCTCACGAGGACAGCTGGCGAGTGGAGGAGGCTCAGGCGGCACTGTCTGTGGCAGACGCCTGCTGTGGCCGGCCGCTAGCGTCCATGGCCGACCTGATGGCGGCGCTGTGGGGCTTCAGCGGCGGCCTGGAGGCCTCTAGTGAGTGGGCGTGGCCGGGGTGCGGCCCTGCGGGCGGGCAAGGGTCAGGAGCCAGATGCAGTGACTCGGTGCGCGCGCGTGCAAAACGTGCGCTCTGGGAGCGCCCAGAGCATGCACGCCAAGTGCTCGACGCAATGCCAACGCGTGATAGATGGCTAGGGAGAGGCTGGCAGCTAACATGCCTGGGTTAGAGTTAGCTAGGAGTCTAGTGGACAAGGTTGCTGGGTCAATTGACCAAGATCATAATGCAAACTAAAAATCATGACGAAACAGGCCATGCATTCAAGGTGTTTGGCTGAATGTCAAGGGCATCTAGGCAACTCTTGGGGTGGCCAAAATCTCCAGATCCTAGTCTCTTTAGATGCAGGTGATGATGGCAAGGTCATTTGGGCAAAATCGGAAACTTGCTAGTGTAAGTTTTTGAGAAAACCAATTCTGGACAGAAAATAAAAGGCATTTATGCATGGACCAAACACACTCCAATGGTTCCATTCTCCTGGACTTAAGGGTTTTGTAAGGTGTACTTCAAGCAGGACAAATCACATGGTAAAAAGAGCAAGAGAAAATATAGATGCAATACAATTCACCAAGCTGGACCAGAATCAAGGTGAGGATGATTCACTCAAATTTTTCAAAGAACATCAATGGGTTTTTGCATATAGTTGAATTATATACTACTACTAACATCCCAAAATTTTGTTGGAAGCTTTAAAGAAATATTTAAATAGGTTGCAGTGCAATTTTACAAACTAGGCCAGATTTGAAAACTTGGGGTAGAGCTCAAAATTTCGAATGAATAAAGGATGTTTTTGCATAAAAGTGATTTAAAAGCATAACCTGACATTCCCAAATTTTGGTTGGGATTTTAAAGGATTTCCTGAAAGGGTTGTAGTGCAAATTGAGCTCTGAGACTTATGAAAAAATCATTTTAAGGAATAAAGCTCAGAGAGAAAAATTATGCAAATAAATCCACTGATAATAGAAATGTTTCTCTTGAGAGGGTAAACAAGTCCAACAATGCCATTGGAAAGTTTTCTCTTGGGGTAAAAACTCCATAATATCAAAGAGAGGAGTGGTTCTGAAATCAAAGAAAATCCAGAAAAATGAAAGTTTTAATTTCCTGGTTAAATTTTTGGGGTGTTACATTGCCCAAGCCTTGTGGCCATCCGCGTCCCCGCTAGGAGGGATGGGGGAGCTTATAGAGAAGCTCAAGGGAGCGCGGCGGCGCTTCCGATTGTGGAAGATAGCAGCCTGCCGACAAGGTGCAAGGGAAGCCTGGGCAATGGTGAAGACGTGATATACCAAAGCGGACCCAAACCACATGGCCAAGGTCGGACCTGTGGGGCCTGATGGGAAGGACATCCCCGTCAGTTTATTGTATGACCAAGTAGAATTAGCCGCAAAGTATTCATAACAGGATTGTAGGCTAGACAGCCCGTTGGACGGTATAGAAGAAGAATTTAATCAGTCTCAGTGACTGTGTACTTCAAGTGACACATGTAATGTCCTAGCCGGATTGTATATCATTTGTCTTGGCGGACCTTTTCGCTTCGACCTCTAGACCCGATAGTCCGGAGTGTATCCGAATTCCCGCTTGGTTATGTGAAAACCGGGGTATGCATGGAAACCGGGCGTAGGGGTCATAGGTGCTTGAACAGACAAGTGCCCAACTAGCTATGTTATATTACATGGGCAGTAAGAAACATCTTCCAAGGAGAATAGTTCCGTTAAGTGTTCCTTTCCCTGGGTACGCATGCCCTAATGCGCATGTCCGAACTACGAAAAGAAACGCAGGCTATAAACATCTAGGGGCGTGTTTCGAATTAAATAAGAGTCATCTTTTATTCATCGACCGAACATTCCCTTAAGAACACTATCTTTCGGCTTCATCCAGTCTGAGGTACACATCCGGCTGACCCGGCAGTAACAATCGTAGAGGTGCTCCCCTTATGCCCTAGCCGAATTAATGGGAACGTAGGGCATAAATACAAGAGCCAGACAACTCAGCTTGGCCAAAACTTAAGTCATATCGATGCATATAATGGCGAAAAAAGGTACATGCGGAAGAGTAACACATGTGTGCGACATAAAGCCCAAAAAAATAGTTACATTAAGCTTCTGTAGAAGAAGCCCTCCGGTATAATGAGCGTGGTTAGCGCGGCCAGATTGTGTAACCAAGACACAAGTTTAGCCTTTTACGGCCTAGATGAGAAATAAAAAGAGAGAAAGAGAGAAAATACAGATATGCAAAAAATTGACGGAGGTATAAGGAGACGAACATAGAGTCCGGCGCTAGGCGTAGAATCTTCGGAGTCTGGCTGTGTTCCATGGGTTTGGTTCGAGTCGATTATCCGATGCATCCCGCAGACGGTATGCTCCACCGGTCAGAACCTGGTCAATAATGAAGGGACCTTCCCATTTGGGCTTGAGCTTGTTCTTTTTGTTCTCCGGCAGGCATAAAACTAGTTCGCCAATGTTAGAGGTTTTGGCCCATACTTCTCTGCTTTGATACCTTCGAGCCTGTTGCTGATTGAATGCGGAACGGGCCTTTGCCACGTCGCGCTCCTCCTCCAGGGCGTCCAAACTGTCTTGCTGATCGAGCTCAGCCTCTTTTTCTTCGTACATGCGCACTCGAGGTGAGTCATGAATTATGTCGCAAGGCAGAACTGCCTCTGCGTCGTACACCATAAAGAACGGTGTGTATCCGGTAGTGCGATTCGGCGTGGTCCACAGCCCCCATAGTACGGATTCGAGCTCCTCTACCCAGTGCGTGTTTGATTCCTTTAAGGACTGCACTAGTCGGGGTTTAATGCCGCTCATGATAAGACCATTTGCTCGCTCCACTTGACCGTTAGTTTGCGGGTGATAGACAGAAGCATAATCGAGCTTGATGCCCATATTGCTGCACCAGAGTTTCATCTAGTCGGCTATAAAATTCGTGCTATTGTCAGTGATGATGCTGTGGGGGATGCCATAACGGTGTACAACCCCAGATATGAAGTCTATCACCGGTCCAGATTCAGCCGTTTTGACGGGTTTGGCTTCTATCCATTTGGTGAATTTATCCACCATGACCAGTAAGTATTTTTTATTATGGGTTCCCCCTTTAAGGGGTCCGACCATGTCAAGCCCCCAGACCGCGGAGGGCCAAGTAATGGGGATTGTTTGGAGAGCGGTAGGCGGCATATGGCTTTGGTTTGCAAAAAGCTGGCAACTGACACAATGTTGGACCAGATGCTGCGCATGTGCCCGGGCCGTTGGCCAATAAAAACATGTGCGGAAGGCCATGCTTACAAGGGCCCGGGATGCGGCGTGGTGGCCGCCGAGTCCAGCATGGATTTCTGCCAAAAGCTTCTGCCCTTCCTCTTCGGAGATGCACCTTTGAAGGACTCCGGTTGTGCTTTTCTTATAAAGCTCTCCCTCGTGGACCTTGTAGGATTTAGATCGCCGCACTATGCAGCGTGCCTCATTTTGGTCCTCGGGTAGTTCTTGCCTGGTTAGGTAGGCCAGGAATGGTTCTGTGCATGGGGAGATGACGACCATTATTATGTGGGCTGAAGGTGTTATTTCGACGGCAGAGCCTCCGATTGTGTCAGAGTGTTCGGTATCTGGTGTTGTGGCCGGGTCCAGACTATTATTACCGGTGTCCCCTTCCCATACCACGGATGGCTTAAATAGTTTTTCCAGGAAGATGTTGGGTGGGACAGAATCACGCTTAGCGCCGATACGGGCGAGGATATCCGGCCCCTGATTATTTTCCCGAGCCACATGGTGGAATTCAAGCCCCTCGAACTGAGCTGACATTTTGAGGACGGCGTTGTGATATGCCGACATTTTCGGATCCTTGGGATCAAAGTCTCCATTTATTTGAGATATTGTGAGGTTTGAATCCCCACGCACCTCCAGCCGTTGAATTCCCATGGAAACTGCCATCCGGAGACTGTGTAATAGGGCCTCGTATTCGGCTGCTGTATTGGAGTCTCTGTATAGTATTTGGAGTACGTATTGAACTGTATCTCCGATGGGGGACGCCAGGATGATGCCAGCCCCCAGACCTGCCAGCATTTTAGAGCCGTCGAAGTGCATGATCCAATTGGAGTACGCGCTGTACTCTTTAGGGAGTTTGGCTTCTTTCCATTCGGCGATGAAATCGGCCAGTACTTGTGACTTGATGGCTCGCCGTGGTTTATATGTTATGTCGAATGGGAGGACCTCGATGGCCCATTTTGCAATCCGGCCCGTGGCATCGCGGTTGTTTATTATGTCGTTGAGTGGTACTTCAGAGGCCACCGTAATTGAACACTCTTGAAAGTAGTGTCGTAATTTCCGGGATTCCATGAATACCGCGTATGCTATCTTTTTATAATGTGGGTACCGTGATTTGCATGGAGTGAGGACAGTATATACATAATATACCAGCTTTTGAAGTGGGACTTTATGTCCGTCTGTCTCTCGTTCGACGACGAGCACTGCGCTTACAACTTGGTGAGTTGCCGCTATATATAATAGCATTGGTTCGCCGACATTTGGCGCGGCCAAGATTGGGTTGGTAGCAAGGATGGCTTTTATTTCTTCCAATCCTGCCGTGGTTGCGTCCGTCAACTCGAAGTGTTCGGTGCGCCGAAGAAGGCGATAAAGGGGGGTGCCTTTTCTCCTAATCAGGAGATGAAGCGGCTTAGGGCCGCCACACATCCAGTTAACTTCTGGATTTGCTTGAGGTCAGTTGGGATAGCCAATTGCGACAGAGCCCGGATCTTAGCCGGATTTGCTTCAATTCCTCTGCTGGAGACGATAAAGCCCAGGAGCTTTCCAGTGGGTACGCCGAAAACGCATTTTTCCGGATTAAGCTTAATGTCGTATGTTCGGAGATTGTTGAACGTGAGCCTCAAGTCATCAATTAAGGAGTCGGCGTGTCTGGTTTTAACGACCACATCGCCGACATATGCCTCCACTGTTTTTCCAATCTGCTTTTCCAGACATGTCTGGATCATGCGCTGATACGTTGCGCTAGTGTTTTTGAGCCCGAAGGGCATTGTGTTAAAATAGAAAGGGTCGTATGGAGTGATGAATGCCGTTGCGGCTTGATCAGACTCCGCCATCTTAATTTTGTGTTAACCAGAGTATGCGTCGAGGAAGCACAATGAGTCGTGTCCTGCGGTAGCATCGATAATTTGATCGATGCGGGGGAGGGGGAAGGGATCCTTTGGGCACGCTTTATTAAGGTCCTTGAAGTTGACGCATAGGCGCCAAGATTTGTCCTTCTTTGGCACCATCACCAGGTTTGCTGGCCAGTCCGGATGCTTTATTTCTCTAATGAATCCGGCCTCTAGTAACTTGGCTAGCTCCTCTCCCATGGCTTGTCGCTTAGGTTCGGAGAAACGCCGAAGAGTCTGGTTGACCGGCTTGAATCCTTTTAGAATGTTAAGGCTATGCTCGGCCAGCCTGCGTGGGATTCCTGGCATGTCTGAAGGATGCCAGGTGAATATGTCCCAGTTCTCGTGCAAGAACTCCAGTAGTGTGGTGTCTACGGCGGGGTTTAACTGCGCCCCGATGGATGCTGTTTTTGTGGGGTCCGTTGGAAGGACTTGGAATTTGACTATTTCGTCCGCTGGTTTAAAGTAGGTGGACTTGGATATTTTGTCTAGTATCACGTCGTCCCTGTCCACTATGGAGCGCAGCGCGGTTAACTCCTCCGCCACAAGGGCTTCGGATAATGCCTCGAGGGCCAGTGCGGCTGTTTTGTTCTTGGCGCAGAGTGCTATGTCCTGATCACTAGCTAGAGTGATGATTCCATTGGGTCCGGGCATTTTGAGCTTCATGTACCCGTAATGGGTATGGCTTGAAAAATTGTGAATGCCTCCCGCCCTAGAAGGGCGTGGTATCCGCTGCTGAACGAGGCCACTTGGAATGTGATTTCTTCGGACCTGTAATTCTCCGAAGTGTCGAATACCACATCTAGTGTGATTTTCCCAGCGCAATGTGCCTGTCGACTGGGGATGATTCCTCGGAAGGTCGTGCTGCTTTGCTCAATATGGTTGCTGTCTATTTCCATTTTTTGAAGAGTCTCCTCATAAATGAGGTTTCATCCGCTGCCGCCGTCCATGAGTACTTTAGTGAGCCGAAAGCCGTCCACAATTGGACTGAGGACGAAAGCGGCTGGTGCTCGGGCTTTTCAGAATTTAGGTTCGTCGCTGGCATTGAAAGTGATAGTCGTGTCGCTCCATGGATTTATTGCTGCCACATGGCAAACTTTGGCCAGGCTGCAGAGCGTTTGCTTATGCCTATTATTTGAGGCGAAGGTCTCGACGACTGTCAATACTGTATTGTTATCCCTAGGAAGGTGCTCTGGGGTGTTTTAGATGAGGAGATCCTCACCACTCTTGGCCACCTGCCGGAGTACCCAACATGGTCTAAGGCTATGTGTTGGTATGGCATCCGCTGTACTATGAATTTTGCAGGGCCCGTTAAGCCATCCCTCCAATACGGTTCCACGCCCTGTAGTGGGCTTTTGTTTCTTTATAATTGAGTCAGGCGACTTATGAGAGTGCACCCTTTTAGTTCGGACTGGGGGTTTTGTCAGAGCCGGATTATCCCAAAATTGTGTTTGGGTTTTCCAGGCGCTTTCCATCGCACAGTATTTCCGTACTATGGCCGCCAAGTCGGCGAAGTGTGCTATGTCACGGCGACTTATGGCGTTGAGGATTCCCTTGTCCGTGCAATTGTTGCAAAAGAACAAAATTGCGTCTTCGTCGGAACAGTCTTTGACCTTGTTCATCACAAGGAGGAATCTAGCCCAATAGTGATGTACTGTCTCTTGGGGCGCTTGCCTAATGTGGGAAAGATTGTTTGTATCTGGGTGGGTGTGGGTTGATTTAAGTCCAGACCTTGACCCAATCTGAGATCTCGCGGCGGGGGAGTTTCTGATCTTGGAAGTTCGGGCTCCGGGATGTTGCTCCGCGGGTTCGGTATGTGACCTGATTCTAGGTTTAGGGCTAGGGCGATGTCCTCCCATGAGCGGGTATCCGGCTCGGAGAGCTCGGGAATCCGGACATAGTTCGTCCTCAGGATAGAGGGAGAACCGCCGCATTGTTCCTCCACCACCGCTATCTGATGGGTGACAGGTGAAGAGTTAATCCCCCTTTGGTCGGGTTTAAGCCCTATCCGATCATAGTCCATAGCGACTCCCAGAGTGGTGATGCGATCATAGAGCTCGTTCAAAGAGGAGAGCTCCATTGGATCTAGGACTCCCTCAGTACCCAAGAGGAGCAAACTTCAAGCTTGTAGGTTACTTGGACTCGGATTGTGCGGGAGACAAAGTGGATAGGAAGTGCACTTCCGGAGGGTGCCAATTCCTTGGTTGCTCTTTGGTAAGTTGGTCTTCTAGGAAGCAAAGTTTTGTGTCTCTCTCATCCACCAAAGCGGAGTATGTGGCGGCCGGTAGTTGTTGTGCACAACTTCAATGGATGAGGCAAACTTTAAAGGATTACGGTGTCATTTGTGACAAAGTGCCTCTTTGGTGTGACAATGATAGTGCCATAAAGATTTCTCTCAACCCGGTGCAACACTTCAACACGAAGCATATTGAGATTCGGTATCACTTCATCCGGGATCACATTAGGCGAGGGGAAATCGATCTCAACTACGTCAACACTCATGATAACCCTGCAGATATTTTCATGGAGCCCTTGCATGAAGCAAGATTTCGTGAGTTAAGGCATGAGCTAAATATCATTGATTCGAGCAATATTGCTTGAACCCTTGCACACCCCACCATACTCAACTTGTTATCTTGTTTAGATGTAGGCATGGACATAGGGGGAGTGTTCTTCTCTCAGTGAACTCTCCCTCCCCCCATTATGCATAAATTGATCAACTCTTTCACATTAGCCATTGTTGATGGTACTTGTGCTTTACAGACGAGTTTTGGTCATGGGCCCAAGGACAATTCTTCGCAGTGCCATACACATTGACTCATACATAGGTGGCTACTGCCACCGACCCCCTTAGTAGAGTTTATGCTTTGTATTTGTCCTTCTGCTTGTCCTTGCCTTAGTTTGTTTTCTTAGGCTCTAGATGCTGGGGTCTCCAAGTGTGGTTTCTTTTGTGCTTTCCTTTTAGGCTCTTGGAGACCCTCACACTTTTTTCCTGAGTGTCCTCTCTATCCCAAGCCTTCCCTTTCCTTGAACCATCTAGTCCAATTGCACACATTTTATCTTGGCTTAGGTGATGGTGACCGGGCGGTACAACCAGGGTCACAGGCGGTTCTACCGCTGGTGCACTCGGGCTGTCCCGCCCCAGGCGGTCTCCCAGCGGTGCTTGAGCGGTTCCACCGCTCAACTACTAGGGTGCCCGTCTGGCCGGTACTACCGGTTGGTTATGGCGGTAATACCGCTGCCTCTTGGCGACGGAAGTACTGCCCACAACCACTAGCTCGTACTAGGCAGCGGTACAACCACCGCGTGACTTTGGGCCTATATATACCCGTCGGGGCTGGAGGGGATTTCTTTTTCCCTTATTCCCCCGCCCTTCCCATCTTGTGCCCCAGCCGCTTGTCGCCATTGCCTTTGCCCCGGAGTGCTTCTCGCGCTTCGGATCCGTGGGGTCTCCATGGATCCTCATCAAGGAGGCCTCCTCCTTCCCAATTTCTTCCCATGGATGCCGGTAATGCCCCATGTCCTTCAGTCTTTGTTCTAGGGTTTGTTCCCTACTTCTAGGGCATTACTTGACATTCCGGCGTTTATTGTTTAAACTATTGGGTGGAAGAGATCTATTTTTTCCTCCTACTTAGATTGCACTTCTTAGAGATTAGAATATGGCTAGTGTGATTCATATTTCGCGGTTAGATCTATTTCTTACTGGTAGTACCACTGTCCAGCGGTTCTACCGCCTCTACGGGCGGTACAACCGCTGGAGTGGCACTACCGGTAGGAGAACCGTACAACCGGGATATCTGCACCATGCAGCCCTGTTCTGCTTTCTATGTTTGTGCAATCCATCCATTCCTCTGTTTGTGTGTGCAATCCTCTCATCTTTGATGGGTTTCTTGTGTTCTCCTCGTGCTTGTGTATAGGTGGCTCTAGTTCTTGCTCTGCTCCTCGCAAGACCAAGAAGCGGGCTAGGAGATGCCAGTGTTCGGCTGAGTCTGATGAAGAAGTGGTGATTCCCACCAGCCCACTCGCCATGAGAAGTCTGCCGCTGCCAAGCAACGTGTGGTCATGCCCTTGCACCGTTGGAAAGCCAAGGATTGGGAAGCCTTCTGCTCAAAGAATCCTTATGAGGTTCCTATTGCATCTTGTTGGACCACTGTTCAGTTCCGAAATGAGAGTACGGATTGTTCATGAACTCTTTGAGGACAACAAGAACAGGTATGCGAAGCAGTGGACCATTGATCTTGATCATTGGAGGAACAACTTAGAGTATTTCGGTGAGGCTTTGGCTCTCTGTGAGGAATTTGATTTGATCAAGCTCATGTCAGTGAACTGTGACTTTGATGTTCAACTTATCCATCAGTTCTATGCCACTGTTCATTTTGGAGAAGATAACGCTCACACTCTAACGTTCATGTGCCGTGATGAGCTCTTTCAAGTGCCCTGGAGGGCTTTCTGTAATGCTATTGGGTATGATGATACCGGTCTGGAAGGAAGGGGTGGAATTCATCCTCATGACCATCCTGAGTCCATGCCTAAGGAGAGGCTTGCCCCACTGCACATTCGAGGCCATGGTATCATTGGATAATCTAAGGATTTGGTGAAGGTCTATGACATCATGCATCGTGTGTTTCGCAATGTGCTTCTACCCAAGGTGAGAAATCAAGATGAAATCCATGGCTATCTTGTTGACTTGATGGTTGCATTGAAGACCAAGGTGGGATCTCGGGAAACGTTTGATGTGGCCAACTAGCTATGGCATGATATGTACAACATGGTAATCTATAGGAAGGTCTCCATTTATGCTCCATTTTTCATGTGCTTTCTAAACTCAGTTTGGGAGGTTCGCCGTCCAGGAGAGACTCTCACCTCTCCCAATAATCTCACTATTCATGAGGTCAAGCTACTCAAGAAGAAGAAACACGCCGAGCCTCGCTTCCCTGCTAATGCTCCTGAGGATGTCTATGCCACCTCAGACGATGAGGACTTTGAGATGGAGCCAGGGGCCAAGCCCTCTTGGGTGGCCAAGCTCACAACCAAGGTGAAGAAGACTTTTTGCCTCCATACTGACATTTAGAAGAGGTTGCATGAGGCCCATGTCAATGAGAAGCATGCAGGACGTCATCAGATTGCGATGATGAAGCACCTCAACATGCCTGTCCAGAGTGGTTCTGAGAAGAGCATCACACCATAGGAGCGCTGGATCTCTGCACACAGCACGTGGTCTGATGATGAGGTCCCTCGCCAGCCTTCCAACTCCTTTGCTGCAACTAATGATATCTTGGAGGAATCTGATCACGACAATGATGACGAGTCTGCTTATGATGAGGATCCATATGCTACCGAGGAGTCAGAGGAGGACAATTGAGCTTTTGGGGCGCTAGCTTCGCTCTTTTCCTTTTTGGTGTCTTGATGCCAAAGTGGGAGAGAGTTTATAGGTCTCGGGATTTGCATGGGTCTTGGCCTTGCTTGGGTTTGTGTTTTCCTTTCGTTCATGGTGTTAAACTTTGGCTTGTGAACCTTGTTGCTTATCTCTTCTTGCACGGTGTAAGACATGTGCTTATCTAGCTATCTATATTTATTATTGGTGATATTGTTGTTTATTCCGTTATTATCTTTACCTTCATATTATGTGCTTATTGCTTATCTTCGCATTCCCTCTTGTCGAGTAGGAGTGGTGAGTCTATAAAATCTAGGGGGAGTCTCGCCCTTGATGACAAAATTGGGGCACACATCTAGGGGAGTCCCGTCTACATTTTCTAGACTTCCCTCGTGCAAATCGTGTTGTTGTCATCATCCACCAAAAAGGGGGAGATTGTAAGGGCATTTCCCTACTTTGTGTTTTGGATGATGATGAAAACCCTTTGTTGGTCTAATCTTGTTCTAAGTGCTTCAGGTTCTTGGTGGTTAGGATTTCATCAGATAGCTATTCTCTCTGGAAGGAAAAGATCGAAGACGGAGTCTTTCTTCGCTTTTTATCTCTTTGGTCGTAGGGAACCCGTACTATCAAGAGGGAATACACATTGGAAAGAGTTGGGGGAATCTTTTCACGTACACGTTCCTCACCCCTCTCTTGCCTTCCTTAGTTGTGAGAGAGAGCTCTTCCCTTCTTATCCTACTACTTACTGTGGCTTCCCAGCGGTTGTACCGCTCTCTAGGAGCGGCTGTACCACTGGTTTTTGGCGCTTACCAGTTTTGATCGAGCGGTCGTACCGCTGCTTCCGGGCGATGGTACCGCCAACATGCTCAGCAATGACTAAGGCGGTTGTTCTGGCCAAGTACCGCCCAAGTACGGTCAGACTTCTGTTTTGATGCGGTACTCGGGCGGTGGTGGCCCGGTTGGTCTGGTCGTACCGGTACCATCGGTGCCCGGAGCGGTTCTACCGCTCAGGACTTAGCCGCCCCGAGCACTCAAGGCCAAGCGGTTTCACTGGTCCTGTACCGCTTGACTACCGCACTCAAGGGTGACTCCCTACTGTTCCTATGTGGTAGTTGAGCGGTGGCTGGGCGGTTGGTCCGGTTGTTCTCTTAAACCGGTACTACCGCCTAGTCGGCCGGTTGTACCGCCTGGTAGGGTTCTGCACGTAAATTGTGAGTCCCGGTTGTACCGGGACAAGGAGCGGTTCTACCGCTGCAGTACAGAAAACGCAGTAACGATTGGATTTTTAGGGTTGCTATATAAGGGTGCTTGAGCACCCTAGACGGTTGAGGTCACCTCGGAGCCACATTCCATTGTGGTGAAGCTCCACGATTTTGTTGGGAGCCTCCAATTAAGTTGTGGAGAGAGGCCCAACCTTGTTTGTAAAGGTCCGGTTGCCGCCTCCAAGGGCACCAATAGTGGAATCACGGCATCTCACATTGTGTGAGGGCGTGAGGAGAATACGGTGGCCCTAGTGGCTTCTTGGGGAGCATTGTGCCTCCACACCGCTCCAACGGAGACGTACTTCCTCTCAAAAGGAAGGAACTTCGGTAACACATCCTCATCTTCACCGGCTCCACTCTTGGTTATTTCATCCCTTTACTTGTGCAAGCTTATTTGTGTTATATATACCTTGCTTGCTTGTGTACTTGGTGTTGTTGCATCATATAGGTTGCCCACCTAGTTGCATATCTAGACAACCTACTTTGATGCAAAGTTTAATATTGTAAAGAAAAGCTAAAAATTGTTAGTTGCCTATTCACCCCCCAACCTCTAGTCAACTATATCGATCCTGTCATACATATTTAGAGGGCAATTTTTATTGCATGCACCGATGGCAACTTACTTGAAGGATCTTACTCAATCCATAGGTAGGTATGGTGGACTCTCATGGCAAAACTGGTTTAAGGAATGTTTGGAAGCACAAGTAGTATCTCTACTTGGTGCAAAGAATTTAGCTAGCATGAGGGGGAAAAGCAAGCTCAACATGTTGGATGATCCAAGACAATATACTTTATTTTGGATATAAGAAAACATAACCCATTACGTTGTCTTCCTTGTCCGACATCAACCTTTTAACATGTCATATTTTAATGAGTTCTCACAATTACAAAAGATGTCCAATATAGTATATTTATATGTGAGATCACTCTTCCTTCAATATTCTTTCATGAATTGTTCAAGTGACAAATTATACCTTTACTAACTTTCAATAAGTTTACTACCTATACTTATTCTATGTGAAGTCATTACTCCCCATGGTATAAGCATATGAAACATATATAATTTCAGATTTATTATATTCAATTATTCAACCATATACTCATAGGATATATGTGAAGCACGTGAGTAAATGACAAACTACTCCAAAAGATAATAGTGAAGGACACTGAGTAGTCAAATAATTAACTAGCCATGGGAGGATTCTTTTTCATTTAATAATTCAGATCCAATGATTTTATACAAACAGCAAGTAAAATTGAAAATACTCTCCAAGCAAAACACATATCATGTGACAAATAAAAATATAGCTCCAAGTAAGGTATACTGTAAGTGCATCTAGTGCCACCCCTAGTTGGTTTTGGAGTATTGACGACAAACCTAGTTGAGGGACTAATGTGTTTGTGAAAATTGCAGGATAACACAGGTAGAAGTCCCTCATTGATTCGGTTTTCCTACCAGAGATGACCCCTAAAAATGTATGAAGACATTGAAGTCAAAGGTGGTATGTGAAGACATTCACATTGAAGACTATGACAATAGAAGACATCACATGAAGACTATGGAGCTCGAAGACTTAGATCTTTCGTAGTTCTTTTTCTTCTTTGCTGAGTCATAGGAACCACCGTACTGTTAAGTGGGGTCCAAGAGAACCAGTCAGAATGACTGAAGTGATGCTTAACCAAAATCCTATGTCTTTGAGTGAGGACTATGAGAGCGAATCTTGTCCAGAGTTGGACAAGTCAGCTTTGCTTGTAGCCCAAGTAAATTTGCCGTGTGTTTTTGAAATCTGACTGTTGGAACACGTGTCAGTTCCTTAGTGACCCAGGGTCATTTCGGACAAATCAGGTCAGGTTGCCTAGTGGCTATAAATAGCCCACCCCCAACAACCATAAACGGCTGGCTGCGCAGAGATAAAGTACGGCTGTTGTCGTTTGAGAGCAACCCACCTCGAAGCCTTTGAGAGAGAATTCCTTGCGGGAATAAAGTCCTAACCACCCAGAGCCAAAGAGTGTTAGGAATCACTTAAGTCGTCCTGTCTGTGTGATCTGAAGACTTATTACACTTGAGGATTGTGAATCCTCCAGCCGGTTAGGCGTCGCGTTCTGAGCATCCAAGAGTCATTGTGGATCGCCGGTGAACGAAGTCTGTGAAGGTTTGGGAGTCTACCTTGAAGATTTACCAGAGTGATTGGGCGAGGTCTGCGTGACCTTAGCTCAAGGGGAATACGGTGAGGACTAAGGGTTCTAAGCTGCGTGTTCAGGACTGGGTGTCCGGGACTGTGTGTCCTCAGGTTTAAATACCTAGCCGCCCTAACCAGACGTACAGTTGTCACAACAACTGGAACTGGTCCAACAAATCATTGTCTTCAATGAGTCACTGGTTTCATCCTCCCCTTCCCTTTACTTACTGTTGGTCCTTGTGAAGTAATTGCATGATTGCATTATCTTTTGTCTTCACTGAGTGACTGCTTGTTCTGATTGGCTTCACAATATCTTCCTACCTGATCCTTACTGCCTAGCTGCTATTAGTCATTGTGCTTTCACTTCTTTGGTTACTTGACTAAGGTTGCCTAGTGTAGTCTACCTTCCGCTGCATGGCAATAGGTTTACTTCTATCGTTTGTCTTCGAAACTTGCATGTTTTGAAGACTTTCTTAAAAATCGCCTATTCACCCCCTCTAGTTGATCACTAGCACTTACAATTGGTATCAGAGCTAGGTACTCCCTTGTTCTGTGTGATTCGGTTTAACCACCTGGAGTTTTTGCTATGTCGACTGCAGGGATAATTAAAGTCTCCGTTGCGTGCCCCGTCTTCGATGGAACTGAATATCCCTACTGGAAGAATAAGATGCGCATGCATCTTGAAGCCATTGATGTCGACCTTTGGTATGTCGTCAAGAACGGCGTTCCCAAGCCTGGAGAAGGTGTCACTGCTGCTGATGTCAAGAAGTTCGTTCAACTGGACTCTACTGCCAAGAATATCATCTGTGTTCATCTGACCAAAGGACAGTATGGTCGTGTGAGTGCGTTGGAGACTTCCAAGCTAGTCTGGGACTGGCTCCCCAAGGTCAACGAAGGCGTCTCCACCCAGAGAGATCAGAGAATCAGTGTCCTTCGCAACCTCTTCAACCGCTTCAAGAGAAATGACAATGAGAATGTCCAGCTCACATTTGATCGACTCACTGACATCACAAATGAGCTTCATGCCCTCGGCGCCACTGAGATCACCAAGCATGAAGTCGTCAAGACACTCCTGAGATCACTTGACAGTTTGTTTGACACCCTAGCCCTGATGATTCAAGAACGCCCTAATTTCAAGACACTCGATCCGTCTAACATACTTGAGAGGCTCAACACACACGAGTTTCAGCTTTCTGACAAAAGAGACATCTACGGTCCCAGCTATGGGCGAACTCGTGCCTTGAAGGCAAAAGCTGTCTCCTCATCCAAAGAAGAATCTGACATCAGTTCTGATGATCCTGAAGACATTGGAAAGGAGCTTGCTATGCTGTTGAAGAAGTTCCAAAAATTCACCAAGAAGAAAGGGTTCAGAAAGTCTTCACGATCAAGCTCAAGGAATGATGAAGCTTCTGCTCATGACTACAAGAATAGAACATGTCACAAGTGCAAGAAACCTGGCCACTACATCTCTGAGTGTCCAAATTGGGACAATCAGAACAAGAAGAAGAAGAAGAAGAAGAGCAAGGAGTATGACTCTGACGACAAGAAGAAGAAGAAATACTTAAAGTCTTCTTCCAAGTCTTCCTCAAAGTCTTCATCACACAAGAAGAGCTCATCTGGCAAGGCACGTGCGTTTGTTGGCAAGGAAATGGATTCTGAGGAGGAGTCTGCTTTTGAGGAGGCGGAGGTGGAGTCTGAGGAGGAGTCCGATTCTAGCATTGCGAGTCTGGCTACAGCATACGTTGCCAAGTCCATCTTCAACACTGAAGACAATGACTTCATCACCGACACCGATGCAAATGACAAGGACTACTCCGCTCCTTCCTACTACTTCATGGCACGTGGTACCAAGGTAAACACACGCACTACTCACTATCAAACATCCAGTGACGATGAATCTGATTGTGATTCCAAACCTAGCTACAAAACACTTGCTAAAATTGCAACTGAACAACAGAAAGCTATGGAACACATTCAAAAACTGTTAGACAAAAGCGATGATCTGTTAGACACTGAAATGACTCGATCTCAGTCCTTAATTGAAGACATAAAAAATCTTCACGTTAAGTATGAGGAACTTGAAAGTCGTCATGAAACGCTCTCAACAACTCAGGAAAGGTTGTCCTACGATTATCTTCAAAGGAATCAAGACCTTGAGAAATTGAGAGCGGCTCATGAAGATCTTCAAAAGGAAAACGAGTCACTTCGCGCCAAACAGATCAGTTCAGCTCAGGAAGGATTTGAACCACCATGTCTTAAATGCATTGAGCGTGATAACGCTACTTCTGTTGCTGAATGTTCTACTGCTGCTACTGTTGCAATATCTTCACCTGTTGATGTGGTAACTAACCCCTCTGCTGAGGATACCACTGCCATTGCTGATGAGAATGCTAGGTTGAAGACACTACTTGAAACAGGGATGTACAAAAGTCTCAAAGGGCATCAGACACTATGTGATGTCCTCAAAAGGCAGATTCTGAACCGTAACCCTAGGAAAGAGGGTGTTTGGTTCAAAAGGTAAATGAATGCCGATGGATCTTACTGGAAACTTAAGCAGTACCCCAAAACCACGTGGGTTGTTGCAAAGGAACCTTCAGCGGATCCATCCACCCTATCGGGCTTCACTTGTGCTAATCCCATTATTATTGATGAATCCTTTGATGCAAACTACAAACTGTTTAAGAATCGGAATGGTGAAGTGTTTGCCAGGTATATTGGTACTAAATGCAGGAATGGACCGCCTATGAAGAAGATCTGGGTGCCGAAAAGGTGTTTGGAGAATCTTCCTGTGAATGTCATCATGACACCACAGGTGAAGAAGACAAACCCCAGACCACAGACTTCATACGGTCCAAAGGCTTCATACAGACAGAGGACTCACCGGAGTCACTGTAACGCAAATGTTTTGCAGGGAAGCCATACTCAGGCCTATGAATATGAGTGTGGTTCATCAAACCGCCATGTTCATAAGACCAAGAACTATTCTGCTTATTCTTATGAGTACTATTGTCCACCTGCTAGAATTTTTGCTAGGGCTCCAAAGCCTAAGTTCTCAGATGCTGCACTTAGACTCATTGCTTCAAAGCCACCCTTGAAGATGTGGGTGGCTAAGAAAGCTTAACTCTCTTTTGTAGGGAAAGGTCTCCAGCAGAAAACCAAAATCGTCTGACGCTATTGCTGGGGACCTTAAACATCTTGTAGGGCGCAAGATCAAATGCCCAAATGGTCTTATTATGTACTTTGTTCCTGAATCGCTTGCTACTCGCCCTATCAGTCCAAATCTCGATTTATGCTTTCATAACCCACTGGTTCGTCAAATTTTTTTGCTTCACAACTCTCTTCGTGAAGCCTATCCCCCTAACTGCACTGTAGAGTATGACACTAGCTGCTTCAGAATGGATTGTTGATAGTGGGTGTACCAATCACATGACTGGCAAGCGAAGCCTTCTTATGGACTCAACCTTACGTCCATCCGACAAAAGTCACATCACATTTGCTGACACTGGTAAAAGTAAGGTATTGGGTCTAGGTAGAGTTCCAATCTCAAAGGATCAACACATGGATAAAGTCATGCTTGTTGAATCCCTTGGTTTCAACTTAATGTTTGTCTCAATGCTTTGCAATTTAAACATGATTGTGATGTTTGGAAAATATCGTTGCCTTGTTCTAATGGAATCTGACAAGTCTCTAGTGTTTGAAGGGTATCGGAAAGATGATTTGTACGTGGTAGATTTCTCAGTAGGACCACAGCTAGCCGTATGTATTCTAGCAAAAGCTTCAGAATGCTGGCTCTGGCATCGGAGGCTAGGGCATGCTGGCATGAAGAACCTGCACACCCTTGCAAAGAAGAAGCATGTCATAGGCATCGAGGGCGTCAAGTTCAAGAAAGATCACTTATGCGGTTCCTGTGAAGCAGGAAAGATGACGAGGGCCAAGCATCCCTCGAAGACAATCATGACAACGACTCGACCCTTCGAACTGCTCCACATGGATCTTTTCGGTCCCACTCATTACTCAACTCTTACTACTACTGCGTGTCTCTATGCCTTTGTCATTATTGATGATTATTCTAGATATACTTGGGTGCATATATGATCCTCTACAAGATTGAAGTGCAGGATGTCTTCAGACACTTCGCCAATCGAGCAATGAACAACTATGGCGCCAAGATAAAACACATCAGAAGTGACAATGGCACTGAATTCAAGAACACTGGCATGGACACATATCTTTGATACTTTGGGCATCACACATGAATTCTCAGCTCCATACATGCCACAGCAGAATGGCGTCGTCGAACGCAAGAACAGAACACTTATTGAGATGGCCCGAATGATGCTTGATGAATACAAGACTCCAAGAAAATTCTGGCTTGAAGCCATTGATACTGCATGCCATTCAATCAACCGTGTTTATCTTCACAAGCTTCTGAACAAGAAATCCTATGAGCTCCTTACTGGCAAGAAGCCAAATGTCAGTTACTTCAGAGTATTTGGCGCCAGGTGCTGGATCAAGGATCCACATCACACGTCAAAATTTATACCAAAAGCACATGAGGGTTTTATGCTTGGATATGGAAAGGATTCGCACTCCTACAGAGTCTTCAATCTCTTTCATTATAAAGTGGTTGAAACAGTGGATGTGCGGTTTGATGAGACTAACGGCTGACAAAGAGAGCACCTGCCAAATGTGCTAGATGAAGTTCCATCCAGTGAATCAATCAAACTCATGGGAACTGGAGAAATCATACCTTCTGAAGCTCAACCTGAAGAGGAACTTATCATCTCCGCACCTGATCAACCTGAAGCCAATGCTCAGCCTGAAGACAATCCCTCTAAGAATGACAATGTTCAGCAAGAGCAAAATCTTCGTCCTGTACATCCTCGTGTTGCCAATGAAGTGCAGATTGCGAGAATAATTGATAGCATCAATGCACCAGGTCCACTCACTCGTCCAAGGGCAACACATCTAGCAAATTTCTGTGGGCACTTCGCATTCGTCTCAATAAGAGAACCCAAGAAAGTGGAAGAATCCTTCATGGAACCTGAATGGATTCAAGCTATGCAAGAAGAGCTTCAACAGTTTGAGCTGAATAATGTATGGGAACCGGTTAAGCGTCCTGATCCTTGGAAGCACAATATAATAGGAACCAAATGAATATATCGCAATAAGCAAGATGAGCATGGTCAAGTTGTCAGAAACAAAGCTCGTCTCGTTGCTCAAGGATACACTCAAGTTGAAGGGATTGACTTCGATGAAACATTTGCTCCTGTGGCTAGACTTGAAGCTATCCACATACTGCTGGCCTATGCAAATCATCATAATATTCTTTTGTATCAAATGGATGCGAAGAGTGCCTTTCTCAATGGCAAGATTGAAGAAGAGGTGTATGTTGCACAACTGCCTGGTTTTGAAGATCCAAAACATCCTGACATGGTGTACAAGCTCAACAAGACACTGTATGGCCTCAAACAAGCCCCTCGGGCTTGGTATGACACACTCAAATACTTCCTGAAGAGCAAAGGCTTCACACCTGGTTCCCTCGACCCCACTCTCTTCACGAAGACATATGATGGTGAACTGTTTGTGTGCCAAATATATGTGGATGACATTATCTTCGGCTGCACCAATCAGAAATATAGTGAAGAGTTTGGATATATGATGCAAGAGCAATATCAGATGTCCATGATGGGTGAGCTGAAGTTCTTCCTTGGTCTTCAAATACGTCAGCAACGCAACGGCATCTTTATATATCAAGAGAAGTATCTCAAAGATTGCCTGAAGAAGTTTAGTATGCAAGACTGCAAAGGCTTCACGGCGCCAATGCCAGCCAAACATCATCTGGGTCCCGACGACAATGGTAAAGAGTTTGATCAAAAGGTATACCTCTCCATGATTGGTTCTTTACTTTATCTATGTGCATCTAGGCCAGATATTATGCTTAGTGTTTGCATGTGTGCTCGATTCCAAGCGGCACCAAAGGAATCGCATCACTTAGCTGTGAAGCGAATTCTTCGATATTTGGCTTACACCCCAACTCTAGGATTATGGTATCCAAAGGGCTCAGAGTTTGATCTGGTTGGATTCTCGGATGTTGATTATGCTGGTGACAAGGTGGATCGCAAGTCTACATCAGGCACATGTCATTTTCTGGGACGATCACTTGTATGTTGGTCTTCAAAGAAGCAGAACTGTGTATCTCTCTCCACTGTTGAATCTGAATACATTGCTGCTGGATCTTGCTGCGCTCAGCTTCTATGTATGAAGCAAACACTCAAAGACTATGGCGTTCATCTGAAGCAAGTGCCACTCTATTGCGACAACGAAAGCGCCATCAAGATTGCCAACAACCCAGTTCAGCACTCGAAGACAAAGCACATTGAAATTCGTCATCACTTTCTCAGAGATCATGTTGTGAAGGAAGATATTGATATCATACACGTCAACACTGAAGAGCAATTGGCAGATATCCTCACCAAGCCCTTGGATGAGAAGAGATTTTGCAAGTTACGGTGTGAGCTAAATATCTTGGAATCCTCAAATGTCCTGTGATCAGGCACACATCCTAATACTTATGCATATTGATGACTTAGATGTGCAACACACGAAGTGAAGTATATCTTCAATCAATGAAGACATACACTCTAAGTGTGAATACATTAATGTGGAATTTGATTTCGGAGCACCACGATAATTGTGCGCCGTGTCTGGGTCTAATACTTCCTATACGGTGGGTAGCGCCACCACCAAATTCTTCTGTTTGAAGTGTTTTACCCATGGCGTTACATTTGATATGTCTTCACATTTGAGTTGGCTTCAATCTCAACATGTCTTCATGATTATCTTCACTATGTTGATTGTATATATACTAGTGTTCTGTCCTCTACAACATTCACTTATAGCTATGTCTTCTTGTTGAATCTTTTGAACTAAGTGAATGTGATCGGACCCTAACCTCTCTATGCTTTCTGTCTCAAACTCTATCTCTCCAAATCATATGCATTCTCTTGAAACTATCAAATGTCTTCTCTGCGTCCTTGTCAGCAGAAGATACAGAGACAAACATTAAGTCCGCTTTCAATGCTAATTCCTTCACCTGAAACTCGGAGAAGTGGGAACGACCACCTGACAATCCAGGCGTGCATGGGAACGTGGAACATCCTTCAATATGTTGCATGATGGCTACGTGTCCTTCAGATGTGAATCGCCAGGGGCACCTATGTAGTAACACTGTGCCGTCCCTGTCCCCATAAATACATGCCTCACCATAGTTATTATCCTTTCTTCCACTCTCGCACGAACCCTAGCGCCACCGCTAGCCCTCGACGACGCCGGCGATGAAGCGCTTAGCTTCTGCGACCTCTCCGACGCCGTCTTCACGCCGACCGCGGACATCGTCTTCTCCGCCGTCGCCGTAGGTGTCCTCCGTCACCAAGTTAGGGCACGGACGATCGAACTGTTCTTTGTGTGGTAAATAAAACTTCCTTTTTACGGCCCCTTTGATCCTATAGATTCATCACTTTCTACCACAACCAGTTTCTGTTCACACCAGTTGGATCTATTTCATACTGCATCTCATAATACGCCTAGTATGTTCACTTATGCTTCACAAAGTAGTTAGATTCCTCACTTGTACTGATTCGTGGATTCGTACAAATCTGGAACCAACTCCTTATCTATGAGTGAATGTCTTCGCATGATGAGGTCAATGTCTTCTAAACTGATTTATCTTCAAAATCTTCTGAGAATGCATATGACCTCTTCCCCTTCCCTCGCACCTTAATGCTGTCACAGGTACATGTCCGTGGGAGAATCCCTTGGTTCTCATAGTCTGCATTCATTTGCAGAATTCTTACAGCATCATATAAATTCTCCCGAAGCCAGTTCCTGTTTGACCAGCAAGAGAAAGCCTTTGAAGCCTTTGAACGTATTGAAGCCATTCAGTTTAAAGTTCATGGCTGCAGAGAAATCAGCAAGGAAGGGTGGCAGAAAGCGTCGAGGAGAAACATCAAGAGATCTGCCCGATGACCTCTTAGAGTTGTACAAGACAGATCCTGTAGAGGATTACAATCAGCGCAAGACACGAATCCAATGGATTCGACGATATTGGGCAGAACAGTGGTTCAAGTACAGGTTTGTGAAAAAGGAATATGCTGAGAAGAATGCCATCAAGCGACCATGGGGAGACATCCTATACAGAAATCTTCAACCCAGGTTCAGAGATGAAGCCATTGAACAAGGCTTCTATCCCTGCATGGTCCGTGGACCACAGCCTGCGGATGCTGACCCATCGTCACTGCTATGGTGTCGTGACGACAATATGTTCAAGCGCAACTTCCAGTTTGCCCAGAATTCGGCGAAGCAGAACAAGAAGTCATTGAGACTGGACTTCAACCCTTGTCCCTCTGCTCCCCGTGCCGATGGCACCCGCGAAGCTGAACCCAATCTTGTTGGGCCCTTCTACAACCTGGAAGGTCTCATCACTCATATCGTGGTTCAAGGGACAGCTGTGGATGAGCCTGCAGATGACGCTGAATCTAATGAAGCGCCTGCAGCGCCGAAGCCAAAGAAACTGAAGCAGCCTAAAGCTTCAGAGCCTGCCTCAGCACCAAAAATCTCACGGGCGAAGCCACTGGCTACTGCACCTCCTGAAGACAGTGTGCAGTCTGAAGATTTGTCACGCATCTCCAAGCCCTCAAAAGTCAAGATGCCTTTGCAACACACCAGCCAAGAACTGACTGCTGCTGCTATTCTGCGCAACGACGCTATTGATCTGTCCAGCGATGAAGATCTTGCAGATAACGCTCTTGAGCAACTGATCAAGAGCAAATAAGAAGCAGAAATCTTCAATGATCTGCCTCTCTTTGACGTCACAATCATCCACAACTTCATTGATGAATGGTTTGACACGCCCAACCTCAGCTTTGAAGATCTGCAACTTCCAGTTGGCCTCAGTGTCGCCTTCCATGGCGCCATTGCTTCAGAGCTAGCTCTAGCTCAGCGCATCGTCGAACTGAAGCAAAAGATTAACTTTGAGAAAACTCAGTTCAAGAAGCATATGGCCAAGCCCAGCGTGCAAGAGGTGAAAAACTTCAAGACTATGCTGCACGAGCTCAAGGAAGCCTTTCTCAAGAAACGTGTAGAAGCTCAAGGTTCTCGTGAGCGCATGAAGATCCTGGCTCACAAGAGTGTGCAAGACTACAATGAGGCTGAGAAGCGCAAGGCCCTTGGTCGTCCTGGCATCAATGCTAGGATGGCTGCTAAGCAGAAGAAGAAGCCAGTTGTGGCCGCACCCGACGCACCGAGGCAGGAAGCACATCCCATTGTCTTCCCAGCCAGCATGGCTGGCTCGAAGCCAAAGGCCAGGTCAACCTTTTCAGAACTGAAGAAGACGAGGACTGCCGAGGCTGAAGCCAGAAAGAGGAAACATTCTGAAGCCTCTGATGCTGCTCCCTCCAAGAAGAAGCGGAAGACCAAGAAGGAACGGGCTGCTCCCACAGAGCCCCTGGTTGTTGAACCTATCTCAATGGTTCGCCCTGCATCTACACACCAAGAGCGCCAACTGATTGTCCATGGGCCTGCTTCCACAGAGGCTCATAAAGTTGAAGACATTCCAGCAGTTGATCCCACCACTGCTGAAGACATTGGTCACCATGACAATGTTGAAGATGATGTTGTTCTTCCTCAGATCGAGCACCAACAGGTATCATCGCCTATGCTTACGCACAGCAAACTCATCAGCATTGGTCGTCCTCTGACGCCAATTGCTCAGGATGCATCATGGGCTGATCACCCACAACAACGAGTCACACCAGCCCGGCAAGAAGAAGAAGATGACTTTGAGGCCCAGCCAACTCCATCTCCAAAGGCGTTGCTTGCGTTACACAGGCTTCGCAAAGGACCAAGGTCTCAAGTCTCTGCGTCTGAGGCTCAAACTACTGAAGACATTCCGACTGCATTAGCCGATGTCACCCAAGAAGAAGAACGTGTCCCTACTCCCCCAACTACTGAGGAAGCTGTTCTCGAGGAGAACGTGTCTGTGCCCGACCCTCCAGCTCACCAAGTGGAGGTAGAAAATCTTGAGGCTGCCACCACCAACACGAATGAAGCCACTGACGTTGGCATGGCTGAAGCAAATGTGGAGCCTACACCAACCCATGAACCAGAAGTCAGCGAAGCCAATGATGCTACTGCTCCTGTTCCTGCGCCTGCTGCTGGTCCTCAGTTTGACTATCATATTGAGCATAGGCCTCAGTTACAGAAGCCAATTCCAAGGTTGCCCCGGTTTCCAGGTCCTGCATCAGCACCTGGATCCTTCAATGTCAACGGCTTCAAAGCAGACAACACCTTCTTAAATAGCTCCAAGAACCCCTACTCAAGGGATCGAATATCTTCTGATCGATTCTGGAGCTATCCGCAGCGAAGCTATTACTCCTGCATTCTGTACAATCAAGGTCGCATCTTCCCACATATGCGTCTTGACACCGAAGCAATAGCTGGTCTGCCCTGCTTGGAAGAAGCTCTGGATTGCTTCAAAGAGGTTGGATTGTTGCCTTTCATCACCGACCAAGAGCACTGGAACGAAGAGTTGCTGCTCCAATTTTATGCCACTCTTCACATACGTGGTTACAACAGAGATCCGAAGACTTGGGTCCTTGAGTGGATGACAGGAAATATTCATCATGAAGCCAAAGCCTTTGATATCATTGAGCTCACTAGTCTGCCCACTCCTGGAGATCTCTATGAACCTGGATGTCAACTTCATAGTGAAGCTATAGAGAGCATCTTTCAGAAGCCTGAACCGAACATGAGTCAGATGCTCAGTATGATGAAGCCTTTTCCACAAGACGCTGCATATCCTAAGGAGTTCTTTGTTGAAGACCTTGAGTATCTGCCAAGGACTATCTATCACATTATAAGGCGAACTCTCTGGCCCATCAAAGGACATTCTCCACATGCAAAGCTGGAAGGTGCAATGAAGACTTTGGTCTTCTATATTCTTCATGGCAAATGGTTCAATGCACAAGACTTCTTCATCCGCCAACTTGCTACATCAAGATCTGATCTTTTTGGCTTGAAGTTCTACGCTCCATGGATAATGCGGCTGATTAAACTCCACTCAGCTATCTCATATCAGCCATCTGCTCGCAATCATCAGATCTTTCTGCCTGATGTGGATATGTCCGTTGAAGCCATTTATCCAGAGCCTGCCAAGGAACCTCTTAGTCTTCAGAATGCGGAGCATCAAAGTTTCACTGAAAACATTGAAGGAGTTGAAGCAGTCACTCGTGTTTATCCTTTTGGCTGGTACTACACGTGCACCTCATCGTGCCCTTACTGAAGCCACTGAAAGCACTATTGCCCAATGACCCAAGAAGCGATCTCGTGTTCTCAATGACCGAGAGCTTCTGGTTGCTCTTCATCAGAAACAGGATAGGCATCATGACTGGCTGAAGCGCCAAATGCAAAGCCTCTTGGTGGATGTTAACCGCATTCGCAATCTTCCACCAAGAATGCCTTTGTTGGCCATGAAACCTGTCGGCGTACATGGAAAGGGCTGACGCTTATGTGCTTTGAGGATGATCTTCAAGAGGATGGCTTCTCTGAACGTTTCAAGTTTGACTCCACACCTCCCCGAAGGGCTGTGCTGCGACGAACTCCCTCTCTTGAAGACTCTGAGTTCTCTTCCTCTGCCGCAACTGTGAATGCCAGAGTGATCAAGGACGAAGACGATGCTACTTCACCGCCCCCTTCTTCAGCACGCATCGACACTGCCCCGAGCTCGTCTACACCACCTAACAACACCGACGACCTTGCTACTTCACCTACTCCTTATGGGAACGAGTAGATGCTCTATTTCTTCAAAACTTTTTGGTCCTTACTGACAAAAGGGGGAGAAGCATATGAGCTTGATAGTCTTCAAGCGGGTCCATATGGGCGGTTACTTTATGTTTTGCCTAGTGTTTACAACTCTTGTTTTGATACATTTGGTTCTTTGAGTTGTAACACTTAAACTCGATGGTCGTCTGCTACTTATTTGCTATTTTGTGATGTGATGATAAATTCCGCATGTGCGACGATAAATTTCGCACTTTGATCATTTTGCAGACTTCCATTTCTCATTATGCATGTCATTATCTTCACATACTTTTCATGCATGATGAACTGTCATCATAAGTTGAAGAGGATCTCCACAAGTACAACCTGCAATGTGCATTTGCATTCCAAAAGCAAATGACTTATATGCACATCTTCAGGGGGAGCCCTTGCAACTTATGAAGACAATTCCTTATCCTTTACAATTTCACATATTATATTCCCCGTTGAAAATTTCAACTAGTTTGTCATCAATCACCAAAAAGGGGGAGATTGTAAGTGCATCTAGTGCCACCCCTAGATGGTTTTGGAGTATTGACGACAAACCTAGTTGAGGGACTAATGTGTTTGTGAGAATTGCAGGATAACACAGGAAGAAGTCCCTCATTGATTCGGTTTTCCTACCAGAGATGACCCCTAAAAATGTATGAAGACATTGAAGTCAAAGGTGGTATGTGAAGACATTCACATTGAAGACTATGACAAGAGAAGACATCGCATGAAGACTATGGAGCTCGAAGACTTAGATCTTTCGTAGTTCTTTTTCTTCTTTGTTGAGTCATAGGAACCACTGTACTGTTAACTGGGGTCCAAGAGAACTAGTCAGAATGACTGAAGTGATGCTTAACCAAAATCCTATGTCTTCGTGTGAAGACTATGAGAGCGAATCTTGTCCAGAGTTGGACAAGTCAGCTTTGCTTGTAGCCCAAGTAAAGTTGTCGTGTGTGTTTGAAATCTGACCGTTGGAACACGTGTCAGTTCCTTAGTGACCCAGGGTCATTTCGAACAAATTAGGTCGGGTTGCCTAGTGGCTATAAATAGCCCACCCCCTACAACCATAAACGGTTGGCTGCTCAGAGTTAAAGTACGGCTGTTGTCGTTTGAGAGCAACCCACCTCGAAGCCTTTGAGAGAGAATTCCTTGCGAGGATAAAGTCCTAACCACCCAGAGCCAAAGAGTGTTAGGCATCACTTAAGTCGTCCTGTCTGTGTGATCTGAAGACTTATTACACTTGAGGACTGTGAATCCTCCAGCCGGTTAGGCGTCGCGTTCTGAGCATCCAAGAGTCATTGTGGATCGCCGGTGAACGAAGTCTGTGAAGGTTTGGGAGTCTACCTTGAAGACTTACTAGAGTGATTGGGCAAGGTCTGCGTGACCTTAGCTCAAGGGGAATACGGTGAAGACTAAGGGTTCTAAGCTGCGTGTTCAGGACTGGGTGTCCGGGACTCTGTGTCCTCAGGTTTAAATACCTAGCCGCCCTAACCAGACGTACAGTTGTCACAGCAACTGGAACTGGTCCAACAAATCATTGTCTTCGACGAGTCACTGGTTTCATCCTTCCCTTCCCTTTACTTACTGTTGGTCCTTGTGAAGTCATTGCATGATTGCATTATCTTTTGTCTTCACTGAGTGACTGCTTGTTCTGATTGGCTTCACAATATCTTCCTACCTGATTCTTACTGCCTAGCTGCTATTAGTCATTATGCTTTCACTTCTTTGGTTACTTGACTAAGGTTTCCTAGTGTAGTCTACCTTACACTGCGTGGTAATAGGTTTACTTCTATCGTTTGTCTTCGAAACTTCCATGTTTTGAAGACTTTCTTAAAAATCGCCTATTCACCCCCCCCCCTCTAGTCGATCACTAGCACTTTCATATACCGATAGTTTTGGAGAGGAAAGAGGGGATGCCTTACAGGGCATCCCCAAGCTTAGGCACTTGAGTCTTCCTTGAATATTACCTTGGGGTGCCTCGGTCATCCCCAAGCTTAGGGCCTTTCCACTCCTTATTCTCCTCATATCGATATCTCACCCAAAGCTTGAAAATTTCAATCACACAGAACTTAACGAAACTTCGTGAGATAGTTAGTATGATAAGGAGTAAACCATTCACTTTGGTACTGTCAAAGACAATGTTCATAATTGTTCTCAAACAATGCCTACTGTACAATATCATTTCTATAATTTATATTGAGAAATATAAGTCATAGAAACTAGAAAACAAGCAAACTATGCAATGAAAACAGAATCTGTCAAAAACAGAACAGTCTGTAATGATCTGAACACTAACCATACTTATGCTACTCAAAAAATTATTAAATAAATTGGTGGACTCGAGGAATTTGTCTATTAATCGTCTGCAAAAAGAATCAACCTAATCGCACTCTCCAATAAAAAAATGTCAGCAAATCTCGTGAGCGCAAAGTTTTTGTGTTTTACAGCAAGATCACATTAACTTTCACCCAAGTCTTCCCAAAGGTCTTACTTGGCACTTTATTGAAACAAAAGCTATAAAACATGATTACTACAATAGCTTAATCATGTAAACACACAAAAACAATAAGGGTATATATTGTGTTGTCTCCCAACAAGCGATTTTCTTTAATGCCTTTTAGCTAGGCATGATGATTTCAATGATGCTCACATAAAAGATAAGAATTGAAACATAAAGAGAGCATCATGAATAATATGACTAGCAAATTTAAACCTAGCACACTTCCTATGCATAGGGATTTTGTGAGTACACAACTTATGGGAACAAGAATCAACTAGCATAGGAAGGAAAAACAAGGATAACTTCAAACTTTAAGCACATAGAGAGGAAAATTAATATTATTGCAACTCCTACAAGAATATATTCCTCCCTCATAATAATTATCAGTAGCATCATGAATGAATTCAACAACATAACCATCACATAAAGCATTCTTTTCATGATCTACAAGCATAGAGATTTTTCTACTCTCCACATAAGCAAAATTCTTCTCATTCGGAATAGCGGGATCACTAGTTCCTAGAGTTGACACTCTACCAAACCCGCTTTAGATGATAGTATTATTCATACTCCAAAATATATAAGTGAATTTCATGGATCATTCTACAATTAATATGAACTAACCAATGTCCAAGCTCAAAATGTATAAGTGAAGCACACGAAGCATTCTATAAAACCATACTCAAAAGATTTAAGTGAAGCACAAAGAGCAATTCCATAAGATCATACTTAAAAGATATAAGTGAAGCACATGAAGCATTCTATAAATCAATGAAGGGCTATCTCATACTAGCATGGTTCATAAAGGAAGAACAAAAAAGGGACATAAATCATGTGAACGAAACAAAAACCGATGTATACCGATAATTGTTGAAGAAGAAAGATGGGATGCCAACCGGGGCATCCCCAAGCTTAGATGCTTGAGTATCCTTAGAATATTTACTTGAGGTGCCTTGGGCATCCCCAAGATTGAGCTCTTGCATCTCTTTATTCTAATCACATCGGTAACTCCTCGTTCTTCAAACACATCATCCACAAAAAACTTTAACAAAAACTTTGTGAGATCCGTTAGTATAATAAAGAAAATCACTACCTTTAGGTACTGTTGAAAACTCATTCCAATTTCATATTATAGCTATATCTACTGTATTCCAACTTCACCATGGTTCATACCCCCCGATACTACCCATAGATTCATCAAAATAAGCAAACAACACACGAAAAACAGAATCTGTCTAAAACAGGACAGTGTGTAGTAATCTGAAGGTTTAGTAAACTTCTGTAACTCCAAAAATTATAAAATAAATTTGAAACTTTGAACAATGTGTACAGAAGTAAAGTGCAAAAAGTTTCAGACCCATTTGACTTTCCAGTAAAAATGTAAAATCACGCGCTACAGACAATGTTTCCGTTTTTGTTCTGCACATAGTAAACACGCAATCTAATCATCCTAAAACCAAAGCTTGGCACATTATTTTTATAATACAATGGATATATATAAGGGGATAATAATTTAAAGTGAAACTTCCATGAAAAATTCTACATTGTTTCCATGAGCATGAACACAAGTGCTCAAGGTCGACCCTCACTTATTCAATGCATAACCTTCCAATCACTTCTCTTTTTGAAAAACTTTTTAGGCATGAGAGGCAAGTAAATTTTTTTGTTTTTTTCATTATTTTAGTTATTTTTTTATGTTTCACCCACAACTAAACAGAAACAAAAATTAAAAAATAAAATCTACTTATTGAAGAAAGCAAACAAACATACACGAGAATATCAACCCCACGCTATTGCTCCCCGGCAACGGCGCCAGAAAAGAGCTTGATAATCCCCAAGTGCAAGGAATCATCGTAGCAATTTCCAAAGGTGGAAGTGATAAGTATGGAGTGTCGAACCCACAAGGAGATAAAGGTAAGATCAATATTCTCTCAAGCCATATCTGCCACTGATACGACTCTACGTACATCGAACGTTTGCTTCCAACTAGCAATGAGAAATAAAACTATGTTGTGGCTATGAAGAGGATATCTTTGTATGATATCCGAGAGCTAAAATATAAAAGTAGGTGTTGTAGTCATAAAGTTAGAATATATTACTAAATATTATAAATAGCGAGTGTGGAACAATGGTGGATCGGTGTGCGGTGAATTGTCCTAAGCAATTGTTAACAAGACCGGTAATCACTATTGCAGTTTCATATGAGGGAGAGGCATAAGCTAACATACTTCCTCTACTTGGATCATATGCACTTATGATTGGAACTCTAGCAAGTATCCGCAACTACTAAAGATCATTAAGGTAAAACCCAACCATAGCATTAAAGCATCAAGTCCTCTTTATCCCATATGCAACAACCCCCTTACTCGGGTTTGTGTTTCAGTCACTCAAGCAACCCACTATAAGAGAATCATAAACATATCGCAACACCCTACAGCGGGAATCCCTCACGCTTGCGCGGCATGGAGGGCACCATAGGACAGCACCAAAGTAAAATATACAACTCATACCAATCTAGATCATCAATCAACCTAAAGACAAAGGATATCTACTCAAAACATCATAGGATGGCAACACATCATTGGATCATAATATGTGGCATAAAGCACCATGTTCAAGTAGGGATTACAGCGGGGTGCGGGAGAGTAGACCGCGTAAAAGAGATGAGGATGGTGATGATGATGGTGATGTTGATGAAGACGATCACCGCGGTGAGGATTCCCCTCTCGATGGCCCTCCGGTGCCACCAAGAGAGAGGAGTAGAAGTTCTCCCCCTTGTGCTTCCTCCTCCATGGCCTCCCCCTGGATGGGAAGAGGTTCCCCCTCTGATCCTAGGCCTTCATGGTTATGATGGCCCCTCCGGGATCCTCCTCCATGCCCTCCGGTGATGATGGCCCCCTCCGGCAGGGTGCCAGAGAGGGCCTAGATTGGTTTTTGGTGGCTACGGAGGCTTCTGGCGGGGGAACTCACGATCTAGGTTAATTTTCCGAGGTTTCTATATTTATAGGAATTTTTGGCGTCAGTCTCATGTCAAGGAGGTGCCCGAGGCGTCCAACTCTTTTACTCCGGGGTCTTCTTTTGGTCCATAAAAATCGTCAAAAATTGGCACATCAATTGGACTCCGTTTGATATTCCTTTTCTGTAAAACTCAAAAACAAAGAAAAAACAGAAACAGAAAATGGCATGGGCTCTAGGTTAATAGGTTAGTCCCAAAAAGCATATAAAATAGCATATAAATGGATATAAAACATCCAAGGTTGATAATATAATAGCATGAATACTTCATAAATTATAGATATGTTGGAGACATATCACTTCTCTTCTTGGGCTTCCTTATAGTGAACACGAACCAGCGACAGAGCCACGTCAGCACCGCATGGAGCAGAAGATTTATTCCATTCCTGCACTCGACCAGGGACCTCATTTAGGTCATTTTGAAGCATCGCCCTTGGCCAGAGTGATGTATCAATGTGCGACACCACCACCTTCAGGCGAGCAAGAGAGCTCGTAACACTGGCAACATGGGATTCCAGTCGGAGCACGCTCATAGTAGCATCATCACCGACAGGGGAAAGGACGGGGTCCAGACCTGTCTCAACCCGTCCAGACTCTTCTTCATAGTTTTGGAAGAATTCTACAAGGACAAAGAAATAATGAGTTGACGAATTCCTGGTGAATCGACAACAGCTAAACAGTCAGGCAAAGGAAAATACCTTCGAGCATAAGGAAGAGTTTCTTGGCAAGTGCTTCCAGATAAGCTTCCAGGTCATTTTTCTTACGAGAAATGCTTTCAATCTTATCGTTCAAAGCCACCTTGTCTTTCTTCATACGAGTCACTTCTCGATTAGACTCGCTAAGGGACGTCTTCAACTTGGCGTTCTCTTCCTCCAGCGCACCGAGTGAAGCCATCTTCTTGTCAGCAAGCGTAGTCTTCTCCTGAGCCTCCTTTTGTGCAGTAGCAAGATCGAGGTCCTTTTTCACTAGAGCCTACTTCATTTTCTCTGAAAGATATATACTTGGGTCATACAGAAGAACGAGGAGATGACTTGTGGGTTGGCCAAGATAAACAATCGACCAGTCGATTACCTTCCATACTGATATCTACTACGCAAACTTCTTCTTGTAGACGTTGTTGGGCCTCCAAGTGCAGAGGTTTGTAGGACAGTAGCAAATTTCCCTCAAGTGGATGACCTAAGGTTTATCAATCCGTGGGAGGCGTAGGATGAAGGTGGTCTCTCTCAAGCAACCCTGCAATCAAATAACAAAGAGTCTCTTGTGTCCCCAACACACCCAATACAATGGTAAATTGTATAGGTGCACTAGTTCGGCGAAGAGATGATGATCCAAGTGCAATATGGATGGTAGATAAAGGTATTTGTAATCTGAAAATATAAAAACATTAAGGTAACTAATGATAAAAGTGAGTGTAAACAGTATTACAATGCTAGGAAACAAGGCCTAGGGTTCATACTTTCACTAGTGCAAGTTCTCTCAACAATAATAACATAATTGGATCACATAACTATCCCTCAGCATGCAACAAAGAGTCACTCCAAAGTCACTAATAGTGGAGAACAAACAAAGAGATTATGGTAGGGTACAAAAACACCTCAAAGTTATTCTTTCCAATCAATCCGTTGGGCTATTCCTATAAGTGTCACAAACAGCCCTAGAGTTTGTACTAGAATAACATCTTAAGACACAAATCAACCAAAACCCTAATGTCACCTAGATACTCCAATGTCACCTCAAGTATCCGTGGGTATGGTTATACGATATGCATCACACAATCTCAGATTCATCTATTCAACCAACACATAGAACCTCAAAGAGTGCCCCAAAGATTCTACCGGAGAGTCAAGACGAAAACGTGTGCCAACCCCTATGCATAGATTCCCAAGGTCACGAACCCGCAAGTTGATCACCAAAACATACATCAAGTGGATCACTGATACGTCCATTTTGCATCATGCTTTTATATTGATATTTATTGCATTATGGGCTGTTATTACACATTATCTCACAATACTTATGCCTATTCTCTCATATTTTACAAGGTTCACATAAAGAGGGAGAATGCCGGCAGCTGGGATTCTGGGCTGGAAAAGGAGCAAATATTAGAGACCTATTATGCACAGCTCCAAAAGTCCTGAAACTTCACGGAAGATGTTTTCAGAATATATAAAAAAATACTCAGCAGAAGAACTTCACCAGGGGGGCCACACCCTGCCCACGAGGGTGGGGGGCGCGCCCTACCCCCTGGGCGCGCCCCCTACCTCGTGGGCCCCCTGGTGGCCCTCTGAAGGCCATCTTCTGCTATATGGTGTCTTTCGATGAGGAACATATCATAAGCCATCTCCTCGGACGAAACTCCGCCGCCACGAGGTGGAACCTTGGCGGATCCAATCTAGGGCTCCGACAGAGCTATTCTGCCGGGGAAACTTCCCTCCGGGAGGGGGAAATCATCACCATCGTCATCACCAATGCTCCTCTCATCGGGAGAGGGAAATCTCCATCAACATCTTCATCAGCACCATCTCCTCTCAAAACCCTAGTTCATCTCTTGTATCCAATTCTTGTCTCCAAGTCCGGGATTGGTACTAGTAGGTTGCTAGTAGTGTTAATTACTCCTTGTAGTTGATGCTAGTTGGTTTAATTGGTGGAAGATCATATGTTCAGATCCTATATGCATATTAATACCCCTCTGATTATAAATATGCTTTGTGAGTAGTTACGTTTGTTCCTGAGGACATGGGAGAAGTCTTGCTATTAGTAGTCATGTGAATTTGGTATTCGTTCGATATTTTGATGAGATGTATGTCGTCTAGACTCTAGTGGTGTTATGTGAACGTCAACTACATAACACTTCACCATTATTTGGGCCTAGAGGAAGGCATTGGGAAGTAATAAGTAGATGATGGGTTGCTAGAGAGACAGAAGCTTAAACCCTAGTTTATGCGTTGCTTCGTAAGGGGCTGATTTGGATCCATATGTTTCATGCTATGGTTAGGTTTACCTTAATACTTTTGTTGTAGTTGCGGATGCTTGCAATAGAGGTTAATCATAAGTGGGATGCTTGTCCAAGTAAGGACAGTACCCAAGCACCGGTCCACCCACATACCAAATTATCAAAGTACCGAACATGAATAATATGAGCGTGATGAAAACTAGCTTGACGATATTCCCATGTGTCCTCGGGGGCGCTTTTCTCTATATAAGAGTTTGTTCAGGCTTGTCCTTTGCTACAAAAAGGATTGGGCCACCTTGCTGCACTTTATTTACTTTTGTTAGTTGTTGCTTGTTACAAATTATCCTATCACAAAACTATCTGTCACCACTTATTTCAGTACTTGCAGAGAATACCTTGCTGGAAACCGCTTATCATTTCCTTCTGCTCCTCATTGGGATCAACACTCTTACTTATTGAAAGGACTACGATAGATCCCCTATACTTGTGGGTCATCAAGACTCTTTTCTGGCACCATTGCCGGGGTGTGAAGCGCCTTTGGTAGGTGGAATTTGGTATGGAAAAATTTATATAGTGTGCTAAAATTTACTGTCACTTGTTACTATGGAAAGTAATCCTCTGAGAGGCTTGTTCGGGGTATCTTCACGCCGACCAGTAGGGCAAAGAGTTGCTCCTCATCCTACTGAACCTACTGAAAATGAAAATGTTCCCTTTGCAATTCCTTCGGGTAGGATAGAAAAATTGCTAGCTAATCCTTTTGCAGGAGGAACAACGCATCCTGATGAGCATCTAATATATGTGGATAAAGTTTGTGGATTATTTCAGCTTGCAGGTGTACCCGAAGATGTTGTTAAGAAGAAGGTCTTCCCTTTATCTTTAACGGAAGATGCATTGACATGGTATAGGCTATGTGATGATATGGGATCATGGAACTACAAACGATTGAAATTGGAATTTCATCAGAAGTTTTATCCTATGCATCTTGTTCATCGTGATCGCAATTATATATATAATTTTTGTCCTCGCGAAGGAGAAAGCATCGCTCAATCTTGGTGGAGGCTTAAATCAATGTGATATTCATGCCCCAACCACGAGCTCTCAAGAGAAATGATTATTCAAAATTTATATGCTCGGCTTTCTGAAAACAATCGCACCATGCTCGATACTTCTTTTGCTGGCTCTTTTATGACGAAGACTATTGAATTCAAATGGAATTTATTGGATAGAATTAAATGCAACTCTGAAGAATGGGACCTCGATGAAGGTAAGGAGTCAGGTATGATACCTAAGTTTGATTGTGTTAAATCTTTTATGGATACCAATGTTTTTTCGTAAATTTAGCACTGAATATGGACTTGACTCTGAGATAGTAGCTCCCTTCTGTGAATCTTTTACTACTTATATTGATCTCCCCAAGGAGAAGTGATTGAAATACCATCCTCCCATAGAAGTAAAAGTAGCTGCACCTATTAAATTTGAAGAAAACACTGTCACTTATAATGATCCTATTGTTCCTACTACTTATGTTGAGAAACCACATTTTCCTGTTAGGATAAAAGATCATGCTAAAGCTTCAACAGTGGTTCGTAAAAGCAATATTAGAACTTATACACCTCCTGAGAAAGTTAAAGGTGAACCTCATATTGCTATTGTTAAGGATCTCTTTGCTGATAATATTGATGGGCATGTTATTTATTTCTGCGGTGAAACTGCTAGAATTGCTAAACCTTGAGCTAAAGATAAACATAGACCTGTGGTAGGCATGCCTGTTATTTCTGTTAAAATAGGAGATCATTGTTATCATGGCTTATGTGATATGGGTGCTAGTGCTAGTGTTATACCTCATGACTTATACAAAGAAATTAAGCATGAGATTGCACCTGTTGAGTTAGAAGAAATTGATGTCACAATTAAACTTGCCAATAGAGATACTATTTCACCAATGGGAATTGTTAGAGATGTTGAAGTCTTGTGTGGGAAAACTAAATATCCTGCTGATTTTCTTGTTCTTGGTTCCCCACAAGATAGCTTTTGTCCCATTATATTTGGTAGAACTTTCTTGAACACGGTTAGTGCTAGGATAGACTGCGAAAAGAATGTTGTTACTATTGTCTTAGGCGATATGTCTCATGAGTTTAATTTCTCTAAATTTAGTAGACAACACCGTGAAGAAGAATTTCCTAGTAAGGATGAAATTATTGGTCTTGCTTCTATTCCCGTACCTCCCAGTGATCCTTTAGAACAATATTTGCTAGACCATGAAAATGATATGTTTATGAATGAAAGAAGGGAAATAGATGAAGTATTCTTTAAACAGGAACCTATTCTGAAACACAATTTGCCCATTGAAATCCTAGGGGATCCTCCTCCACCCAAGGGTGATCCCGTGTTTGAGCTTAAACTGTTGCCTGATACTCTTAAATATGCTTATCTTGATGAGAAAAAGATATATCCTGTTATTATTAGTGCAAGCATGAAGAAGAAAGATTATTGAAAACTCTAAAGAAGCACCATGCTGCTATTGGGTATACTCTTGATGATCTTAATGGAATTAGCCCCACTCTATGTCAGCATAAAATAAATTTTGAAGAAGATGCTAAACCAGTTCGTGATCATCAACGACGGCTGAATCCTAAAATGAAAGAAGTGGTAATAAAGGAAATACTAAAGCTCCTTGAGGTAGGTATAATTTATCCCATTGCTGATAGTTAGTGGGTAAGTCCTGTCCATTGTGTCCTTAAGAAGGGAGGTATTACTGTCGTTCCTAATGATAAAGATGAATTGATTCCTCAAAGAATTATTACAGGTTATAGGATGGTAATTGATTTCCGCAAATTAAATAAGGCCACTAAATAGGATCATTACCCCTTAACTTTTATCGATCAAATGCTAGAAAGATTATCCAAACATACACATTTTTGCTTTCTAGATGGCTATTCTGGTTTCTCTCAAATACCTGTATCAGCTAAGGATCAATCAAAGAACACTTTTACTTGCCCTTTTCATACTTTTGCTTATAGACGTATGCCTTTTGGTTTATTTAATGCACCTGCTACCTTTCCAATATGCATGATGGCTATATTCTCTGACTTTTGTGAAAAGATTTGTGAGGTTTTCATGGACGACTTCTCCGTCTATGGATCTTCTTTTGATGATTGCTTGAGCAACCTTGATCGAGTTTGCAGAGATGTGAAGAAACTAATCTTGTCTTGAATTGGGAAAAGTGCCACATTATGGTTAATGAAGGTATTGTCTTGGGGCATAAAGTTTCTGAAAGAGGTATTGAAGTTGATAAAGCCAAGGTTGATGCTATTGAAAAGATGCCATGTCCCAAGGACATTAAAGGTATAAGAAGTTTCCTTGGTCACGCCGGATTTTATAGGAGGTTCATTAAGGACTTCTCAAAAATATCTCGGCCTCTAACTAATTTATTACAAAAAGATATACCATTTGTCTTTGATGATGATTGTGTAGAAGCATTTGAAATACTTAAGAAAGCATTGATCTCTGCACCTATTGTTTAGCCACCTGATTGGAATTTACCCTTTGAAATTATGTGTGATGCTAGTGATTATGTTGTAGGTGCTGTTCTAGGGCAAAGAGTTGATAAGAAATTAAATGTTATTCAATATGCTAGTAAAACTCTAGACAGTGCTCAAAGAAACTATGCTACTACTGAAAAAGAATTCTTAGTAGTTGTATTTGCTTGTGATAAGTTCAGACCTTATATTGTTGATTCTAAAGTAACTATTCACACTAATCATGCTGCTATTAAATATCTTATGGAAAAGAAAGATGCTAAACCTAGACTTATTAGATGGGTTCTCTTGCTACAAGAATTTGATTTGCATATTGTTGATAGAAAGGGAGCTGAGAACCCCGTTGCAGACAACTTGTCTAGGTTAGAAAATGTTCTTGATGACCCACTACCTACTGATGATAGCTTTCCTGATGAGAAATTAAATGACATAAATGCTTCGCATACTGCTCCATGGTATGCTGATTATGCTAATTACATTGTTGCTAAATTTATACCACCTAGTTTCACATACCAACAAAAGAAAAAGTTCTTCTGTGATTTGAGGCATTACTTTTGGGATGACCCACATCTTTATAAAGAAGGAGTAGATGGTGTTATTAGACGTTGTGTACTTGAGCATGAACAGGAACAGATCCTACGCAAGTGTCACTCTCAAGCTTATGGAGGATACCATGCTAGAGATAGAACTGCACATAAGGTATTGCAATCTGGTTTTTATTGGCCCACTCTCTTCAAAGATGCCCGTAAGTTTGTCTTATCTTGTGATGAATGTCAAAGAATTGGTAATATTAGCAGACGTTAAGAAATGCCTATGAACTATTCACTCGTTATTGAACCATTTGATGTTTGGGGCCTTGACTATATGGGACCTTTTCCTACCTCTAATGGTTATACACATATTTTAGTTGCTGTTGATTACGTTACTAAGTGGGTAGAAGCTATTCCAACTAGTAGTGATGATCATAACACTTCTATTAAGATGCTTAAGGAAGTTATTTTTCCGAGGTTTGGAGTCCCTAGATATTTAATGACTGATGGTGGTTCACATTTTATTCATGGTGCTTTCCGTAAAATGCTTGCTAAGTATGATGTTAATCATAGAATTGCATCTCCTTATCACCCACGGTCTAGTGTTCAAGTAGAATTGAGTAATAGAGAGCTCAAATTAATTTTGCAAAAGACTGTCAATAGTTCTAGAAAGAATTGGTCCAAGAAACTTGATGATGCATTATGGGCCTATAGAACTGCATATAAAATTCCTATGGGTATGTCTCCGTATAAAATGGTTTATGGAAAAGCATATCACTTACCTCTCGAACTAGAACACAAGGCATATTGGGCTATTAAAGAGCTCAACTATGATTTTAAACTTGACGGTGAGAAGAGGTTATTTGATATTAGCTCACTTGATGAATGGAGAACCCAAGCTTATGAAAATGCCAAGTTGTTTAAAGAAAAAGTTAAAAGATGGCATGATAAAAGGATACAAAAGCGTGAGTTTAATGTAGGTGATTATGTATTGCTATACAACTCTCGTTTAAGATTTTTTGCAGGAAAACTTATCTCTAAATGCGAAGGTCCTTACATTATCGAAGAGGTCTATCGTTCCGGTGCCATAAAAATCAACAACTTCGAAGGCACAAATCCGAAGGTGGTGAACGGTCAAAGAATTAAACATTATATCTCAGGTAATCCTATAAATGTTGAATCCAATGTTATTGAAACCATAACCCCGGAGGAGTACATAAGGGACACTTTCTGGAACGTTTCAGACTCCGAAAAGGAAAAGGTATGTGGTACGGTCAGTAAACTTACTCCAAAACAGTTTTTAACGCAATATTTCTCTGTTTTGGAATACTTAGAAAAAAAATAGAAAAATAAGAAGTAGTCCGGGAAGGACACGGGGGCTCCACGAGGGTGGAGGGCGCGCCCTACCCCCTGGGCACGCCCCCTACCTCGTGGGCACCTCGTGCGCTCTCCGGACTCCGGTTTCTTGCACAATACGTATTTTGGTCGGTAAAAATTCATTATATAATCTCCCGAAGGTTTTGATTCCTATATCACGCAAATATCCTCTGTCCTTGTTTCAAGCTGTTTTTCTGACAGATCTAGATTATCATGACGTCTCCAAGTGCCCCCAAGGACAAGTTCTTCGAGAAGGTCATCAACCCTTACCTCGTGGAGGTGCAGCGACACCCTCAAACCATTGAGATGCGTGATGGGTTGCTGCACATCCGCGATGCTGAGGGACCGAAGGGGACCGGAAGCATGGAGACGAGGCTCGAAGCAATGGAGCAACAAGTTTTCATGTGCCAGGGGATGGTGGAACGTGGACTCAAGTCCAACCACATAATGATTGCGGAGTTCACCAACAAACACAAGCTGGATGCCGACAACATTGGGGAGACCATCTTCAAGCTTCACAAGAAGATCGAGCATCTTCAAGCTCAAATCTATGACCAGCAAAACCAAAACTGTGAGTATGAATATAGATTCAAAAGGATGAGTTTGGCTGCAGATTTGAGGATCCCGGAGACTCGATCATCCTTCTATGATGATGAGCCTATGCCTTGGAAGATGGACGATAAGCCCGCATCATCAACAACACCTCCATCTTCTTCATCAGCAAAGGAGACATAATCACATGGGTACGGGCACTCCCCTTGGCAACTGCCAAGCTTGGGAGAGTGCCCCGGTATCGTATCACCATCACTTTTATCTTTACCATTTTTCTTAGTTCGATCCTTTTGGTAATATCTTGATCTAGTAGAATAAAGTTTTAGTATGGTCTAGTTGTGAGTTTTTCTTTATGATCCTTCTATGTAATTGAGTCCGTGTGCTATATAATAAAGATTAGTGTTGAGTCAAGGGCTTGATTATTTTGCCATGATCTTGAGTGAATAAAAGGAAGAGAAAGGAATAAAAAGAAATAAAGAGTTCATATTGATCTTATTGAGAGTAATGACTTCACATATAAAGAGTATGATGAATAAAAGTTGTTGAGAGTTGACAAACATAGTTTTGGTCATCGTTGCAATTAATAGGAAGTAATAAAGAAAGAGAGGTCTTCACATATAAATATACTATCTTGGAAATCTTTCATGATTGTGAGCACTCATTAAAATATGACATGCTAAAGAGTTGACATTGGACAAGGAAGACAACGTAATGGGTTATGTTTTCTTACATATGAGATAAATTATATTGTCATGGATCCTCCAACATGTTGAGCTGGCCTTTCCCCCTCATTATAGCCAAATTCATCGCACCAAGTAGAGATACTACTTGTGCTTCCAAATACCCTTAAACCAGTTTTGCCATGAGAGTCCACCATACCTACCTATGGATTGAGTAACATCCTCGAAGTAAGTTGCCGTCGGTGCAAGCAATAAAAATTGCTCTCTAAATATGTATGACTTATTAGTGTGGGAGAAAATAAGCTTTATACGATCGTGTGATATGGAAGAAATAAAAGGGACAGACTGCATAATAAATGTCCATATCACAAGTGGCAATATAAAGTGACGTTCTTTCGCATTAAGATTTTGTGCATCCAACCATAAAAGCGCATGACAACCTCTGCTTCCCTCTGTGAAGGGCATGTCTTTTACTTTTTATCTCCTACCTTGCATAAGCGTCATGGTGATCTTCACCCTTCCTTTTTATATTTTATCCTTTGGCAAGCACAATATGTTGGAAAGATCCTGGTATATATGGCTAATTGGATGTGAGTTTTCATGAACTATTATTGTTGACATTACCCTTGAGGTAAAACGTTGGGAGGCAAACTTATAAGCCCCTATCTTTCTCTTTGTCCGATTATAACTCCATACCCATAAGTATTGCGTGAGAGTCAGCAATTGTGAAAGACTATATGATAGTTGAGTATGTGTACTTGCTGAAAAGCTCTTATATTGACTATTTCCTATGTTATGATAAATTGCAATTGCTCCAATGACTGAGATTATAGTTTGTTAGTTTTCAATGAAGTTTATGATTCATACTTGAAATTGTGATTGAATTATTACTCTCTCATAAGAAATCATATGACAATATCCATATATGTTGTTGTTCTAAGAATGATCATGATGCCCTCATGTCCATATTTTATTTTATCGACACCTCTACCTCTAAACATGTGGACATATTTATCGTTATCGGCTTTCGCTTAAGGACAAGCGAGGTCTAAGCTTGGGGGAGTTGATACGTCCATTTTGCATCATGCTTTTATATCGATATTTATTCCATTATGGGTTGTTATTACACATTATGTCACAATACTTATGCTTATTCTCTCATATTTTACAAGGTTTACATAAAGAGGGAGAATGCCGGCAGCTGGGATTCTGGGCTGGAAAAGGACCAAATATTAGAGACCTATTCTGGACAGCTCCAAAAGTCCTGAAACATCACGGAAGACATTTTTAGAATATATATAAAAAATACTCAGCGGAAGAAGTTCACCAGGGGGGCCAAACCCTGCCCATGAGGGTGGGGGCGCACCCTACCCCCCTGAGCACGCCCCCTACCTCGTGGGCTCCCTGGTGTCCCTCCGAAGGCCATCTTCTGCTATATGGTGTCTTTCGATGAGGAAAAAATCATAAGCCATCTCCTCGGAAGAAACTCCGCCACCACGAGGCGGAACCTTGGCGGATCCAATCTAGGGCTCCGGCAGAGCTGTTCTGTCGGGGAAACTTCCCTCCGTGAGGGGGAAATCATCGCCATCATCATCACCAACGCTCCTCTAATCGGGAGAGGGCAATATCCATCAGCATCTTCATCAGCACCATCCCCTCTCAAAACCCTAGTTCATCTCTTGTATCCAATTCTTGTCACCATGTCTGGGATTGGTACTAGTAGGTTGCTAGTAGTGTTAATTACTCCTTGTAGTTGATACTAGTTGGTTTAATTGGTGGAAGATCATATGTTCAGATCCTATATGCATATTAATACCCCTCTGATTATGAACATGAATATGCTTTGTGAGTAGTTACGTTTGTTCCCGAGGACATGGGAGAAGTCCTGCTATTAGTAGTCATGTGAATTTGGTATTCGTTCGTATTTTGATGAGATGTATGTTATCTAGCCTCTAGTGGTGTTATGTGAACGTCAACTACATAACACTTCACCATTATTTGGGCCTAGAGGAAGGCATTGGGAAGTAATAAGTAGATGATGGGTTGCTAGAGTGACAGAAGCTTAAACCCTAGTTTATGCGTTGCTTCGTAAGGGGCTGATTTGGATCCATATGTTTCATGCTATAGTTAGGTTTACCTTAATACTTTTTGTTTTAGTTGTGTATGCTTGCAATAGAGGTTAATCATAAGTGGGATGCTTGTCCAAGTAAGGAAAGTACCCAAGCACCAGTCCACCCACATACCTAATTATCAAAGTACCGAACGCGAATCATATGAGCATGATGAAAACTAGCTTGACAATATTCCCATGTGTCCTCGGGAGCGCTTTTCTCTATATAAGAGTTTGTCCAGGCTTGTCCTTTGCTACAAAAAGGATTGGGCCACCTTGCTGAACTTTATTTACTTTTGTTACTTGTTGCTCATTACAAATTATCATATCACAAAACTATCTGTTACCACTTTTTTCAGTACTTGCACAGAATACCTTGCTGGAAACCTCTTAACATTTCCTTCTGCTCCTCGTTGGGTTCGACACTCTTACTTATCGAAAGGACTACGATAGATCCCCTATACTAGTGGGTCATCAATCATAGAATACCCTATTGTCACCACACGTATCCCACACAAGACATACATCAAGTGTTCTCAAATCCTTAAAGACTCAATCTGATAAGATAACTTCAAAGGGAAAACTCAATCCATTACAACAGAGTAGAGGGGGAGAAACATCACAAGATCCAACTATAGTAGCAAAGCTCGCAATACATCAAGATCGTATCACCTCAAGAACACGAGGGAGAGAGAGAGAGATCAAACACATAGCTACTGGTACATACCCTCAGCCCGAGGGTGGACTACTCCCTCCTCGTCATGGAGAGCGCCGGGATGATGAAGATGGCCACCAGGGATGTATCCCCCCTCCGGCAGGGTGCCGGAACAGGGTCCCGATTGGTTTTCTGTGGCTACGGAGGCTTCTGGCGGCGGAACTCCCAATCTATAGTGCTCCCCAAAGTTTTTAGGGTATATGGGTATATATGGGAGGAAGAAGTACGTCGGTGGACCTCTGGGCTGTCCACGAGGCAGGGGGCACGCCCAGGGGGGTGGGGGCGCCCCCACCCGCGTGGGATGCCCGGGACTCTCTTGGTCCATCTCCGATACTCCGTGGGCTTCTTCTGGTCCAAAAATAAGTTCCGTGAAGTTTCAGGTCAATTGGACTCCGTTTGATTTTCCTTTTCTACGATACTCTAAAACCAGGAAAAAACAAAAAATGGCACTAGGCTCTAGGTTAATAGGTTAGTCCCAAAAATCATATAAAATAGCATATAAATTCATATAAAACACCCAAGGTTTATAATATAATAGCATAGAATAATCAAAAATTATAGATACGTTGGAGACGTATCAGCATCCCCAAGCTTAATTCCTGCTCGTCCTCGAGTAGGTAAATGATTAAAAAAGGAATTTTTGATGTGGAATGCTACCTAACATATTTATCCATGTAGTTCCCTTTATTGTGGCAAGAATTTTCAGATCCATGGGATTCAAGACAAAAGTTTAATATTGACATAAAAATAATAATACTTCAAGCATACTAACCAAGTAATCATGTCTTCTCAAAATAACATGGCCAAAGAAAGCTATCCCTACAAAATCACATAGTTTGGCTATGCTCTAGCTTCAGCACACAAAATATTTAAATCATGCACAACCCCGATGACAAGCCAAGCAATTGTTTCGTACTTTTGATGTTCTCAAACTTTTTCAATCTTCACACAATACATGAGCGTGAGCCATGGACATGGCACTAAAGGTGGAATAGAATGGTGGTTGTGGAGAAGACAAAAAGGAGAAGATAGTCTCACATGAACAAGGCGTATCAACGGGTTATGGAGATGCCCATCAATAGATATCAATAGGAGTGAGTAGGGATTGCCATGCAACGGATGCACTAGAGCTATAAGTGTATGAAAGCTCAAAAAGAAACTAAGTGGGTGTGCATCCAACTTGCTTGCTCACGAAGACCTAGGGCATTTTGAGGAAGCGCATCATTGGAATATATAAGCCAAGTTTTATAATGAAAAATTCCCACTAGTATATGAAAGTGACAACATCGGAGAATCTCTATCATGAAGATCGTGGTGCTACTTTGAAGCACAAGTGTGGTAAAAGGATAGTAGCATTACCCCTTCTCTCTTTTTCTGTCATTTTTTTATTTGGGCCTTTTCTCTTTTTTATGGCCTCTCTTTTTTGGGCTTTTTCTCATTTTTTTATGGCCTCTTTTTTTTATTTAGTCCGGAGTCTCATCCCGACTTGTGAGGGAATCATAGTCTCTATCATCCTTTCCTCACTGGGACAATGCTATAATAATGATGATCATCACACTTTTATTTACTTACAACTCGATACTTAGAACAAAATATGACTCTATATGAATGCCTCCGGCGGTGTACCGGGATGTGCAATGACTCATGAGTGACATGTATGAAAGAATTATGAATGGTGGCTTTGCCACAAATACGATGTCAACTACATGATCATGCAAAGCAATATGACAATGATCGAGCGTGTCATAATAAACGGAACGGTGGAAAGTTGAATGGCAATATATCTTGGAATGGATATGGAAATTCCATAATAGGTAGGCATGGTGGCTGTTTTGAGGAAGGTATATGGTGGGTTTAAGGTACCGGCGAAAGTTGTGTGGTACTAGAGAGGCTAGCAATGGTGGAAGGGTGAGAGTGCGTATAATCCATGGACTCAACATTAGTCATAAAGAACTCACATACTTATTGCAAAAATCTACTAGTTATCGGAAAAAAAGTACTACGCACATGCTCCTAGGGGGATAGATTGGTAGGAAAAGACCATCGCTCGTCCCCGACCGCCACTCATAAGGAAGGCAATCAATAGATAAATCATGCTCCGACTTCATCACATAACGGTTCACCATACGTGCATGCTACGGGAATCACAAACTTTAACACAAGTATCTCTAAAATTCACAACTACTCAACTAGCATGACTCTAATATCACCATCTTCATATCTCAAAACAATCATCAAGTATCAAACTTCTCATAGTATTCAATGCACTCTAGATCTATATGAAAGTTTTTATTATATCCCTCTTGGATGCCCATCATATTAGGACTAGTTTCATAACCAAAGCAAACTACCATGCTGTTCTAAAGACTCTCAAAATAATATAAGTGAAGCACGAGAGTTCATCTATTTCTTCAAAATAAAACCACCGCCGTGCTCTAAAAGGATATAAGTGAAGCACTAGAGCAAACAAAAAACTACTCCGAAAGATATAAGTGAAGATCAATGAGTAGTCTAATAATTATGCAACTATATGAAGACTCTCTAACATTTAAGAATTTCAGATCTTGGTATTTTATTAAAACATCAAGAAAAACTAAATAAAATAATATGACGATCCAAGCAAAACACATATCATGTGGTAAATAAAAATATAGCTCCAAGTAAAGTTACCGATGAACGCAGACGAAAGAGGGGATGCCTTCCGGGGCATCCCCAAGCTTAGGATCTTGGTTGTCCTTGAATATTACCTTAGGGTGCCTTGGGCATCCCCAATATTAGGCTCTTGCCACTCCTTATTCCATAGTCCATCGAATCTTTACCCAAAACTTCAAAACTTCACAACACAAAACTTAACAGAAAACTCGTAAGCTCCATTAGTATAAGAAAATAAATCACCACTTTGGTACTGTTGTGAACTCATTCTAAATTCATATTGGTGTAACATCGATTGTATTCCAACTTCTCTATGGTTAATACCCTCCGATACTGCTCATAGATTCATCAAAATAAGCAAACAACACATAGAAAACAGAATCTGTCAAAAACAGAACAGTCTGTAGTAATCTGTAAGTTTCGACCACTTATGGAACTCATAAAATTCTCAAATAAATTGGTGTACCTGAGGAATTTGTCTATTAATCATCTGCAAAAAGAATTAACTAAATAGCACTCTCCAATAAGAAATTGTAACTAATCTCGTGAGCGCTAAAGTTTCTGTTTTTTACAGCATGATCATAAAGACTTCACCCAAGTCTTCCCAAAGGTTCTACTTGGAACAAACACAAACACAAATTAAAACATAAAACCACATCTAAACAGAGGCTAGATGAATTATTTATTAATAAACAGGAACAAAAATCAAGGAACTAAAATAAAATTGGGTTGCCTCCCAACAAGCGCTATCGTTTAACGCCCCTAGCTAGGCATGATGATTTCAATGATGCTCACATAAAAGATAAGAATTGAAACATAAAGAGAGCATCATGAAGAATATGACTAGCACATTTAAGTCTAACTCACTTCCTATGCATAGGGAGTTTTTGAGAAAACAACTTATGGGAACAAGAATCAACTTGCATAGGAAGGTAAAATAAGCATATTCAAAACTTTCACTACAAAAAAAGACACATCCGTGACATTTTGGGCCGAACGAAAAAAAATTATGTCATACATATGACACTTTTATGACGATAATTGTGACAAACCCCGGTATCATCATAGATGTGGTGGGCTCCTACTTCTATGACAAAAAATCATGACAGAAAATGGGCTTTTCGTCCTGGGCGGGCCGGAGACGCAGCTGCATGACATTCTTTGCGCCATCCATGACGGAAAAAACCGTGGTAGAAGCGAGGGGGCGGAAAATTTCGGGGAGTTCCCGATTACGGTGGGAGGTTGGGGGTCGAGCGATGCGTGTTTCTCTCATACACGTACGCGCGTGTGTGCGAGGCGTCGGCTCTAACTGAACCCGAGCGAGGCGTTGGGCTCTAACTGAACCCGAGCGATTGCACTGCAGGCTACGCGTTACTGAACCCGAGCGATCGATCGATGGCTGTTAACTGAACCCGATCGAGCGATTCCTTGGCTACTGCTGCTAACTGAAGCAGATCGATG
>NC_041392.1:660205849-660250571 GCF_002162155.2 Triticum dicoccoides | reverse complement strand
CCACACCCCTCCCGATCAACAGGACCCCCGTTTCGACCGTAGGAGGTCCGTTTCCTCCGTTTTGCGGTACGCCACACCCCTCCCGATCAACACGACCCCTGTTTCAACCGTAGGAGGTCCGTTTCCTCCGTTTTTGCTGTATGCCACACCCCTCCCGATCAACAGGACCCCCGTTTCGACCGTAGGAGGTCCGTTTCCTCCGTTGTGTGGTACGCCAGGCCTCGTTTCCATCGCCTCTTCCGTCCAAGCCCTCCCGATGAACACGACCACGCATTCCGTTCCGACCCATGAGCACGACAACGAAGTTGTTTCTCCGTTCCGACCCAGCCATGTACACGAGCCCTCGTCATACGTATGCGCGAGTAGGCGTTCGAGACCCCACCTGTATGTACACATACGTGGTCGTATTTTCTTTCTTGCACCCTGGCCGTTGTATGTACGTGTACATGCTACGTGCGCGCCTCTACTACGACACGTGCGCGCCTCTACTATGACACGTGCGCGCCTCTACTACGACACGTGCGCGCCTCTACATCGACCAGTATGTACATACACGTTCGCGACCAGAATGTCAACGCTACGTACGCTTCGACTAGGTGGGTCCCGACTGTCAGGCACTTCCTTGCCTGCGAAGATGTAGCTGGTGGGTCCCAGCAGTCAGGGGGGCAAAATACGGTGGCCCGTACGATGGGTCCCCGTTGTCAGGTCAAGGAATAATTATTTTGCACGTAATAAGGAGGCACTTCCTTGCTGCGGCCGTGGACCCAGCTGTCAGCCTCTACACGTAGAGTCCACGTCTGATGGAAGCCGTTCCTTGACCACGTTGACCACGCAGCGCCGAGAGCACCTGGGCGGTGGACGACGGCGAGGCCTAGGAAGGGGACGATGTGGAGCCGGGGAAGACGCGGCAGTGGATGCCCACGCATAGAGGAGTACGAGGGCACTGGTTCGCTGTGGTGTGAGGCTGTCGTCGCCGTAGAGTAACAGGGGGGTGTGGGTGAGTAGAGGGATGGCCTGGCCAGCAGTGGGAGTAGTAGGGGGCGGTGAGGCCTCCACCGCATCGCAGCCGGCCACGGGAGGCAGGAGCACGAGGCACGACCGGCGCTGGTTTGGGCGGCTGGAGCAAGAAGACCAGAGGTTGAAGAAGCACGACAGCCGTTGGATGGACATCGTATGGTCACTGGAGCTAGAATCATGCATATTGACTAAGTTGACAAAGCCCTCCGTCCCCGTCAACTTAGTAGGCCCACAAGTCAGCCTCCCAGCAAGGTAGGTCCCAGCTAGCCGGGGGAGTATTCATTTTTTTGTGTGTAATAAGGAGGCACTTCTGGTGGGTCCGAGCTGACAGCAGGGGGGAACGTTTTTTTGCGAAATACGATGGCCCGTCCGGTCGGTCCCAGCAGTCAAGTGGAATCGATTTTTTCGCAAAATACTGGTGGCCCGTCCGGTGGGTCCCTGCTGTCAGGTGGAGGAATAATTATTTTCCGCATAATAAGGAGGGACTTCCTTGCGGCTGCCGTGGACCCAGCTGCCAGCCTCTCCACGTACAGTATTCTTCCGATGGAATTCGGTCGTTGACCACATTGACCACGGCGTGCCGACAGCACCACGGCGGTGAACGACGGCGAGGCCTAGGAAGGGGACGACGTGGAGCCGGGGAAGACGCGGCAGTGGATGCCCACGCGGAGAGGAGTACGAGGGTTCACTGGTTCAGCTGCGCTACCGTCACCGTAGAATAACAGGGGGTGTGGGTGAGTGGAGTGGAGGGATGGCCTGGCCAGCGGTGGGAGTAGTATGGGGGCGGTGAGGCCTCCGCGGCAGCACAACCGGCCACGGGAGGCAGGAGCAGGCGGCACGACCGGCACTGGTTTGGGCGGCTGGAGTAAGAAGACCAGAGGTTGAAGAAGCACTACGGCCGTTGGATGGACATCGTACGGTTAGTCGAGCTAGAATCGTGCATATTGACTAAGTTGACAAAGCCCTTCGTCCCCGTCAACTTAATAGGCCCACTATACTGGGTCCCAGCTAGCAGGGGGAGTATTCATTTTTTTGCGTAATAAGGAGGCACTTACTTGCGTGCAAAGATATAGCTGGTGGGTCCGAGCTGTCAGCGGCGGTAACGTTTTTTTGAGGAAATACAGAGGCCGTTTCGGTGGGTCCCAGATGTCAGGTGGAGGAAATCATTATTTTGCGCGTAATAAGGAGGCATTTCCTTGCGTGCGGCCGTGGACCCAGCTGTCAGCCTCTTCACGTATAGTCCACTTCAGATGCATGTCGGTCGTTGACCATGCTGACCACGCCACGCCGAGAGCACCAGGGCGGTGGACGACGGCGAGGCCTAGGAAGGGAACAACACGGAGGCAGGAAAGACTCGGCCATTGTTTTTGTTTCCCACGTGGAGGGGAGTACGACTGTACGAGGGTTTACTGGTTCGTCTGCCGTCGCCGGAGAATAACAGCAGGTGTGGGTGAGTAGAGGGATGGCTAGGCCAGCGATGGGAGTACGATGGGCCAGTGAGGCCTGCGCAGCAGCACAGCCGGCCGCGGAGAGGAGGGAGCAGGCAGTCCCGCGGCGCTTGTTTGAGCGGCTAGAGCAGGAAGAGTAGAGATTGAAGAAGCACGACGGCCGTTGGATGGACATCCAACAGTATACAGGCCATCTGTGGAAAGCCTCAAATCTGTGGAAAATAGCATACAGCCCATCTGCCATTATTTCAAATAATTTACAGCCCATTTGCTAATTCTTACGGGTTTTTTTGGAGCCCATATTCTTTACGTTAGCATTATAGCTCATATTGTGGCCACGGTTAAAAAATTATATGAAATTTTGCATATGTCGGTGCGGTCTGAACTGTTTTTAAGCCCGAAATTTCGAGTCACATTCAGACTGATTTTAAAAATAAATGTATATCAATATAAAATCCAATAAATTGTCCACACATAAAAATCAATGCAATTTAAAATCTCGAAATGAAAAAATATATTTGAAAATAATTGCCGGTTTGATGTGTTTTAAAAATGTACAGCCCATTTCTCATTACTGATAGGCCATTTTCTCGGCCAGCCGAATGAAGCTCTCCTCGTCTTGAAAGATTTGCAGCCCAACAGGCCTGATAAAGCGACTTACTTAACAAATCACAAAAAAACTGGGCTAGCCATTTTCAGAAAGAAAAAAAACTACTAGGGTGGTCTATGGTAAACATAAAAGAAAAGGCTATCTAGACAGACCAGAGTGTCCCGCACAGCCCAGTTGACACCCTGCTTCCGTCTCAAATACAAATTAGATAAATGCCACTCCAATTATGGCGATTCATAAAAATGCCACTGCAATTTGCAAACTTTGAAAAATGCCACTGCAATTTTTGCAAACTTTGAAAAACGCCACTGCAGTTTGCAAACTTTGAAAAACGCCACTCCAGACTTCAAAAAATGCCACTAGAAATGGCATGAAATGGCATTTTTCAAAGTTTGGAAATTGCAGTGGCATTTCTCGGATACACCAGATTTGGAGTGGCATTTATCAAATTAACCCAAAACAAATATAACTGGGCGAGCTGTTGGGTCAATGGTGTCAGCCGCTCGTTGTGCAATTCTCTCGTTTATTGACTACGTTGACAATGGCATATGGGATCCAGATGTCAGAAATCCACTAGGAGGAGCCATTTTTTATTGGCTTGAAGTAAGGAGGCACTTGCTTGCGTACTGCCATGACCTTGGCAGGTCCCTGCTGTCATCCTCTCCATGCACAATCATCTCCTGATTGTGTACGCGCAACTTGCTAGGCCCACAAGTCAGCCTCTAAACCGTGGAAGACAAATACAACCCATTTAAAAAAAATAACAGCCCATTCCATACGTTCAAACGGAAAGTTCAACATTTAGACCAAAGTAACAGGTCTGATCCACATATAGAGTACTGAACTTCCACGTTGACAACCATCATAGCCAAGTTAACTATCTACTCCCACTAACACTCTAGTAACGTACAAGTACTAACTTACTCTTAGCTAAATAGATGATGCCGGCCGCCATCTGCTGTCCATGCTAAACGACGGCACCGGCGTCCTCCGCCTCGCCTCGGACTTGCCAGAGGTGCGATAGGAGGCACTTGCTTGCGTACGAGCTTCTCAGTTTCTTCAGAGGTAGGCATTCTTATTCAAAAAACTGCCACTTCGCATCTTGCATCGCAAATAAAACTGCTAGGAGCGCATTTGTAGGCTAGCTAGTGATGGATCAGTAACTTGTAAACACTGAGCGAACATAAATAAGTAACTGTTAATGCATCTCAATGATTCACAGATCATATACAAATATGTAGCTCTAAAAGCAAAGATCAGCCACTTTGGATCTTGCGTCGCAACTAAAACTAACTAGTATGATTCCCATACATAAGATCAACATGTTAATGCATCTCAATGAGTCACAGATCATATACAAATATGTAGCTCCAAAAGCAAAGATCTAGAAAAAACATCTGTTCTTCCTACTAACATGGATGCTTCTATTGGCCAACATTCAGTACAGACTGAAAGACAAATTTGTTTGTGAAGTCTACAATTCCTCTTGCAAACATAAGTGGTTTCACCAACAGCTGGAACCATGAGAATGAACCAGACATGATGGAGGAACATGCACTGCAATATGATCTGGTCTTCCCTCGATCACACTGCGAGACTATTTTCGGAATACAAATTTTAACTTAGGCAAAATGATGTCCATTGTATAATCATACCAAAGCAATGAAGCACCTAGTGTTGGCCAATAAATAGTATAGTACTACTTTTCTGCAGTCCATGAAGTGACTATCCAATCTTTCTGTGTCTATTTTCAAATGGCACTGCATGCAGTGACTATACTATTCTCTTGTGCAGTTCAACCAAAATTGCGGGCACTTTGTTGGTTTGCCAAATAGCAACGGGCGGACATCACTGTCTGCACAAATATCAAGCAGCTAGTAAACATATACCACACCTTGTATTTACGGTTTAAACATGTCTCTTCCGCTTAGCATCTATTATGTTCTGCACTGGACAATCTGATACAGTTATGTTTTGCCCTGGACAATTTCATACTGAATTGATTTTCTGGTTCAGAGCAGAAATATAGCGCCTATTCTTCATCAGACCAAGGATATCCATGTTCGCAGTGATGGAAGAGGTGAAATCGATACAACCGAAATTGAGCATCGAATCATTGAATCATGTCCTGCACCTCCAATGTAGGTCCACCCTGCCAATAAATTCACATGCAAACCACTAGTATTACTATCTAATGATAGTACAAAAAGAGTAGCAAGATAGTAGAAAACCATGTACCTTCGTAATGAACAGCTCATAGTGTCACCAATTGGATATAAAGGTTGGGAAAAAAACATGCTCCTAATGTTGAACCAGTTGGACTTTTGTGCAGTTCCACTAAAATCGAGCATCCCTGTTTGCATAGATATTGAAAGTGTGATTACTCTAAAAGTGGCACTAGTTGAAGCATAGACACACAAATATAAGCATTCCAATTTCTTAATGGGAAAAGGTAGCAAGACTATTTCTAACCACCTGTTTGAAGGAATAAATAAAGCAACAGCAGCTGATGTGAGGAAGGCATACATAATTTTTTCTGGAAAAGTGAGCCATTCCTGACCTTTCCTCTTCTTTTAAGCAAATTTTGTGCAGTTCTACTAAAATAAAATGACATCACCGCCTTGACAATTCAGTGACACTTTACAAAAGGAAATGACTTAACACTACATCATGATGTCAGGTATGTAGTCGACAGGCATTAGAGACAAACATACAGACCTCCTCAAGAGAACAGCCGGAGGAGGAAGTGCCCACTCTTGACCTTTCCTCTTGTCTTCATAATTGTCTGTGCAGTTTAACCAAAATAAAATGACATCAGCGCCTTGGCATTTTGGTAACACTATACAAAAAAATTAACTTATCTCATGAAAGTGAGGTATGTAATCTATAAGCATTAACAGTGCAAAAATCTGACGGGAGTAACAAGTTTCATCGTTGGTATACTGGATGTGCAACAACATTAGAATGCCTTATAGCTGAAAAATCTTTAATACATCCACAATCAACAGCTAACCCTGAAATAATCCAGTGACATTAAATGGCATTGCTTAAATTTATGGGTGGCATTAGACTGAGAGCGACATTAGTTAAATGTGGCATCACTTTAGCAGTAGCATTGCTTGACTTGACTGTTGGCGTTATACTAACAGCAAAAAAAGTGGCAATAAGAGCATGTGAGGCACCAGTACGATGTACCTCCACGGACGCAGAGTGGTGAGGGAGGTATGGTTGCCTAGAGCAACAAATATCCAGGCAGCATATGTGGATTACGGTCCCATTTTTGTTCTCTTTAGCTACCTTTTTCCTATGGGAGGACAACAAACCGATCGACCTGGTCATTCTCTATTGCGTTGTCATGCCTTTCTACCCTTCTTCAACCAAGGGACACAAGACTCGTTCCTTAGCTACTGATTTTCCCCTTTTCAACCTAGATGCGGGTTCGATGCCTACTCTCTTGGATAGTACAGTCTCCCTTCCTTTCCTTATTCAACCCAGACATGGATTAGTCTGCATGAAGTAGGGTTTCCTTTAATAGTGCAAATTATGGTTTTCGTCTGCGTGGCCAGCAAAGTAGAGGATAGCAAATTGGGAAGATGGTGGAGTGGAAAAAGATCCACATGCAACGATGTAGCAGATGGGGCAATAGAACAAGGTTATGGCTCGAAAAGAGGTAGCATACCTGAGGGTCAGCGGGAAGTGGCTTTGCTCGTGGTCGTCGTCCTCTGCACACACTACGGCAGCGAGCTTGGGGACAGAGGCCATCCCGCGCGGGCGCTAGGTCTGAGAGGACGGCCTTGTCGTCAGTGCGTGACCTCGCTCGCCGACGACGAGTGCGTCAACACTGCACGTCCTTTTCTTCCCCGGCGGATCTGTGACCACCAGTGAGGAGGGAGAAAGGGGCCATCTTTTTTAGATCTGGAGAGAGGGCGGTAGTGTGAGAAGCAAGTGGGCAGCCCTTAGAAAGAAAGCGCTGAAGCTCCAGTCTATATATATATTTTTTATACTACTAGTACTGGAGGTGGGTAGTGGTAGAGTGGTTTATATTTTCTCTGTGTACAGTACTAGTTAGTCGTTCTTCAAAACTGATCAGCATGCCATTAAAAGAATAAAGGTGGATAACTAATGCGGCACCTCGGGCCAACGCGGCCAGATCGCATTTTGCACGAGAAATTACACACCATGTTTCGTTGACATGTGGTCCCGTTCCAACATATTAGTGAGACGACGGCGAGTAGTAGGAGTATTTCCAAACGGACGTGTAGGCCGGGGCGCCTCTTCGTGAACCGTGGCAAACTTGCAACTGTCCACCGAATCTTCGCCTTTCCCTCTCGATTTGGAACTGTTGTCGCACGCTCTTCCTCTCCCTCCTCCATTTTCCTTCAGCCCTTCACCCTTTCTTCTGCCATTGTTCAATCGTCTTCTCCATGGAGGGAACAGGCCGGAAACGACCTCATTATTCTTGCACGGATCTGAAAGATGATGTGGTGGAGGAACTCATTGATCGGTGCGACATCATCACCTCGGCTAGCATGGCAGGTTCATTCCAGCCCATTCTCGAGTCAACTAATAACATCATTGCAAGGAACCCAAGGGCCAAGGAGCGGTTTGATCTCCCCTATCTTCTTCGCCGTGACCCTGATGACTGGCACCGGCATGACGGAGGCCTCGCCCTGTGCAAGTTGATGCCGCTTGATAATGATACATGTGATGTTAAGATGCAATCGCTTGAGGGCAAGGCTTGGGCGGGCGCAAATGAAGATTGGGTTGTTTACATTGGGTCCAACTACGAGTGGGAACTTGTGAATGTGTACACTCGTCACCGAGTTCCACTTCCAAAAATCTCAGCACACTGCCCAGAGGTTGAGCACACCGGTAATGTACGCACGTTCAAATATGATCATGGTGACTGTCGTCTACGGAAGATAGAAATTTGTCGAGTTCCCAACCGCTCTTGGAATTACAAAAACTATGACGTTGTTGCTATCTTCGACAAGCTTGTTGCCGTCCTTGATGGTTTCACTCGATGGATATTGCTCAAAAATCAGTTTCTGTACACGGATGAGTACTGTGATGCAATTGAATACGAGGGCCTTGTGTTTGCTGCCACCACTCGTGGCACTGTTTTTGCATGGCATCCTCGTTGTTTCGGTACGTTTGTCTTCCACCGTAATTATAATTGTTTAATCCACATGCATGCGGGTTAGCAAGTTTCCCTTTACTAATTAACCTTCTTCTTGTGTTTCCAAGGTCCTGTGAACATCCCACCACCTATACTTGAAGATTTTTGTAACCAAGGGGGAGATGACGATGGTGATGATCACGAGTATGAGGACGAGCAGCGCCGATATACTCTGGGCCACCTGGCAACTAATTCCGATGGATCACCTCTTCTTGTGTGTATACAACCCACTAATGATGTTACTGCTAAGGAAGCAGGTGTAGTCTCCCATGGTCGCACTATCCGGACCTATTCCAACACCTGTTGCATGGTATTCCAGATGGATACTAGGGTGCTAGCGCCAACTCCTTCTTCTTGCCACAGAATTGATAGTCTTGGAGAAAACTCGCTCTTCCTTGGACAAAACTATCCGATGATGGTGAAAGGCGATCCAACTGCTATTGACACATTTATGAGAAGCAACTGTGTCTATACCTCGGACATTTTGGTGGTTCCCTATCCTGGTACTGATATAGTAGGCCGCTTCAGCCTGGATGATCAGTCCTGCGTTGGTCTTCAGATCAACAACGGACGGCCCGTCCCAGAGAATCACTTGTGGTTCAAAGCAAGTGTTTCCAACGCCGCGGAATGGTTGAGTTGAAGTTCATTTCATGGCTTGTTATTTGTTGTGTGGTGAAAACTTTAGTATTTATAATGTATCCTCATTGTCGATGTGGGTTGATGACCTATTGTACTATGTAATAAAATGATATGCCTATGATAAACTTACTAAATTTATGAATGGCTTTCGAGACGCTTCTTTGAGTGAGTGGTGTGACGAGGAAAAAATATATTTTCTGAATACATAATTGTACGTGCATTGCAACAGGTTATCGGATGAGGCCAATCAAAAATAGTAGTACACTATTTGTACTAGCTTCACATGCTTCGCGCGTCGGGCGGGTGTTTTTACTGTAGCCATATGTTAATGTGTTCGTTGTACGTAACCAGCACCTCGAATACTCGATATACTAGTAGTATAGTATATAGTAGGAGTAAGTAGTAGTAGGGTGGCATGGGCCAGAACAAGCATTCACATCTAGGAGTACGGCACACGCCACCACCACGACATCCATTTGACACCATATTATTGCTTGGAGTCCATGCGAGAGCAATCTCTTCAACCTCGTCGTTTCTCTAACTTCAGCCATCGCGCGGCGGGCGAGGTGGGGGTTTGCCGATAGTCGGTTTCCTTAACTGCGGTCCCACTTGTAAGGCCAACTCCAACGCACGACCCCAAACGGACCTCCGTTTTGCACAAACTCCAACGATAATTTTGACTACTCATGTAGTAAGTTGGATTAGTGCCTTCTCGATGCATTCATTGTTGATCCACGGAGGCTCGATCTTGCGTGCTTCTTTCTTCTTCGAGTGTAAAGAAGTAGATGTTGCTTCCTCGCATCTAGTCTCATGTCTAGCCTCTATTCTATACTAGCTAAAAGTGATAGAACATTTACTAAATTGCGCTCTATTAATATATGGATGTACTCTTCTTCCCAATACAAAAACTTGCATCCATTCTACTCCCTCCATTGCACAATACTACATGCCTTCTATTTGTCAAAATATATATGTATCTAGACATGTCTTGGTATATAGGTACATCCATTTTTGGACAAATGGAAGTCAAGTATTTTGGAACAGAGGGAGTACACAATAAAAAATTTAAGTTAGCACAACTAGTCTAATCCGAGAGCAGAACCGAAGATTTGGTCGGGTTCTTCCTCCTGTTGCCGACACATGGGACATCCAGCATCCAGGTTGTGTCATGAAAGAAAATAGAGTGGTAGTTGAAGACACGAGATGTGCATATTGGGTTAAACTGTAAATAGAATCTTACTACTCTTGAGTAACTCCAAAAGCGGCCACCGAAGATCTTTATTGGATTTGTTTTTCATCACCAGCACGTCGAGGTGAAAGATGTGCAGGTTCAGTGGGTCCTCTTGCGTTTTCACTGACATGTGGGGCCGCATGTGAGCAAACAGACAATGGGCTCCGTGCGTCCGCTGGCTGGCTGAGAAGAGAGATAGAGGAGGGCTGAGCACGGACTGCAGGAAATTTGTTCTATGTACCTCGATATAGTGGGGTGGCATGGGCCATAACTAGCATTCACGTCTAGCAGTACAGCACACGCCACCCACATGAGTCCCATCTGACACCAATTTTCTTGGACTCCGTGCTACAGCCATCTCTTCTCCCTCCTGTCCTCTTTTCTCAGCCATCGCGTGGTGGGCGGGGTGGGGGTTTGCCGATAGTCGGTTTGCTCAACTGCGGTCCCACTTGTAAGTGAAAATGCAACACCCCCCGCATTCCCGCTTGAGCGGCGTGCCGGACGAACCGTGTGGGGGTGCGACGCGAACACGGCAGGCTTTTCCTTTTGAACTCGTAACTTGTAAAATTTGGTTCTGCTCCATGGCGCGACCGATAGATAGAAAATAACGATTTTGCCTAGAGTAATGAGAAGTTTGCTTCTGGCGCCGTTCATGCATGGAGTTTGTACGAAAATTATGAAGTTGATGCGAAAGGTAAGATAATTACTGTAGTATCATATACTACTACATGGATTTGATGGAAGGATAAAAATACATACGGATCCATCAACGTTCAACGACATCCTCACGCCCTAGTGCGCCGGGTCACCAACCGACGTGTGAGGAGCAGCGGCGTTGGCGGCGAGCTCAACGTGCTTCTCAACAGTGCCGTCCAAGGTTGCCCTGCGCTCCAAGAAGGCTAGCGTCCTATCGTCCTCCTCTTGCATGTACTAGTCCTTGTGGACGATTTGCGTGTAGACGTGGGTGATTATGTCGATGGTGTCTTGCTGCACCAGGCTCTGCACGACGAGCGCAACCTCGAGGTGGACATTCTCCGGCGCGATGGCGGGCAGTCGCAGGGCCACCAGTGCATCGAAGAGGTTGTTACCATAGTGGACGTTGAGGGTGGCGGGCATCGCAGAGCCTGGGCGCGTCGGCTGGACGCTTACGTCAAAGTCGTCCGCAAGATTCTTGATGACGGTGAACTTGTCGAGGAAACCGACGAGGACCTCGTCGAACAAGGATGTGAAGCTGTCGTCCAAGCGGCCCCTCGCCCTGGAGGCCTCAAGCAATACTACCTGCCGGGCCGCAGGCCGGCGTCGTGAACCATCTGGCACAGCCGGCTGATGCTCATGCTCATCGCCTCCATGGGTCTAGCGTAGCTTCTAGTCAACTGATCTTGTGATTCGAGTGATCACTCAGCCCTTGGTTAGTGTGCGTAGGTGCGTAGGATTTTGTACTACTCCTCGGCCCTCTACTGCACCTGCCTTTGGTTGTATGATAGGTGGGTCAGCCACCCCCTCGGGCCACGTGTCATTCACCTCCAGACCCGTCTCTCACACACACCCTGCTAGTGTATATACTCCCTCCTTTCCGGTTTATAGGGCTTATCTCAAAATTTTAGTTTTTCCATTTCATAAGGATCAATTTGGTTGTTTTCCATCACATGTTCAGATTCCAAGGTGTATTAAATCATTGCATGCAAGTACTAAGAGAAAATTGACCAATGCATGTAATTTATGCATGCATGCATTGCAATTAATGCATTGGTAAACATACTTTTTTGAGGAAAACAAGAGCATTAATTGGGTGCTTTTGCAAACTACAAAAAGTATTCCACCACTCACCATCTACCTTGGTTGGTGAGAATTTTGAATTGAGCCTTATAAACCGGAAAGGAGGGAGTATGGTGGTTTTATTTTTCTCTCCATATCAACCATTTTATATTGCGTACGTGTCATTCAAGAGTGAAATGATGGTTGCTTCTTCCAACTAACTTATTGTGTGATTTGGCTGCTCCTTAGTGGCCCCTACACATACTCCCCCTACGTGTATGCAACAGTCACACGTACACATGGACGCAAAAACGCGCGCGACGCCCTAATGCATGCATGTCCGAGCACACGACGGAACACACACGGTGATGCTCAAGTGCTCAACCTACACGTGCATGGACACACATACTCAGTCAGGGTGAACTAGTGACCGTATGAACACCGGAAAATATATATATTGAGCACAATGAGCGTATTATGAAGTCCACTGACCGTATTTTTACAAATATACAGTGACAGACAGTGTATTTATCTCGTTTGAAATTAAGCCATGTTAACTGGAGAGGAGGCAGCATGGACTAGCATTACTTTGCTGTGTCCCGTCAACTTGCCGAACGAGGAGAAGGTTGCAGGACGGGAGAAGCTTGCGCGTGGTGGCTCGCAGGACAAGGAGAAACTTTCGACTAATGCAAGCTCTCCCTCGCTCAAGCGGTGGACGTGCAACAGTTAATTCGGTGTCAGATTACCAGAAGCATACTACACTATACTACTAGGAACTGGATGGAGGAGCGTCTGCACTCTTATTATAATTTTAAAATGTGATAAAGCAATCTTCAACACATTTGGTTCTCTTCGAGGGTTCTCGCATGTGATAATGGAAGTTGATTGCATGGAACACTCGCCACAATTCTCGCTTAATTCTGGCTCATATCCTGTTACAAATAGTAGCGCTCAGTAATATTTCCTCTTTTTTGTTATTCAGCATGTAAACAGGTCAGCAAACCTTGCGGCGCATCTTCGTGCGAACCGTGCTTGCTGCACTTTGAATGTGGCCGAGAGCTGGCTTGATGAAACACCTCGCTTCCTACTTCTTTTTTTGGCTTCCTAGTGACCAGTGTCTTGGCTGATCGTCCTAAGAATGCTTATATATGAATAAATCTCTCTCATTTACCCGCAAAAAAGATGAAGCCATATTAACCGGAAAGGAGGGAGTATGGACTAGCACTACTTTTTGGTGCGTCCCGTCAACTCGCAGAACGAGGAGAAGCTTGCAGGACAAGGTGAAGCTCGCTTACGCCTTCTGACTAATGCAACCTACCCTCGGTGGACATGCATCAGTCGATTCGGTGTCAGATTGTCAAAGGCATACACTATAGTACCCAACATGCGGAGTACCATCATTGTTCGACTTCACGAAGGGGCAAAGAGCCAAGCGCAGTACTAGTACGCGTACTTGGTTTTGCACCTTCATACTATTCCACCATCCGTCACAGTTTATAGGGCGCGCTTCATTATGATGCATTTCTCTCAATGCATTTCCACCACCAAAGAGACTTTAGACGCGTTTGGTTTAATGCTCAATTAATTAGGGCGTGGTAACTGCAATCAAGTCCACAATTTTCTCTCCATGTACTGTACTACTACGGAGTGCATGCATGTGTGTACCCGGGGTGGAAGCACTGCATGCATGTGTGTACGCATTATTCCCTCTAGTAATAGACGTCGTGCTATAACTACCAATGCTATTTTTCAGGCTGATCACTAGTCGCCTCGGTCCCACAGATTTTTTTTTTTTCTGAAGCGCGCTGTATAAACAGTGACGGATGGAGTAGTATGAGCGGATTCAAAGAAGAGCGTAATGGTTGCTTATTCAGAGCAACTTACAGTGGGAAAGGTGGGGCTTACGATTTGACTGCTCATTACTCACTATTAATGCGGCGCAACGACCGGGCTGAGTCTCCCATGCGGTTGTGCACTACCCCCTCGGTTCTTAAATATACTCCGGAGTATTTGTCTTTCTAAAATATGTTGAAATATCTGTTAAGACGAATAGAATATTTAGGAACGGAGGGAGTACACATACGAAGCAAAATGAGTGAATCTACACTCTAAAATATGCCTATTTGAAATTTGTAAAAAGACAAATATTTAGGAACGAAGGATTATAATTTCGTGCATGGCACATGGACCCGGATGATGAAGAGGCTTCTGGCAATGCTATCAAGATTCCATTATGTGTTTACATAATTGACGTACTATACAAATAATTTTCCAGCGACATGAAATTGTACAATGGTGTGAGCTTTCAGCTTTTGTTTCGCGTGTCTTGCCATCGATGCTCTTTCGGAAACAATAAAAAACTAACTTCCTTACTAATGCATGTCAATTATTAGCAGATCAGAGCTAATAATTGCATCACAACTGAAGACAAAGTTGTGAGAAGGTGTTAAATTAAAATTAATCCATGCTTTCATTGACAGCAACGTCCCCCCAGCTCTGTCTAAATCAACAAGGCATGTTGGGAAAAAAATACCTGTCTGGAGCATGCAACATTCCGATCATTTTGTGCAGTTCCACTAAAATAGAGCTAAGCGTCCCTGTTCCAAAGATATCAAGTGTGATTACGATAATAGAGGACTGCTGATGAAACAATAAACACACAAATAGAAGCCGGTCACCTTTGCGGTATCCCTTAAGACTAACTAGTTGGAGAAGATTAGGATCAGAGTTGGATGAGGAGGATAGAGCAAAACAAATCTCCCTTTGTGCAGTCGCACTGAAATGTAGAGACGTTGCCCGTGTGACATTTTAGTACAACTACACAAAACACTCTTAAGAGAAAAGTGATTTGTGCAGTTCACCAAAAGGTCGCAATAGCAACGAGGTGAAATGGATAGCCCTGTTTGCAAAAAAGAGGTAGAAAGGAAATAATTAATGGCCAATAACAGTTGATGACACATGGGACGACAAAAAAGAAGCATATTCCTTGTCCTAAGGGAAGATAACAACACGGTTGTGTTTGTCTAAAACGGTGTGAGGACGAGAATGCAATATGGAAAGTACGCCGAACGAGCTATGTTTTGGGCAAAGAACTATGGAAGATCCACATGCAGCGACGTGGGAAAACGAGCAGTGGAGCAAGGCCGGAGGGGATACCTGGAGGTCGTCGGGATGTAACTAGGTGAGCGGCGGCGGGCGGAATCTGTGAGCAGGTGGCGTAGGCCCTGCTGCATCGGAGCTTGGTCAGAGAGAACGGCGTGTATCGCAGATCGAGACGTGCTGCCTCGGCGCTGTCAAACGGAGAAACGATGCACTTCCTTCCTTTCCCCCGGCGGACGGGATGCGGCCGAATCAGTCACCAACGGTGAGAGAGAGAGAGGCCACCGCACTCCCTTTCGCCCGGCAGACGGGATGCGGCCGGATCAGTGACCAACGGTGAGAGAGAGAGGCCACCGCACTCCCTTTCCCCCGGCGGACGGGATGCGGCCGGATCAGTGACCAACGGTGAGAGAGAGAGAGAGAGAGAGAGGCCACCGGAGCCTTGTGTGCGATACTCTGAAGAGCAGACTACCTTTTCCTGCATAAAAATCATTTTATATTCTGTGTACGTGCCATTGAGCGCTATAACTTTATTTAAAAATAACGCGGCAACGCGTCAAGTCGAACTTTGTTTCGTCCACGCGTGGTACACAACCTCCCTAGGTAAACTACCGCTACAAGCGTTCAAATTAGCACGTGGGCTGCCATTTCGTAAAGAAACGAGCTCCACCGTGTACCTGCGCGGGTGTGGCTGGGCACGAAGCGTGAGTACGTGCACAGTCCACCTATTCTCTTCTTGTATACGTACACCACCTACGTGGGGTTGTGTGAGAGAGATACAAACCTAGAGAGATATAGTGTGTGGGTTCTTGAGAGTTTTTGGGGGGGGGGGTCAATCAAAAAATTTAACATATGCAATGTGTGTGAAATAGAGTCCTGGATATAACATATATATAGAGGGGGCGATCCACGAGAAGAGAGTGGAGGTATCATCGGCTTGAGGTGTCTATAGAATCGAACAGAGGGATGGTGTGTGTGTGTGCACGTGCGCGTGATCGATAAAGAGTGCCATCGAATTTGTGTATGCCCACGTCAAAGATATAGAGTGGCTGGCCTACTGGAATGTGAGATGGGACATGTGCAGTTTGTCTCTGTGGCATGGATACCTACCTGCAGCGCCCGACTATTGGTGTGTGGTGGGGGAAGAGGGAGGCCCAATTAACTATACAGGTACAATGGCTGGTATATGTGTGGAGGAGGAGAGAGTCCTACCTCGTGTATTAAGGAGATCGATCTGCCTCATGTATTAAGGGAGATCGATCGGCATCCATGCATATGTGCAAGAGATGAATAAGGTTGGGAGAGAGACAGAGCTAGAGTGTTGGAGGGGGTGGTAGTGGAGTTGCTTCTAACAAATGGTGGGATAGGCTTGCTAGACAAACGGAGGGCACGCCCGCAATATCAATAAGAGAGGAGATGGCTGCTTGTTGTCTGTGCACGTGCGTGTGAGAGACGGGTCAGGAGGCATGCACGAATGATGAGGGGGACGATGTGGCTGTGGTAAGCAGACGTAACTACATAGGAAGATCAATCGCCCTTTGTAAGAGACAGGAGAGACATAACTTGTGAGGTACGTCGATCGATGGGGGGGTAGTTAAAGTCGATCTAGGTATATGTTGGGAGATCGATCGGTATACATGCATCTGTATGTTAGAAGCAAATGAGGCACGAGGAGAAGGATAGAGAGAGAGGGATGCATGTAGGAGGTGGTACGAGAGGGATACTATATCGAGGGGGAGGAGTGTGCGAGTATGAGAACGATGAAAAGAGTGGTGGGAGTGAGGCATGGACGGTGACAAGAGAACAGGGGAAGCTTGTGTTTGTGCTAGGCACACCTGGCTAGAGAGGCATATCGATCGATGCGTGCCATAAAGAAGGAGCTGGGGGCCTACACACACCGTGGGTGAATGACCTAAAGTGAAAACACGAATTTGTGCGATGGAGTTAGAGAATGTTGAGGGAGGGTGAGAGGGATGCGGGCGTGTGCATGCACAAGAGAAAGTTAGCGCTAGCTACAAAGATAAGAGGGTTGTGTGGGTGTAAAAGACGAATAGAGATCATATATACTTCATTATAAAAAGTGAATTCGGATATTTGAAGAATTTATCATAGTGTTTAAAACCGACGGATGTGTGAATATATATAACGGTGATACACATGGTGTCGTTATGAACATGGTATACTACATTTAATATATTTTATCTCTACTCTTATAAAAAACAGAGTTGTTGATGATGGTGTGCCTGCCATCCTGCATTATAGGCCGTCTGATTTATATCTGGCGGATAGCAAGGAAACTTTGATGGTTGAAGCTGGCAACAATCATGATTGTAGATTCTTATTGAAATAGAGAAACGAATTCAAATTTAGTTCAAATTGCAGCGGTAGTATAGACATTTGGAATGCACTAAAATGTTGGTATGAGTAGGTTACATGCATTATACAGCAAGCGAAAAAATTTAATCGGACATAACATGGATTCATACTCCCTCCTTCCATCTACATAGGGCGTAATGAGATTTTTAAGACCGCCATTGACTATTGACAAGATTAATAGTACATGACATGCACAATATGAAAATTATATCATTGAAAGAACCTTTCACAGACAAATTTAACGGTGTGCTTTGTGTAAGTTGCATGTCATATATCATTGCTCTAATATTTGGTCAAAGTTAGCATCAAAAAACGCATTAGGCCCTATATAGATGGAAGGAGGGAGTAGCTTTGAATAGCATTTGTATAGTAAAATGGGGAAAGACTCTCTCTTTGTGTGGTGTGAATAGTTTTATTTTTTTCGTTTTGTTTTTGGTTGAGGGAAGTGCGAATTGATTTGGTACGTACAAGTACAATATTACGACACGTTAGGCTTGTCCCTGAAATTCAACCTGCGTCTTGTTATATCCCGAAAATTCAGATATCGTGCTCCCAAAACTGGCGCCTTCACAACCCGTGCCTTGCTATCCTAAAATTACGACGCACGCGAAAACTCCCTCCAGCTGCCAAATCCTGACATGCGAAATCCCCCTTCTAACCCTGAGCCGAAAGCGCCACTAGTTCAAATCGGTGGGGGGTACTTTTGTCACACACCCTACATTTTGGACAAGCGCGTTCCTAAGTCATGCTTCACCCCCTCCCATCACCCCCTTTTCGCCATTCGAAATCCCAGTCCGCCATAACCTCTCCGCTCCAGCCACGAAACCCCACCCTCCTCCGTCTGCCACGTCACCGCTGCCCAGCCAGAGCCTCTTCCCCGACGACGTCGTCCACCGCAACAGCTCGACGTCCCTCGTCCACCTCCCCGGATGAGGATCCATCGTCCATCTCGCCGTCCCGCCGGTTCAGCCGCCCTGTCCTCCACCTCCAAGGAGCTTCTCCGACGATCGCCTCGTCTATCGCGGCTGCTCCATCCCCACAGCGCCGCCTTAACCTGCTCCACTGAAACCGCAGCATCCTCACCGACTCCTCGAACGAAGCTGAGGCCTACTCGGCGCCACCAAAGAGGTTGTACACTCATCGCATCGCACCTTCTCCTTAACTCGACCTCCCGGCGCTGACGGTGCTCCATCCCGCACCCCCATGGAGCGGCTACCTTGAAGCCGGCACCGCGGGTGACATCTTCACGGCGGCTCTCCCCCAGTGCGAGGCCCCTTCGGCGGCGACAGCCATACCAGCCGGATCTACTGCTGCTGCTCCGGCTCTCGCTCGATCGCTTGCTCACCCAGCTGTTGCTGCTGCTCTCCCCCTCGCTCGTGCTGCTGCTCCGGCTCTTGCTCAATCGCTCGCTCGCCCAACTGTTGCTGCTGCTCTCCCCCTCACTCGTGCTGCTGCTCTGCTCCGATTAAGCCACACTTCAGTCGACTGAATCGACTTTCGGGTCAGTCAATTTTCAGGGGTTGGGGGGCTCGCCGGAGTTAAGGAAGAACCACCCGCAGCGGGGACGGGGGCTAGCCGGAGAGGTACCCCACTATGTATCTTAGGGTTCAGGGTGGGGGCGGGGGGCCTAGAGGGCTGGCCGGAGCGGCGGTGGCGAGTTGTTTCGGGGCGGCGAGGCGGCACTGGGGCCGACGGTCCGGCCGGTGGTGGCTGGCGGCTCAGGGGGGTGCGGGTTGAAGATGAACTGCAGGCCCTCCCTAAACTACATGTCAAGTGCCTCTCTGCTACCATTGCGTTCAGTTTCGATAGTAACATTCAGATTCCACAGTAAATTTTAGTTTCGACAGTTAAGTTTATAGTCAACAGTTTTTACCTCATCTGTTGTAGTCAGGTGGTTTTTGGTGATGTTAATTTTACATCCATTTTACATCATCTATTGGAAATACTATTAGAATCCCACTTGAGATTGACGATGTCTGTCTTGTGCTGCTACTGCCTTGACGTCTTACGGCTCACCGGAGCTGCTCCAACGACAGAACGATCCATCACAACAGAGCAGTGCCCTAGATGCCGTCTACAGATTCCTCAGATCTTCCTCCATACCTCCGACAGCCACCTCTGCATCAACTACTTCAGCGACCAACCCAATGATGCTGAGGTCGACACGGCTACGGCAAAGAGTTTGTACACTTGTTGCATCACTTATTACTATACATTCACGTCGATCCATTAGGGCTATTTTGGTTCAACGGAAAAACATCGATCCACTGGTTGTTACCATCTATCTATACCTATACTAATTTGCGACTCCCTAGAAATAACCACGTTAATTAGATTTTACGAGCCGTTAATTTGATTGGACCAAATTATAATGGTGTAGATCGACTCACAGAAGAAAAAAAACAGGCATCTCTCTCCCGTGACCTTATTCTCTCAATCTCACGTATATCTAACAAACTCTCATGTTTTTTAGTCTAACAAACTCTCATGTAAAAATCTCTCACGTATCTCTCTCCCATGGCCCAACGACTATCTCAATCTATATCTATCCCTGTTTGAAGGAATAACAACAACCTCAAGCAAATCTGGTGGTTGGACATCTCTACCATGGTCTCTCTCTCTCTCTCTCCTCCCGTGAAAAACAAATCCACCTCCCGTGAAAAACCAATCCATCGACTCTGCCTCAAACTAAAGCAAGCAAACTAGGGCATTGATCCCATGTTCTTTCTTGATTTGTTTTCTTGATGGTTTATACATGAATCCACCATATCTTTCCCGTTGAATTGATATTCAATTTTTTACATGCTCTTCATAGATTGAACATCGAACCTCGCCTGCAACTCTTCTCCTTGGTTCGCTTTCTGTCACTGATTTGTTTCCGTGCATATTACATGGCTGTCTCCTCCCAATCAGGTATGAGGCACCTCAACCCGGCCTTCTACGCCACCATAGTACGAGCTTTTGAGGGTCTACCTCAGCAACGCCCCAGCCAGAACAGCCACAACCACATACATGACGATCAGGGACAAGCTCACGATTTCTCCAGTGTTTCACGATGATCTTGCTATTGGGCATTAAGGACCTCAGTGTGTTGTAGGAAAAGTCCATGAAGATGGATAAGGCAATGGTAGGTGACATGCTACAATTACTTCTACTATGAGTTTTGAACTGCAGATTAATTGTTTTCTGTCATCTCATGTCATAGCTATGTGTTTGAACTGCAGATGTATCATATAGTTGATCAAGGAAGGTCTAGGAATGTGCTGCCAATTGAAGATCAACATGGCGTGCAACCACCACAAGACGCCCACTATCCATATCTTCCTTTCAAGAAGCAACAGCTTGACTATGTTGTCTACGACATAACAAGGATGAGATCGACTCCCATCTGTATGTGTTACTCCTCTCAGCACAATACATTGAATATTTGCACCATACCATTTTTCTGCAAGTTTCAATAATCACATCTCAGTTGAGTCGTATAACTGTTGGACCTGCTCATAATCTGAATGAGGTAATGGAAAAAGTAGCTATGCATGAGCTATTTCTCTTCATATGTTTCTGCTGATTTACAGTTCAAAAAGGATAAAATTATGTATAAAAGCTCACAATATATGCTTCAAATCAGTGGTCAAGGTCCTAAATTTAATTTATGCTATGGTGCATTGCATGGTATAGGCTGCAATGAATAGCTACTGTTCTGCAGGTATATTTTCTACATGCCTACAGATTCTTATTGCTGCTAACGAATTATATAGATTTTTTCTAAACATTAAAAACAGTAGTTGTTGCGTTGTGGTCAGATTGAACAGTTTGTCAATTGGAAATTGTTTTATTATTGCTCCAAACAAAATCGACAGTAATCTCTCTCATGTTTACTTATAAAATTTAGTTGCACCTCCAGAATTATTAATGTTTCTTCTTGCAGCAAGTAGATGACCGAGAAACAAATGGTGATATTTTTATTTATTTTTTCTCATCAGGTGTGCTTGAATGAATTCAGATGGTGGCTATTTGGAAGGAATGGTCAAGAGTAAACAGCAGCTAGATCATTTTTCTCCTACTTGGATTTGATTTCTTCTCAGATTCCACTCAAAAATAGTTTTTGCTTTGGAGCATTTTCAGTGTTTCTTTCCCAGGTTCATTCTTCTCTTCATAGTCTATCGCTTCTCTATCAGAATATTACACTTACTTTACTCTTGGGTTTCTAACCTGTAAGATTTCTTTGCTGCTAGGATTATTCTAACATGTCTAGACCTTGATTTATATGAACAAGAGCCCGTTTTTTGGCAGGAGTCCCAGCTGCAGGTACCTATTTTTGAATAAAGGAGATCTCCCTGTTTAGTTGTAAGATCTTTATGAGTTTCCTTTAACCTGCTATAAGCTGCACGTATTATGTTAAATGCATGATGGTATTTTTTGGTATACTCAGTGCAACATTTCCGAGTATTGTCGCCAATCAGTGCGCCCTAGCCATTTGCTTGCATAACTATGCTAAAAGTTTAGAATATCTTTAGAATCATTTATTTACAAGAAATTTAATCAATTATTCTTAAAATAAAGATAAAACATAGGTATCAGATATCAGGAACATAAGCTTTACCCAGGTCCAATGCACTCTGTGTTAGTCCGATCACTTATGATATGTTAAATGTATGTTCTCAAGTAAAGTTTTATGGTTAATTAATTGGTATTTCATATTTCTCCTTGCAGCACCACTGTTTTCTGTGTTTTGTGCAAATTCTAGCGGTGTTTTATTTTTGGGTTATGTACTAATTATATGTCCACATCTGATGTCTTTTAACTCAATGATTAACTTAAGCAGAAAGATAATGTTTCATCACGATACCATTCCCTTCATTTCAATTTTATGGGAGAGATTTGTGTATTTCCACATTAAGACCATTATAATATCAGTTCCCCATTGATGCTTTTTGTTCTTAGTGTTTCATATATATTGGAAGTACGACGTGTTGCATGCAAGTAGCATGACACAACTAGCAAAGTGCAGAAATAGACACAGAACAGGAAGATACCTTCATTGACAATAAGCTTATGATGTTTTCGTTGGTACGCCCCTTAAATAATGTATTACAAAGTTTGACGGAAATCAACAGTGTACATTAGAGCATATTATTTCAACTGAAAGTCGAATGCAATCTATCATACTTCATGAAATTGCTAAAATAAATAATATATAGATGTGTGGTTTTCTTTCGTATGCTTAACCCAGATTGGTTGTAAGCCTGAAGAAACAATATTTATATGGTGTGTATGGAAGCACGCCTTATAACTTATGTTCTCTAGCCCTTAAATCATTCTACTTCTTCCGATATGCAAATTTCCTATCATCCAATTGTATGATTGTCTTATTCAAAATATAATTGATACTCTCTTTTGGTCGACCTTCTATAGAGAAAGGCAACCCATCTAATATACTGTATTTTATGTGTGCAGCCGAGCAATGGGACCTTTTGTGGTACGTATATGGCTATTGTTGTTGGTCTCTCTCTGTAATTGCAAATCCACCATAAAATATAATCTTATCATTATGCTTCCACATAGTCAGATAGTTTATAATTGTTTTGTTCTCTTTGTCAATGAGCATCAAAAGTAGATGACCTTTTGGAGTTAGCAAACTGGCCAAATAACCTTTTCTTACTACATGCTTCAAACGATAATGTAAGAGGTTAGGATTTCAAACTACTTTTATTTGGTTCTATATAACTAAATTTAAACGTAAATTTAAATATACTATATACAATACATAAGAAATTCTAATGACATAGAATTCTAAGAAGGTTAAATATGGTTGGATTTCAACTTTCCATATGATACTAGCCCGTGCAAGTGCACGGGTCGGCGACTAGTCACTCTAAATTTCTGCATGCTCTCCTTACATAACTTCACCATATTTTTTTCGTATGCATGTCAGATATTGTACACAGTCATGCTGAACATGTAGAGAAAAAGAGAAGAGTTTTGCGCGGCAATACAATGTCATGCAGACATCACTCCACAGTGGGTTCAATGGCAAACCCTCCCCACCCTCTCCAGATTGTAATCCAAAGGAAGATATCTGTTCTGAGGCGGATTCGGACGCCGCTGATCACTCCTATTTACCCCCCCAAGGTGTTTGCTCTACCTTGGCATGATGATGTTAGTCATATCATGCATATGTTTCCTTGCAGTGCCTACTTTTGACATCATATATGTCATCTGCTTAGTTTAGACATGTTCTGTAATGCCACCTATTTAGTTTCTATATCATATATGGGAATTATGCAGTCTCATGTCTTTTAGCCAGTCATAATATATGTGAAATGTGCAATGCCATCCTGCTTAACCAGGCATCATATATTTGAATGATATCTTGCCCATCCTTTTCTTCATTACATTTCCATTTGTCGACAATGTTTGTACATTAAACTACTCTTCCTGTGAATCAGCCATTTGGGTGGGATATGGAAAAATCTGGAGTGAAAACAAGGCCTTCAGAGCAGACAGTGCTACTTGTCAAAGCAGATCTCTTGTTGGGTCCCGATAGCTCCTCAGAGATGGATTCAGAGACAGATGACCAGTCGTATTCCCCCACTGAGGTGTATGCTCTAACTTGGCACGGTTATACTGCTCATATCATGCATACGGTGTCTTGCATTGCATAGTTTAGACATCATATACACAATATTCAACACCATGTTCTTAGTTCAGACATCATATCGAATGCCCTCTGTTTAGCATATAAATCATATATGTGAATTAAATGATGTGATCCTGATTACTTAGATAACATGTAGGTGAATTATGTCAGGCGATCCTATTTAGTTATTCATCATATCTTTGAATTATGTTATGCTATGCTATCCAGTTTAGATAGACATCATATATGTGAAATTATGTCATGCTATCCATTTTAGTTAAACAATATACATGTCAACTATTTCATGCCCTCTTTTCCACACTATCTATTGCATCTGTCTCTCATACAATGTATGTACATTCAACTATGTTTCTTGTTTATCCGCCATTTGAATTGGAGCGGGTGATGTCAGTATCTAGCGGACTAAAAACACGGTCTTCAAATAAAACAGTGCTACCTCTTGAAGGAGATAGCACCCCGGTTGTACATGCACAAGAACTAGCCCTACCACACATAACCCAAACTCTCGCAGATTGTACCCCTACTACGATGGACAGAGAACCAGCTTCACCCAATCTAACCCCAACCCCAGCCGATAGTAACCCAGTTCTTGTTGACACAGCACCATCTCCACCATAGAGCTCCCAAACAAGGGCAGTTAGTAAGGCAGCTCCAGTGCCCAAAGGGCCAGTACTATCACGGAGAACCCCAACTCCACCAGTTAGTACGCCTATTCCTGTGGAAGAAGCACAACCAGCTAGTCGTAGTTTAGCATCTATCGCATTTGATGTTGTTAAATCGTATGTGTGTATCTTCCCATCTTGGAAATATTATACTGAATATGAAGGAAAATGCCAGTTGCAGGTGTTTGTCCCGGAGTTATGTGTAAGTAATGTTATTCATGGCAATTACTTTGCTTTGTCCCATACATCCTACCTCCATGATGGTTATAATACAACAAATTTTCCCATTTTTCTCTATAGAGAAGGACCGATTTGGAAACTCATGATGAGGTAACCTGTGCTAATACCTCTGCTATCTTCAAGAATGCTTGGTGGCAGTATCGGAATTACCTGAAGAAAACATACTTCGCCGGCAAAGAAACTCATCAAATTCCCTTACGTTCTCCTGAGACACATTTACTGGACGATGACTGGGAACGCCTTGTTCTGTACTGGTCCCGAACCAAGAATGTGGTAAGGTCTATGATCTCATTTTCTATTTTTATGTATTATATTCTTGCGACTTACTATACTCTCTTCACGTAGAACAAGTGCTTAAACCTGAAGAACAACTGTTCTAATTTAAGATTCCATTGCTACCATAGGACATAGATATATGTTTGTTTGATGCTTTTATTATGTACTAATACTTGGCAATAGAAGACTTGGTAGTTTAATCCTGTCCACCTTACTAATGAACTGGTTCACCGAAATGAGTTCCATATACTAGTACATGCTAAACTTGTTATGTGTTTGGTTGTTTCTTCTTTTAGAATGCTGACAGAATATTGGGGAAGAGTGCCTTATTAAGCAACGGTAAAGGAAGTAATGCAGATAAGGTTCAGGATAGTGACACATCCTGTCTTGGTTTAGTGTTGGAGTTACTAGCCACTACTGCTTGCACAAGCTATTCAAACTGACTGTCTGAATCAGTTCGGTTTGTTGAGTCTCAACTACAAGCTGAAAGACATCGATCAGCTGTGCTGCGACAAGAAGCGGAAGGACTGCGGAAGTCCCTGGAGCATTCAGATGCGTACTTTCTGGTGCAACAACAAGCATTAGAGGATTTTAGCGCCAAATAGGACAAAGCTAATCAGCTTGCTAAGCTTATTGCCAACATGGTGGATACCCAGGATAAGGTTTCTTGAGCTCTTCTGAAGTTGTTTCAGTTATGCTCTTGTTTTGCTGCCGCGTTTATTTGCACTGGTGGCCAATTTTGACGGCTAGTGTATATGATATGCTGCTTTGTTCCCTATATTTGCACTGGTGGCGAACTTTGATGCCCAGTGGATGTAATATGTGTAATAGTCGTGATAGCCTAGCGTTAGTTGCTTGCTTATTTATTTCCTTGTTGTCTTGTTTATTTATTTGCTTGTAGTCATTGCAGTTCTTTTTCCGCGGTTAACTAGTGGATGCAATAACCTATTTTTTAAAACTAGGCCACAATAACCATGGCTAATATTTACTGTAGTGACACTGGGCCTCCTACGGGCCGTAGAAATAGTGGGCCTTTTACGGGCCGTAGAAATAGTAGGCCTTCTACGGGCCATAGAAACAATAGGCCTTCTACGGGCCGTATCATCAATGGGCCTTATACGGGCCATATGATCGATTGGCCAAACATGGGCCAATAACAGGCCGCATTATGGCCGTAAATGGTCTAGAGTTGGAATCGTCCGTTCATGGGCCGACCGTAACGGGCCATCGTTAATAGGCCGTATTTGATGACGCTATGAAAACGGCCCAATGTATTAAAGGACCACAAACGGGCCGACTGTAACCATGGGCTGAATTTGGCCCACAAGCAGAAAATGACAGTAACGGGCCGTAAGTAAATGAATGCTGGAAATGAGCCCAAGAATAAATGGGCTCTGAGAAGGCCGAAAGATAACATGGGCTGGAAACGGCCCAACGGAATAACGGGCCGTTAATGGGTATAAAGCGATACACTGTTTATTATGGGCCAGTTTCACCACGGGCCGATAATGGGTGTAAAGTGATACACTGTTCATTATGGGCCAGTTTCACCACGTGTCGTTAATAGGCCAAGAGTTACATAGGGCCTCATATGGGCCGAAAGACGTCATGGGCCATACATGGGCCAGAAGTGAAAACGGTGTCGTCGTTTTGTCACGTCAGTTGTCCTAGAGAAAGGACTTAGTCGTGGAGCCATCGCTATGGGTTAGCTTGAAGGGGTTAAAGAGGACACAAGGACGCAAGAGTGTTTAGACTAGTTCGGCCCCTTCAATGAAGGTAAAAGCCTACCTCTAGTTGTGATGGAATTGATGGGTGTTTCGATGACTAGGGAGCAAATAAGCTTCGCCTATGTCTCGAGTTGTTGTCCGTTGTCCTTGAACCGCCGCCGGGTCATCCCCTTATATACATGGGTGACGCCTGCCGGTTCAGAGAGTCCCAACACCGGTTCATACTCATATCCGGGTTGGTCTCTCCTTGTTCCTAACTTATATTACAAGTATATGCACAATGCTGATGTACGGCTACAGGTTGAAAACCGACTACGGGCCCTGGGCCTTTATCTGCCTCTTTAGGCTTTAACAGCTTGGAACTACTGATGGAGTTAATCCGGCCCAGGTAGGTCGGTTTATGCCCAGTAGTAATATCCCCAACATTAGGCCCCAGATTGATTTGAACAGGTTCATGTCAATCCTTAGCAAAAATCTTCGTCTTCAACATCTTCTTGTAGTTGTTGAACCGCCGTGACGTCATCTTCTCTGTTTGCTGTAAAACGGCGTGACATCATCTGTCATAAAGAAAACATCCATGATATCTTCTTGTTTAATAGACTCGCAATGACCAAGGTGACCGCCCTACTTCCAAAATCTGCGGTCCCTTGATTCCCGCGCCTGACACATGTCCTTTGCCTTACAAATAGGCCCCAAGGGTCATTTCCTTTCTTCCCTTCGTGCCCTTCCTCTTCGTCTTCCTCGCGTCGCCAGTCTCAGAGCTCCTCCGCCGCCGTCGTCTTCTGCATCACCCTTGGCCGCTGCATCAACTTGAACATGCCAGAAAGCCGCGGCGACCTTTCCGCGTCTTCCTTCGCTCTGGTAGGTCTTCTGTTCTTCTCAACATAGATCTGATCTAGGGCTTCGTGTTCTTGCGGTGTTCATCACTTGTTCATACTCATGTACTAGCTCCTGGATGCACATGTAAACCCTTGCTTTGTGTAGCGGTAACTTTCAGTATCCGCCGCTAGTTTCCTGCCCAAAACCATAGATCTCACATATACTTCTGCTCATTGATTCAATACTGTTCTGCTTTGATCTTCGACTATTTTTCTTATTTTCTGAACTTGCTTCAGATCCAACGCCGTAACAAGACCTTGTGAAACCTGTTTCTGCATACGTAACCATCCGCAATCTCAATTGCTTCAATGTTTAGATCAGGCGGTTTAACCTGATAGAAAATTTTCCAAACCGGTATATGCCATTAGTCCCCTTGTTGAACCGCCATATGTTGTTGCTTCATAAAACTCCGGTTTAGATAGATCTGCTTCCGGTTTAACGTTGCACATATTAATGTACCTTGTAGATTTCATCATGGCCAAGCAAGTGTATGTGTGCAACTGGGTCGCTTCTCGCGTCACAGAGGATCAACTGGACGATTTGGTCCTGATTGGCGCCTTGGGCAGCAAAGAAACCATCCATTGGAGTGCTCCTGGCAAAGAATGCCCCCCCCCCACACCTCGAGAAGGAGAGGTTGTTGTCTTCGTAGACCACTTAGCCCGGGGTTTTAAACCGCCCGGTTCTAAATTTTACCGGGATGTTCTAGCTGATTTCCAACTCCATCCGCAAGAAACTGGCCCCAACTCTGTTACAAATATGTGCCACTTCCAAGTGCTCTGTGAGGTGTTCTTTCAAGAGGAGGCCACAGTGGAATTATTCAGAGATCTTTTCCATCTAAACCACTGTACTGAGTTTACTGATGGCTCTAATACGGAGTTGGGTGGCATTGCGATTCAAAAAAGGAAAGAGGTCACATACCCTCACGCCAAGCTGCACAGTCACCCCAAGGAGTGGAATCAGACATGGTTCTACTGCAAAGACACCTCCCCTGCTGGTGAGAATCCCTTGCCTGGTTTTCGTCCGGAGTGGCTCAGCAATACCCATCCTTTTCCTCAACGATTGACTGCCCAGGAGAGAAGCAAATATGCTTCCCAGCTGTCAAACCTCAGAGCCTTTATGGCCAACGGTTTAACAGGGGTTGACCTTGCTCGTTGTTGGATATCATGGAGCATACTGCCCCTTAGTCAGCGCTCCGGTTTGATGTGCGAATATACTGATAGTGTGGATGACCCACTGCGACATTCAAAACTCCAGCTGTCCGGTGAAGAAATCACGGAGGCTGTGCGTAAGATACTGAATGAACCGGAGCACATCTGCACCAGAACCGGCCTGCTTCCCTTCTGTGCCACCAACAAACCGCCAGCTATAAGACTTTGACTTTTCCCTTTACTAAATCTGTTATTGATATGTCTGGTCATTGTTTTTAATATCAGTGTCTGCATAATCAGGGCGATGATCCGTTTTGGAGCAAAAAACTGCCGCAGGAGAAGCCAGAAAAACCAGACAAACCGGAAAGAGCAACCCGGCAAAAGACTAAAGCTGTGAAGAAGACTGCCCATAGGAAAAGAACCACCGCCTCTTCTAATCCGGCTCTTGATGATGAGGTTGATAATCCGGATTTTGAGGTAGAGCTTGACTCACTTGGTTTATTTTTCATGCATCTTATTGATGATGATATTTGTCAGGATGATGCCGAAGCCAGCCATGCGGATGTTGTAGAGGTAATTATTCTCTCTTCCGATTCACAAACTTTGCCTTCACAAAAAATCCGTCAGGCAAACCGGAAAGTTAAATTTTCTCATCCTCTTGCTTATTTGGATCCTAAACTTCTTATGAAGACTCAACAACACGAAGCTCGCCGCACCACCCGGCACAGTGGCCAGGTTGTTACCTCCGCCGGTTTACCGAACAGTCCAGTTCGGAAACGTCATTCCGAGGTCTCTAATTCGCTTGTCAGTGCTTGTCCTAAAGCGGGCTGCTTTCTTCAACCTCTTAATCCGTCTGACTCCGATTATCATATTATTTCCCACTCATCTTCTGGCGAGTCGTCGGCTACTCAGCTCCCACCGCTCAAAACGGTGCTTGGGTAAGCTATATTTATTGTGATGTTTGTAGTATATTGCCTTAGAACATATGTTGTATTTAATTTCGTTATTCTTCTCAGGGCCAAACCTAGGCCGAGCAAGAAGGCCCGCCTGGATAAAGCGGTCGAAGAAGACGTCATTCTTGAACCAGGCACCACACCCAATCTTGAAGCGGCTATTCCTGAGGATATTCCCAACGATCCACCGCAGCCATATGATGATCTTACTGCTGAGAAAATACCTACTGATACCTCAGGTCCTATCCATCAGCCCACAGGTTCCCTCCGGGTTGAAAGCTCCACTAGTCCTGCAAAACCTACTGACAAGCCAGCAGCTCCAGTGCAAACCGGCGGTACCAATGATGATGAAGTTGTCATTACTGGCACTGGCCGTACTGAGCCAAGCAATCCTGTCGCTTTATCCAAACATTCTGCCAAGGAAGAACTAGCTGCTTTTGGCAAAGGCAAGTGGAATGCTGATCTAACGGCTTACGCTGCTCTGAACGCCCAAGATATCCATTCCGGCTATCTGAACCGGCTGTATACCAGCCGTGACTATGAAGCCAGTCTGGTTAACATGATGAAGGATAAATATGAGGTAATTTCCATATGCTCCTTCCTGCTTGTATGCTTTCATTCTTGCTGACTCTCCTAGCCCCTAAGGGCTGATTTGAAATATTCTTTCAAACCGGGACTTAATAATATGAATCTTGATGCATTGAAATTTGCTGATGTAGTCCCCAAGGGCCGGTTCAACTAAGCGTAGTTAAACCGGTACTCTAAGTTATTGAAACTGTCGCATCAGAAATATATATGATCAAATAGCCATTAGCTCCCAAGTGCCAAGTTGAATACTTGTGTTGATCTTGGGACTTTGTAAAACAATCGAAAGATGAAGGGGTAAATCGGAGGCCGCTTTAGATCAAATATGCATTAGCCCCCAAGTACTAAGCGCATAACTTGTTATGTGGTTGGTACTTGAATCCTTCTACCAGTTTGCTGAAGCATATATCTGTATGCATGCAGGCGGAGCTGAAGATGAAAGAGAACCAAGTCATCGATCTTCAAGAAGCCCTGAAGACCCAACAAGCTGAAACCTCTAAAGCAAAAGAGGAATTGGCAAGTGCTTTAAGCGCCATGGAACAACTTAAGGAAAACTTCAAAAAGAAGCGGGCGGACTGGGCCACTGAGAAGTCCACTTTGATCAAACGAGCAGAGGATGCTGAGGCTGCACTAAAACCAGTGGCAGATGAACTGACCAGCATAAAGCGGCACGTGCATGCCATGACTGCTGCTATCTTTGGTAAGCCAATTTTCCTACTGAATTGGCTCTGCCTTCTGACAAAGTCGCTGGCTTATTAACCCTTTATGGTATTTCAGGGACACGCATTGGTCACTTGGGGTCAGATGTACGGAAGAAGCTAAAAGCCGCCTATACATTGGTTGAACAATTGTATACTGGTGCCCAGCGGATCATCTGTACCGCCTCTCATAACAAACCGGCGCCTACTTTGATTCAAGATACTCTGATGAAACCGTCAGTGCTTCCTGCCCGGATTGAAGAGCTAAAGAAATCTGCTGCTCGAACCGGCACAATCAATGCTTTAATCCGGGCAAAAGCGTGGGTGCCGGATTTTGATCCTGTTGAAGCGGCTCAGGGCTATCCCAACTTGAAGGAAGACGGATCAGAATTCGGTGAAGCGGATCTGCGAGCGATAAACCGGGAGGTGCGTCCACTAGCTTGTCAGTTGGCTGAGGAAGCATACTTGTCTCGTTATCAAGCGCAATATGACAGTCAGAACAAGCGAATAGCTGCGCCAATCCATGAATCGGAAAATCTGATTCCTCCAATCCGTCAGCATACTTACGCTCCCGATATTGACCCGTCTTTGCTGATCCACGATGAAGCTATTTTTCAAGCATTAATGGGAATCGAATGGACAACTGTGGATTTCCAGCCACTGGGTAGGGATACGGAGGCTGAAGCGGCGCAGGACGACTCACAACCATCAGGCCAGGCTGGTGACCAAGCTTGAACTGGACGCCGGTTTAAAACTGCCTCTTCTTCGCGAAAAACAATTATATTATTATGGGCACCATGTTGCCTTGTAATAGGCTAGCTAATACCTTTGATGTTGATATGCCTTCGTGCATAATTTGTTCTTCCTGTGGCAATGAACTTTCCAAAACACTTTCTGCCGTCATTGAGCGTGAAGTTGGCTTGGCCAATCTTGAAGCGGAGTTTTGCAAACCCATACTGTTGGAGGAGATAACACCTCCTGTATAATATATATATATATATATATATATATATATATATATATATATATATATATATATATATATGACGCTGGTTTACCATGTAAACCGTGCCGGGTTATGATAAACACCGTGTTACTCCATAAGAGGATGTTAACAACAAGGATCAAACCGAACAAATAGTCTCCGGATTGACGTGAACTGTGTTCCGTCAATTGATTGGTTAAAAAACTTTGCTGGTTTAAGGAACACAATAAAAAGCAAAAAAACCCTTCAAAGAAAAAGTATGAAGCAAAAGCAACGACAAAAACGTTTGCCAAAAAAGATTTATTTAAGGTGATCAAATGGCATAACCATGGTCAAACACGACCAAGCTCCCGTTAGGTGTAACTATGGTTCTAGTTAGCCAGGTCCCCAAGTGATTCTTGTGGCATTTATGCCGACCAAATGGCGTGGTCATGGTTCGGGTTCGACCAAGCCCCCAAGTGATTATGTGGCCTTAGGCCGATCAAGAGGCGTGACTGGTTCAGACATGACCAAGTCCCCAAGTGATCTGGTGGCTTTCGCCTATCAAGAGGCATGGTATTGGTTCGGACACGACCAATCCTCCAAGTGATATAACATGATGCTTTTAGCAAAGCGAACTCAAGGGGTAAACCGGAGGCCGCTTTAGAGCAACTCCATGTAACCTCACATGATGTAAAAGAACAGATACCCCGCTTTAGCTGAGGTTCCGGTTTATTATCATAATATATACATTGTCATAATATGTACATAAGTATGGCCAATGGCTCAGGTATAGTAAGGCCGAAGATGAGCTATATTCCATGGCCTGCTAGTCTCCTCCTCTGATGTACGTGAGTCCTTATGCTCTCGAATATCAATCAGATAGTACGACCCGTTGTGCAGATTCTTGCTGACCACGAAAGGCTCCTCCCAAGGTGGGGATAGCTTATGCATACCAGTCTGATCTTGGATGAGCCGAAGCACCAAATCTCCTTCCTGAAAGGCTCTGGTTCTGACTCGGCAACTACGATAACGACGAAGATCCTGCTGGTAAATCGCCGATCGGGCGGCTGCGATGTCACGCTCTTCATCCAACCGGTCCAAGGCATCTTGCCATGCTATCTCATTGTCCGCTTCAATATAAGCCGTGACACGAGGTGAATCATGACGGATATCACTGGGGAGGAACCACCTCCGCTCCATAAACCATGAAGAACGGTGTGTATCCTGTTGATCTGTTGGGTGTTGTATTGATGCTCCATAACACAGATGGTAATTCTTCTACCCAACAACCCGGCGTTCTCTGCAAAGGAACCATGAGCCAGGGCTTGATGCCTCTCAAGATCTCTTGATTAGCTCTTTTTGCTTGACCATTGGACTATGGATGTGCCACTGATGAAACGTCGAGCCGGATGTGCTCCCATTCGCAGAACTCCTTCATGGCACCTTTGGACAAATTGGTACCGTTATCTGTGATAATACCGTGCTGAAATCCAAACCGAAAAATCACCTTTTTGATGAACTGAACCGCCGTGGCCGCATCACATTTGCTAACAGGTTCTGCCTCCACCCACTTTGTAAACTTGTCCACTGCCACCAGGAGGTGGGTCTTCTTATCTTTGGACCTTTTGAAAGGCCCAACCATATCCAGCCCCCAAGTCGCAAACGGCCAAGTAATTGGAATCATCCTCAATTCTTGAGCCGGTACATGAGCACGTCTTGAAAACCTTTGGCAACCATCACATCGTCTGACCAGATCCTTCGCATTAGCATGAGCAGTTAACCAATAGAAACCATGGTGAAATGCTTTAGCCACCAGAGACTTTGAACCGGCGTGGTGACCACAATCTCCTTCGTGGATCTCCCGCAAAATTTCACGGCCTTCTTCAGGAGACACGCAACGTTAAAAAGCTCCTGATACACTGCAATGATGCAACTCACCGTTGATGACAGCCATGGACTTGGATCGCCGGATTATCTGCCGGGCCAGAATCTCATCTTCTAGCAACTTGCCCCGGTTCTTGTACGCCAGATAAGGAAGCGTCCAATCCGGAATAACATGAAGAACTGCCACCAATTGAGCCTCCGGATCAGGAATGGCCAAATCCTCTTCACCAGGGATCTTCACCGACGGGTTGTGCAGCACATCCAGAAAAACATTGGGTGGGACCGGTTTACGCTGAGAACCCAGCCGGCTTAAAGCGTCCACCGCTTCATTTTTCCGCCGGTCCACGTGGTCCACCTGATAGCCTCTGAAATAACCTGCAACAATATCCACCTCACGACGATATGTTGCCATGAGTGGGTCCTTGGAGTCCCAAGTGCCAGACACTTGCTGAGCCACAAGGTCCGAATCACCGAAGCACTTAACTCGACTTAGATTCATCTCCTTAGCCATCCGAAGACCATGGAGCAAGGCTTCATACTCAACTGCGTTGTTAGTACAAGGGAACATTAAACGGAGAACATAACAAAACTTATCACCTCGTGGGGAAGTTAATACGACTCCAGCCCCCGAGCCTTCCAACTGCCTGGATCCGTCAAAATGGATGGTCCAATACATATGATCCGGCTTTTCTTCAGGTGCTTGCATTTCCGTCCAATCATTGATGAAATCAACAAGTGCTTGAGACTTAATCGCTGTCCGAGGCACATATTTCAAACCGTACGGCCCCAGCTCTATAGCCCACTTTGCAATCCGGCCAGTTGCTTCCCGGTTCTGGATGATATCTCCAAAGGAGCAGAACTGACCACCGTAATTGGGTGCCCTTGGAAGTATTGCTTAAGCTTCCGGCTTACCATAAAAACTCCGTACACCAGCTTCTGCCAATGCGGATACCTTTGCTTGGACTCAATGAGTACCTCGCTGATATAATAGGCCGGACGTTGAACCGGATGCTCCTTACCTGCCTCCTTTCGTTCCACCACAATAGCCACGCTGACCGCATGAGCATTAGCAGCAACATATAGCAGTAACGGCTCCTTGTCAATGGGAGCGGCGAGCACAGGTGGATTGGCCAATTGCCGCTTTAAGTCCTCAAATGCTTCATCAGCAGCAGAACTCCAGACGAACTAATCCGTCTTCTTCAACATCTGATACAAAGGGATCGCTTTCTCATCGAGGCGGCTGATAAACCGGCTTAACACGGCAATCCGGCCTGCCAAGTATTGAACATCATTGATACACTTCAGTTTAGCCAGGGAGGTGATGGCTGTGATCTTCTCCGGATTAGCCTCAATTCCCCTGTTGGACACCAGAAAACCCAATAGCTTGCCCGCCGGTACACCAAAGACACACTTGTCCGGATTAAGCATCATCTTGTACGTCCTTAGGTTATGAAAAGTTTCCTTCAAATCATCAACCAGAGTCTCCTTCTCCCTGGATTTAACCACAATATCATCCACGTAAGCATGTACATTACGGCCAATCTGCTTGTGAAGACAGTTTTGTACACACCGTTGATAAGTTGCTTGGGCACTTTTGAGCCCAAATGGCATAGACACATAGCCACTACAAGGATCCAGGTCTGTTGCAACAAAATTGTTTGTTGCAATACATGTTGTTTTGTGGCGATAAATGCCTATTGCCTCGAAATGGCATTCGTTGGCAGCCGTTGCGACTGGACACATGGTAATAGGTTATTACCACGAAAAAGCAATCGTGGCAATAAAGCGTGCTATTGCAACATCCATGCGGGAAGTTGCCACATGTTTTCCCGTGGCAAAACTCACCTGATACCACAATTTGATTTGTGGAGATAACTTTAATGCAACATGTAACGAATCGTGGCGACTAATATCTCGTAGCGATAGACATTTGTGGCAACAACCTATGCCAACGACGGCCGTTTCGTGGCACATTACTCTTCCGTGGCAATAATCACTTGTGGCAATAAACTATGGCAACAATCCTTATTTTCGTTGCATTAGGCATGTTGCCACGACCCACTACGCTTGTGGCGTTAACTTATGGCAACAAATATTGCGCTTGTGGCGTAAACTTATGGCAACAAATATTCGAGTCGTCGTAACAGGAAATTGCAACATACTAATTTTGGTGGTGATAAATAGGTATCACAACAGGTAAAATCTTTGTAGCGAGAAACTATTGCGACAATTTAAACTTTCCGTGGCAATACTCCATTTCAACAAAACATACTTTGGTGGCGTCAAACAGTAATCGCATCATAAAAAAATTGTGGTGTTAAGCTATTGCGACAATATAAAGTGCTTCGTTGCAACATCCTAATGAAACAAAACATGTAGGCGTAGCGACTGAGATATGACTCAACACTGTATTTTTGGTGGTGCTAGCATGTGTCAACCGAAAGTGGGTTGTCGTAATAGCCTATTGCAACCATTAAAAAACAGGCTTTCAATTACAATATTCAAAACCATACGAATAATATGTAGATTCATAAAATTCATAATTCTCATAGCAAATATCCATCAAATGAAACTCAAATGTAATTTAGCCATCCTAATTAACTGCAAAGACTAAATTGTCCATGATCTAGAGTCTAGTCCAGCTAGTTCTTTGGATCCTGCAATCAAGAAATAAAAAAATTCTAGTTAATGAGTCGAACATAACATACGCCATACAATTATTCCAGCTCCATTGTAAAAAGAACTATGCCAGACTAACTGGATTAATACTGTGTCAGCAAGCATGTAACTGAGGAATCAGAACAATTATACAAGTGTAAATGTCTAAAGCATAAGCACAAGTACATCTACTAAAAGCTTCCTTTTTAGAAAAAAACATTGCTTTATAACTTAACGGTGTTGGGCTGAATCACCCAAAGCACAGGCAGCCACAAGGGCTGGTACGTCGTCCTCCCATTCCACATAGTGGTTAGGTTCGTACAACCTACCAAGACTAGCAAGCTCGTGAGCAACAGAGTTTGCCGAGCGATGACATACATTTACTTAATAATAAGAAAACCATAATTTGAGCTGGTCTTGGTATCCTCAATAACAGCACCATAGGCCGATGAGTCCACCTTATTGATATTCAGTGCTTCCATCAGGAGTTGCGAGTCCGTTTTAAAAACAACCCTCACGACCCCCACCATATCAGCGGCAAGAGATATTGCATGGGACGTTGCAATGGACTCAGCAGCGAAGGCATCACGCGCATGCTCATGACATCCTCCTCGTACATACAAAATGGTGCCATCATCCGATCGTACATCTACTAAAAGCTTCTGCTATTGATTTAAGTTGTGACTCGATGTATAGTTCAGTTAAGTTCGTGTCCCTAGCTAGCACATATTCGTTTTTTGTTTAAGTTGTGACCCAATGCAGCAACAACACATGGTAAAAGAGAAGAAGCAGCTAGCTAATTATGAAGGCGAATGATGTATAAAATGCAGGTGAACATGAAGAGAAAGCAATGTTGTGACTTACCATTGCTTTAAACATTCAAGAATGCCTTGCTGCAACTTGTATGAGCGCATTTGTAGAAATAGCAGTTGGCCTTGAACCTGGAGTCTTATTAGGACTAGATCTCTGTAAATGAATATTTTGCAAGTTTGGATTACTATTTTCTTTGTCAACCTTCTTTGTAGGCACCTGTAAATAGAAGTGCACTTTTAGCAATGCAAGTAAAGCAACATAAATCCCATGCTTACAGAGCAAGGTAAAGTGAAATATGAAGTACAGCTAATTAGAAATGATCGTACATATCCCTATTAAACTTGGTACAACCAGTTATGTTCTAAGGTCACTATTCTCTTAACGGGAGAGATTTATCCAAGCATTCTTTTGTTAAATTTCTTGTGAGGGCCATGAGCAAGTTTGCTTGAGTACGCAATTGAGAAGCTAAAGATATTGGACAAAGATTAAGTCCTGAACATATTGTAGAAGCTAAAGATATTGTACTGAGTGTGCACCCAAATACTGCAGTACCGTGTGGGCTGTGTGCGTGCACGCAGTAGCAGAGCGTGGGAAGTAACTTAGAGGGGGTCATTCTCAAACTAAAACCAACAAAAAACAAGACTAACTCACAACATAAATTGAAAATTTGAGCTGGCCGTCAGTGATCATCAGTATGACCTATCGTTATGAATATTTGTCAATTGTCATCTTCTTTGGTTATGTTAATTTCCTCCTGATTTCTATGAAGTAATTACTAGATTAATTACTAGCAATCCAGCTGCAATACAGAGTGTCATCCGTTCTTTTTTTTACATATTTGCCCTGTGTGCTAGTGCTAGACTGTGAGAATCAGTAGTGGTGCAAATGATACCAACGGAACTACCCTCTGATTAAAATAGGAGAAGCATATATATCTCGCTAGCTCCTACAGTTCCCGTGCTTGCTCATTCTGTCCTTTGGCACTCGGCAGCAGTTCAGCAGTGACGTGCAGGCTACAGCATGAGTAGGACTAGCTGAAGGATGCAGCCGTGGCTAATAGACTGGATGCCGCAGCAAGCAGCCAGCATGGTGGCCTTGAAGCCTCGATGTAGTAGGCTAGCAGCGGAGAAGAGGAACTGAAAGAGCCATGGAGGTACCACTTGGCATGAGTGGTAAGCTATCTCAAAAACAATGAAAGAGCCATGGAGGAGAAAAGAGCCGAGCGAGTGCTTCAGTCCATGTGTGGTTGGTTCAGTCCAAAACTTAACTCTCAGATGGTTGGGTTTGGAGCGATTTAGGTTTGGAACTTTGGATCGGGATCCCAACCAAGGATGGTCTATGTGCAGTTTGGATTGTGCTTAATTAGGGTGTTGGAGCATTCGTACGCATGCTTGAGCCCATGGGTGGGGGTTCAGTTTGATCTGAATATGTATCTACACAGATGCAAATAGAATGGGGTGTGGGATGGATGGATCGGAAGAGAAGAGACGAGACCTTGGAAGAGCAGCCGTCCCCGTCCAGTCCAAGACCTTGGATTGGGAGGAAGCTCCATGGCCATGGCGGAGAAGAAGCGTCTCTGCCCAGGCCCTTGACGTACGGACACGACCGCGTCGTCCGAGGCGCGCGAGCCCTGGGCGACCGTGGCAGATGGATCTGGCCGCCGCTCGATCTGCTCGTTTGATCTCCCTGCGTGGACGGAGGCCATGGGCGGCGGCGAGGTCTGAGCGTGGGTGGCGGCGCGTCCAGGAGGAGTTCGTGAGGGGAGGGGGATTTGAGCCCGGGCGGGCATTGTCGCGGCGTGCAACACCGAGGTGGTGTCGTGCTTGGTCCAAACACAGGATTAATAGGCAAGGGGACGAGACGGGAACTCCGCCGGCGCCGACGCCAGACCGCATCGTTGCCGCCGCCGGCATGGCCGAGGACACGGAGACGGGGCCCACGTCGGCGGGCTCAGAGTCAGAGGAGACCGAGGAGGACCGGAGGTTCAGGAAGAGAGGAGATCGGGAGGAATTACCTGACGCCGTGCAGCTGACTGGAGCGTGGTTCGCTACGTTGACGCCGGCAGCACAGAGGAACCAGAGATGAGAGCTCAGATCCAATCTCCGTTGAAGACGCCGTGGTGTCACTGGTGGAAAAAGGGCCTTTGGTCGCGGTTCGCAACTGCCATTAGTCGCGGTTGCGCAACCGCGACCGAACGGGCGCGACTAAAGGGCCCCCCCCTTTAGTCGCGGTTGCTTAAGAACCGCGACTAAAGGCCCGTCCACGTGGGCGCCAGGTGGCCGTCGGGGCGGAGGACCTTTAGTCGCGGTTCTTCTGGCCAACCGCGACTAAAGGCCGCCGCAGGTTTAGGGTTTTAGCCCCCCCCCCTTAAACCTGTTTTCTGTTTAATTTGTATTGTTTTATTTCTTTTGTGCTTTATTTTAATTTTGAAGGAGTTTCATATATTCTACGGTACTACATACATGCATATGAATGTACAATTTCAAATAAATTTGAAATTAGAAACAAAAAGAATTCAAGAGGAATATACAATATATATTCAATATCATCGGATGACCATATACAATTTTGAACAAGTTTCCATACATGATTTAATGCATATAAAGTTCTACGTCCTCGTAATAGTGTTCTCCTTTAGGATGGAGGACTTCCCTGCTGAACCATCCAGCTAGTTCCTCTTGAAGTGGTCGGAAGCGAGCTTCTGGACTAAGCATCCACCGGAGGTTATTCCTCTGAGCATTGGTATCACTCGGAACCCGCTCAGAGGTGTATCTCCGGATCATCTCACAGACATAGTATCCACATAGATTGGTCTCCGGTGGCTGAATATCCCCAGCATTCTTAGCCTTTAACATTTTGAATTCTAGCTCTTTTTTGAATTCACCGACCTTTGTATCTACGAACCGTCTCCAAACCCTACGAGGCAAAGAAAATTAAATGAACAAGAGAGTTATTAATTAGTTACTTGATATTAGGAAATAAACGAAATAGGCCGATCGATATAGAGCGCAAATGAATGAAAATAATTACTTCTGCAGCATTCTTCTCATGCCGCCCCAAAGCTTTGGATCCATATTCACAGAGTCGTGGACGAGACATTCTGAGGTGTTAACTTTAATTACTAGCAGAATCCAGTGGAACCTGCGGACACGATACATGCACAGTACGTCATGCATAACTCATCGATTAGCCGGCCACATACCATGCATGGAGTAAACAAAAGAGAATGTGCTCAAGACAGAAACACTCACTCAAAATGGTAAGGAAATAGAATATCACTTTTGAGTTCCTGCTTTGTAAGAAACTGCCACAGGTCTGCCTCCACGTCGGCGGGGTAACGCTCCAACACATGTCCATTAACGATGTGTGGGTCAATGAACCCAACATCATGGATGTTCCTTACTCTGCATTCCTTAATCTTCATTCTGCATATATAATAGCGGACACAACAATATAGTTAGGACATATATATAGTGCAGGCAATATGAACGAGATGGGGTAGAAATTAATAAATCACTTACAGAACGTAGCAACTGATGATAGATTTATCGAGCTCGCGCAGATTGAAAAGCTGGAACAATTCACTCAGTTCAATTTGTACATAGTAATGTTTGAAGTGATGCTCATGTCTAACTTCCGCATAAATATATTCTTTGGCGTTTTTATTTTTTATGTAACCCTTGTACCATTTCAGCAGACCTTTCATTTGTGGAGGTAGATCCTTTTCCTGCGCAGGCTCGACGAGAGGCCCATTCTTGACATATGTAATTACTACCTCCTTCACTGGCGCCTCATCAAGGCCTAACAGTTCACGAAGAGTAATACCTAAGTTGGCCGCTTGTTCTCTGGCACTCGTTACAGTCAATCCCTGTGCTGCCGCAGCTTGTATGATCTCGGGGGCATCCGGACAGAAGGCTTCCACTATAAGCGGGGCAATCGATTGTTTACTTTGTTCCCCGAGCTGGGCAACTTGTTTCCCGCTTTTTTTACTTTCGGCCTTCTCCCGCTCTTTGTTCTCCTTGAACATGAGTGCCTACCTGCGAAGTTCACGTGCATAGTCGTTAGGCAGATTCTTCGCGGCTTGGGACGGTGTGCTCAAAAATGACTTAGCCCACTTCTTTTGCTCATCAGAAAATACTGGCTTGGGCTCGGGCTCTCTTTTCTTCTTGCAGTCCGCCTTCCATTTCTCCAAATCAGCAGCCGCGGCCGCGTCGACTTCCTCGGCACTACGTTCCCAAGGCCTTGTGGGGAGAGGCTTCAGTGATGGCTCCGGTACCTTTGTGGTCTTAGGTACATAAGGGTCCGGGTTAATAATCCAGGACTGCTTCTGCTTCTTTGCCGGAGGTGGATTGGGGGGCGGCGTCTGATCACCTGCCGGACGAGGACTGGGGGGCGGCGGCTGATCACCCGCCGGACGTTGTGGACTGGGGGGCGGCGTCGGCTGACGTGATGGAGGTGTAGGTGAACCGCCACCACCACCACCACCACCACCACCGCCACCGCCACCACCACCACCGTAGGGGGGTGGACTTGTTGTCCTTGGCGCCTCGCCTGGAAACTTGATAAACTTCTTTTGCCATAAAATGAAATGGCGCTTGACATCTCCAAGTCTTTTCTCCCCTTCAGGTGTAGCAATGTCAATCTCCAGGTCCTCAAACCCTTGGACTATGTCCTCCACCGTGACACGAGCATAGCCATCTTGAATGGGGTTGTTGTGGTGGAGTGCTCCAGGTAAACATGGTAAAGCACTGCCAATGGCTACCTTCATGGACATGTTCCCGATAGGATAATACAGATGACATTCTTTCATCTCCTTTATATCGTCCACGGGGTAGCGAGGAGGCTCCGGTGAAGTAATTTCGACCACCAGAGGCTCCGGTGCAGTAATTTCGACCACCAGAGGCTCCGGTGCAGTAATTTCGATCGTCGGTGCATCTGCACCAGCCGGTGGGGCCTCCGTGGAAGCCACGCTGCTTCTCCGCTGCTGGCTTCCGAGATCCGCTGGATGATCTTCATGCTGCACCCGAGCTGCATCTCTTTCGGCTACTAGTACACTCATGGTTTTCTTCATCACATCCATTTCCGATGCCAACCGCGCCACAACATCTGCTTCCTGATCCATCTTTCTCTTACGGCTTCTGTAACCGTACGGGTCATCGTTCTTGGGGAACCCTATTTTCCACGGAATGTGCCCCATGCCTCGTACACGTCCTCCGTGTTCAGGATTCCCGAGGGCTTTTGTCAGCGCGTCGTTCTCTCTGTTGAACTTGATCTTCCCCTGTTGAGCATCCCTCATTGCGTTAATAAGGGCTTGGGTGGGTTTAATTAATTTGCCCCGGTAAACACACTCCCCTGTCTCCGGGTTCAGCGTTCCCCCATGCCCGTACCACCAGCTTTTGGCCCTTGGGTCCCATCCCTCCGTACCTGGACGGATTCCTCGCGCCCTCAGCTCGTTCTCCATCTTCTCCAACCTAGGCACCCAAATGCGATACCCTCCTGGCCCCATAACATGATTGTACTCCTTCTTAGCCGCATTTTCCTTATTTTTTTTCGATATTTGAATGAACTGCTCCGATTTCTTTTGCTTCACAAATTCTGGCCAATCATGTTTCAGTTTCTCATATTGTCCTTTGAAATCCGGAGTCTTGTTCTGCTTGACAAAGTCATGGGCTAGATTTTGCTTGAATTTCCGGAATGCGTCGGCCATCTAATGAAGAGCGAACTGTTTGACTAGCCTCCTCCTCTCCTTGTTTTCCTCAATCTTGTTACCCTCCTCATCGAATTTGTTGTATTCCGGAGGTAGAACGAAATGTTCCATAAGCTTCTTGAAGCAATCTTTTTTTGTTCTCTTATCGACAAAAGTGAAACCATCAATTCGTGCCTTCTTTGGCTCATTCCACTCCTGGACGGTGATCGAGACGTTGTCTCTAACAATGGCTCCGCATTGGCTGACAAACTTGGTGGCGTTCTTGCGGGGCTCCAGCGGCCTGCCGGTTGCACTGTCGACAACCTCGATGGTGCATGTTTCTCCTTGTTTCATCGTCTTGGTTGCGCCACGCTTTGACGACGTACTCGATTGTTTCGACGATCCGGCCGAGGGCTAAAATAAGAAAGAGAGTCGCGCGCGTTAGTACACACATATTTATTCAAATCAGTTAGTTTGTATCACCAGAGGCTCAATGTATATATATACCTCGGCGCCGGAGGTGGTTGCTACTTCCATTTGAAGATCGTCGTTTATCGATGTTTGTTCGGCATCATCTTGCTGACGGCGTCCTTCATCTTCACCGTCAAGGTTCAGATAAGAAGAGATATCATCTTCTTCTTCTCCGGTGGGCACATATAGAATATCGCCGTTTATGATGCCGAACATATGTGCTTCACCGTCCGGATCATAGTTGTCCATAATCGGGTCAGCTCTATCGTCCGCCATTATGTCAGTCCTGAAAACATGTAGTAAAAACAAATTAATTAAGTGAAGAAGGGGGGCGGTGGCGGTGGCGGTGGCGAAAGGGCGGTGGCAAAAGGAGGGGGCGAGGAAGGGGTGGGAGAGGGTGTCGCGGTAGAGCGCGAGACGGGGCGGCAGACGACGGCGTCACGGAGAGGGAGGAAATTCCAATTTGTCATGTCGCGAACCCAAAATGGGCCGGCCCAGGTGAGCTACGTCCTGTGAGACGCGTCGACTTTTTGATGCAAAGAGCGTCACACAGGGCTGGATATGGCCGAGCCTGGGTCTTAGCCGGGCTGCAGTTGCAGCCTCCGCGGCTATACTGCTGCTAATGCACCGGCCCGTTGTAGCCGACGCCGAAACAGTGATTAGGATACGTTGGAATTTCCTATATGACGCTGTCTGCGTCAAACTGTCGAGCGAACGCACCTACGAGGGTTCCCAACCCTTTTTTTATTTTCATTTCTTTTCCTTTCTTTTTCTGTTTCGTTTTTCTTTTCTTTTTTTGTTTATTGTTCTTTTTCTTTTTCTTTTTAAAAAATGTTCTCCTTTTAAAAAATGTTCTATTTTTCAAAAATGTTCATATTTTCAAAAAATGTTCGATTTTCACAAATTTGTTCGTGTTTTCAAATTTTGTTCCGGAGTTTCAGAAAATTGTTTGTGTTTTCAATTTTTTTTGCCGGCTGTAGCCAACTATCCATTCGTCCTGCAAGGAAGGGGAACAGGGGACGAGGTGGGAGAAGCTCACGGCGAGGAGGGACTCCTTGGC
>NC_041392.1:660159005-660204297 GCF_002162155.2 Triticum dicoccoides | reverse complement strand
AAAACCTGAGCGACATCTTTCGCTAGGACGAATGGTTCGTCAAGGTAACCAAGATTGTTGAAATCCACCATTGTCATTCCGTATTGCTGGTCCACCTTTACCCCACCTCCTGTTAGCTTGAACCATTTGCACCGGAACAAAGGGACCTTAAAGGAGGGTCCATAGTCAAGTTCCCATATCTCCTCTATGTAACCATAATATGTGACCTTTTGCCCATTCTCGGTTGCTGCATCAAAGCGGACACCACTGTTTTGGTTGGTGCTCTTTTTATCTTGGGCGATCGTGTAAAATGTATTCCCATTTATCTCGTACCCTTGGAAAGTCGTTATAGTCGAAGATGGTGTCTTGGCCAACATGTACAGCTGATCTACAACATCATTGTCATTCATTAAATGTTTTCTCAACCAACTGCCAAGACATTGGATCACATCGTTCTGTAACCGTGGTAGAACTTCTGGATTGATTACCTTCTGAGAGATTGCATTGAGGAATGCACATAGCTTCACAATGGCTACTCGAACATTTTCCGGCAGGAGCCCCCTCAAAGCAATCGGAAGCAATTGCGTCATAATCACGTGGCAGTCGTGAGACTTCAGGTTTTGGAACTTTTTCTCCGCCATGTTTATTATTCCCTTTATATTGGACGAGAATCCAGACGGGACCTTCATACTGCTCAGGCATTCAAAAAAGATGACCTTCTCTTCTTTGGTCAGAGCGTAGCTGGCACGACCTTGAAACCATTCCGGATGCCGGTCATCAGGGTCTTTCAAACGTTGCTGGTCCTGCCGTGCTTCCTTTGTATCATTTGTCTTCCCATACACTCCCAAGAAGCTTAGGAGGTTCACGCAAATATTCTTCGTAACGTGCATCACGTCGATTGCAGAGCGGACATCTAGGACTTTCCAATATTCTAGCTCCCAGAATATAGATTTCTTCTTCCACATGGCTGCGTGCCCGTCAGCTCCCTTCGGAACTGATTGTCCACCAGGACCCTTTCCAAAGATGACTTTCAAATCCTTGACCATATCAAATACCTCAGCACCAGTGCGTTCCGCAGGCTTCGGCCGGTGATCTGCCTTGCCGTTGTAATGCTTGCCTTTCTTTCTTACTGGATGAATTTTCGGAAGAAATCGACGATGCCCAAGGTACACGTTCTTCTTACAATTTGGCAAATGTACACTTTCAGTCTCATGTAAGCAGTGTGTGCATGCATTGTATCCCTTATTTGACAGTCCCGAAAGGTTACTAAGAGCAGGCCAATCGTTGATGGTTACGAAAAGCAACGCTCGTAGGTCAAATTCCTCTTGTTTGTGCTCATCCCACACACGGACACCACCCCACAGCTGTAAAAGTTCATCAACTAATGGCCTTAGGTACACATCGATGTCGTTGCCGGGTTGCTTCGGACCTTGGATGAGCACTGGCATCATAATGAACTTCCGCTTCATGCACAACCAAGGAGGAAGGTTGTAGATGCATAGAGTCACGGGCCAGGTGCTATGGCTGGAGCTCTGCTCGCCAAAAGGATTCATGCCATCCGTACTTAGAGCAAATCTTATGTTCCTTGCGTCAGCTGCAAAATCTTTGAACCATCTGTCGATCTTTCTCCATGGCGTTCCATCTGCGGTGTGTCTCAACTCCCCGTCCGACTTACGGTCCTCTTTGTGCCATCGCAACAACTTGGCATGCTCTTTGTTCCTGAACAGACGTTTCAACCGTGGTATTATAGGAGCATACCACATCACCTTGGCGGGAACCCTCTTCCTGGGTTTCTGGCCCTCAACATCGTCACCAGGGTCATCGCCTCTGATCTTATAACGCAATGCAGTGCATACCGGGCATTCATTCAAATTCTCGTATTCACCGCGGTAGAGGATGCAGTCGTTGATGCATGCATGTATCTTCAGAACCTCTAAACCTAGAGGGCAGACAACCTTCTTTGCTTCGTACGTACTGGCGGGCAACTCGTTATCCTTTGGAAACATATTCTTCAACATTTTCAGCAAGTTTTCAAATGCCGAGTCAGCTACACCTGCCTCTGCCTTCCATTTCAGCAAATCCAGTGTGCAGCCCAGCTTTTTCAGACCATCATCGCATCCGGGGTACAGCGCCTTTCTGTGATCCTCTAACATGCGATCCAAATTCTCCCTCTCCTTTTCAGTTTCGCAGCGTCTCCGTGCATCAGCAATGGTCCGACCAAGATCATCAACGGGATCATCACGTGCCTCTTCTTCACCTTCCCCTTCACCTTCAGCATCCTCCATGAAAGTATCACCGAAATGAGCAAGATAGCTTTCATCGATGAAATAATCCCCTTCTTCATCTTGTTCCATTATAACCCCTCTTTCTCCATGCTTGGTCCAACAATTATAGCTTGGCATGAAACCGTGCCGAAGCAGATGCATGTGAACATCTCTTGAGGAAGAGTAACCCTTCTGATTCTTACAGATAACACATGGACAGATAACAAAACCCCCCTGTTTGTTCGCATTAGCCACTACGAGGAAATCTTTCAAACCCGTAGTGAACTCGCCGGAGAGTCGGTTACCGTACATCCATTGCCGATTCATCTGCATTATTATAATATAAAATATATAATTAACCATCATGCATTTGTTAAACTAACTAGCTACAAACAATATAAATTAAACAATGAACTACACACATGCATATTTTATCAATGACACATCAAAGGTTCATCAAGTTGCTAACCGCGATCGAGGAGTGTGGCTCCAACACTTCATGTCATGTTTGTTTCATACTCTTGGGGCATTTCATCAAACACCTTATGTGCATAAGAGGAACCAAAAGCAAACCTACACCCACTTGTGAAGAGAATGCTCCAAATGGCTAAGTGTTGGCTGCTGGATGGGTATATATAGGGGAGGGGCTTTAGTTGCGGTTGGCCTGGCAAACCGTGACTAAAGGTGCCCGAAGGCCTTTAGTCGCGGTTGTCCTGGCCAATCGCGACTAAAGACCCTCACGTGCGCCAGCTGACCACCGAGCGCCCTGGGCCCAGGCCTTTGGTCGCGGTTCACCTCCAGAACCGCGACTAAAGGTCCCATTAGTCGCGGTTCCTACAGCTTCGCGACTTATGGGGCTGGACGGAAGCCTGTTTTTCCACCAGTGTGTGGTTCTGTTAGGATGGTATTTAGCGGGAAGGTTAATATAAGCTATTTATTTGGTGGGAACAAATAAGCTAATTTGAGACCTTTTAGTGGTGGGACAGTAATTATTTTGTTCTGAAAAAAGTAATTATTTTTTTAGGGAATGTTCTAGTTTGTAAATCTACTTTGAGATGGAGGGAATACTGAAATTTGTTTGTAAAAAGTTATATCCAGTTAAAAAACCACCAAATCTGAGAAACGTGGAGGGGCAATCCAGCGTCCTCCCTTGTGACGTTATCGTCGTCGATATTTGTATGGTTGTCGCCATTTGAGGAAGCCAATTAACCAACGAAAAAAGAGTTTCTCCACTTTATATTATAAAGCAACCATCACATACATCGAAGCAACCGATACAGACACACGCCACACACACCCAAGGCAAGATACACGAATGTCGGGCACCGACACACAACGTCAACGACTACCAAGCACCTATAGGGTGTGCAAAAAACGGATCAACTTAGAGCCGATGGAGACCACCAGCACGAGGAGCGATCATCCCGGAAGACGTGCGACGGTCACGCTGGACCGAGGACTCCAAGACGATGCCTCTAGGAAGGGTATGACCACGAACATCGCCACCATCCGATCCGAAGATCAAGTTTTCACCCGGAGTAAGACCGAAGGAGTGGGAGCACCACAACGGATACTGCAAGGAGGAACACGACGTCCACGAACGCCGTCACGGTCGACCAGTGCACGGACTAGGTAGGTGATGTACCATGGTGCTTCAACCCCTCCGCCGCAACCCCGGTCCTCCAACCACCCGCAGCCAATTAGGAAGGTGTTGTTTCATCATGGATCTACACTTAGGTTGGGATAAATAAAAAAAATATGCCTTGGTCAACTGTTGGTCAAAGCAGCAAAAATACTGATGGGATGTGTTGATGAGACGGTCGATCTATGCGAGTCTCGATCTCATATTCCGATCTTGAGATGGGGTGATCTCAACATCTTTCATTTTACCGGACAATTCTTGAAGGGTTTGTCCACGCCAGAGTAGGTCCAATATAATTATATCGGTTTTGTTCAAACGATAACCATATATATTCAACCATGTAAATTAAACAACCAAACCAATTTAGTTTTGAGATTTATTGTGTAAGGAACGTGTTGTTTCATCATGGATCAACACTTAGGTTGGGATATATCAAATATTCGTGCCTTGGTCAACTGTTGGTCAAAGCATTAAAATTTTGGTCAATTTTGAACTACAGCTCACATAAACCTCACGCAACCCTCACTTTAAAACTATTAGGTTATACTCTTGTCTCAAAACATAAGTACTGATGGGATGAGTTGATGAGACGGTCGATCTATGTCAGTTTCGATCTCACATTCCGATCTTGAGATGGGGCGGTCTCAGCATCTTTCATCTTACCAGACAATCCATGGAGGGTTCGTCCACGCCAGCCGGAGTAGGTCCGACACAATTATGTTGCTTTTGTTCAAACGATAACCATTGAGATTCAAGTATGTAAATTAAACAACCAAACCGCCTTACCCATCCTTGGCCGCGCCTTACCCATCCCCGTCGGCGCCATGCCGCGCCTCGCACATCCCCAGCCGGTGAGCATGCTGGCTGCGACACCCCGCCATGCTCCCCGCGCTCGCTGCCGTCGGCACCGCCGGCGCCATGTGGCGTTTGTGCTCCTGCAGGTCAGGGCGAGGTTGGGGGCTACGGTGGCAGCTGCAGGCGCGGGGCGGCGCCTCGCGCTCGGCTACTTGCACTCGGGGCGCCGGCAAGCATGGAGGCTGGGCTCGTCTGCGTGCGGTGGCGCGAGCGCGGAGCTTCGACCAGCAGGACGTCACCCTGGCACCCAAAGCCGGACTAGGTGGTGCGAGCACTGGCGGGCATGAGCGGGAGCACGAGGAGCGGGCGCGTGAGAGAGAGCGCGACGAGCGGGAGCATGAGCTTCGGCGCGGACTGAGAGCATTGCGGAGGTGGGTGCGGGCTGCCTTTCATCCGAAATCTCAAAATGAATATGATTGTAGCAACTGGACTTTTATTTGGAAAATCCATTCAACATATGTGAGGATACAGTACTATGTGCCCTGAGTTGGTAAGAGATAAACAAAACTATTGTAGCCCTCAAACCAATGGTGATTCAGATTGGATGAACTGAATACTGTTACTGAATCTCTTGATGTGCAAATCTAATGTATATTGGTCTGATTGCACCATGAACACAGGTATTGCAGAATACTACTCGGTGAAACTGAAACAACTTCTTTGTTTGCACCATCAAGTTCTTGTTTCCCATGATAGTCCTGTATTATGACGAAATCCTCTTCTTGTAATTTCAGGAGTCACGTAAGCTTAAAAAACCCTACCCCAGATCCTCGGAAAAAATAAAAAAAAATACTAGCCCTTTGTAGACAGGTTCCATACCTCAACTCGTACCTAATCCCCTGTTCCACCGCCGCCCGACCCGAGTGTTGGCCACATCCAACAGCCACATCATGGCGGCGCGACGAAGCAGCCCACGCCGTCGCCTCCCTGCCACTCGCCTCCCTCTAAACTTGCTCCGCCACCCGCCGCTCGGTGCCTTCCGCCCGTTGGCCTCCTCCTCCGTGGATCTCGGCTGGTCGATCCTGCCCGTGGGCGTGTGGCCGGACCGCCCGACATCTCAACTCCGGCACCAACCGGCTCTGCTCTGGCTCTTCCGCCATCCTGCTCGCCTGCCCGAGACTGGCTCTTGCCTGCCTCCCGTGCGACCTACTACCTCCACAACAACAAAAGGAAGAGCGGCGTGCAGCATGTTTAGCCTTTACCTGGGCAATAACACTTACACCTGTTGTCTGCCAAATTTGTTTAGAGCCCAAATCATTGATGCTGCGACTAGGTTCCAGTTTGATTTCTCTACAGTGCACAGGTATTGGTTCTTTAATAATCTATGTAAATAAAGGCCCAGTTATATTTGCTTGTCTGCGTTTTCTTTTGCAATCTGCAAGGAACTCAAATATAGCTGTGCATGTGCTCACGTGTTGTAGTTGATCAATAGTTAGAATTACAAATTAGGAGCCACTTTAGTTGCAAGTATAGTTGACCAATAATCTCATACTTGCTGCTGGTGAACTGAATCAAAACATACTCTTGGTTCCAAAAAAAATTAACTTCGTCCTGTGATAAGTGATCGCCTACCTGTGTATTTCTCTGCTTAGGATATCAAAATTTACTTGTATGTAATCCTGTGAAAAGTTGGCAGTACAGTCAAGGAAATCGCATGATTGAACTAGATAGAAAATAGGCAATCCCTGAACTAGATAGGTAATATTCTGTTTGTTTCAACTCTGTATGGTTTCCTGAAGAAAATAGGCAATCCCTGGAATAAATAGGTAATATTCTGTCTGTTTGAACTCCGTATGGTTGCTGAAGAACTCAGTATAGTGTCTGAAGAATATTGGTTACAGTTTCAACCAGTGGCCCATGTCTTATTGCCATTTCAAAATACGTGATTCTACACAAGTTCAGTGAAAATCAGCCCGTTTTGTATTCCTGCTCATGAACTCCATATGTGGAAAACAGCATGAAGAAGATGATTCTCATTTGTTATGTGCTCCCTTTGATTATACACTTCTCTCCTCGTGTACTCATTTATATATACTTGAGATACTTACAGAATACTTTCTGCCATTTTAGGTACAAAAAGGAAATTACTCACCATACAAATGAGAAATGTATGGCTTTGTTCACAAACTGTGCCTGACAAATATAGATATTCGTAAGAAACTAATCTCTTCTGCACTGTACATGAGGCGATACACAAGCTGATCTCATGAGGCGAAATGCAGGCTGAATCATGGCTGATATGTGTATAGTTCAGTGGAGTAGCATCCTGTTTTTTCCCAATGTATTTGACGTGATACTTACTCGAGTTTTGTTAGACATACTTCTGTAGTCCCCTTTGGGTAACGCGGGTGTGCACTGAGTGAAAAGCTGACGTGATCCAGATATTGTTTAGTTTTCTGAAACGCGGTACGTATATTGATACAGAAAAAGCCTAGATTGTACTGATTTTGGCAGGCAAGCATACAGTTTTTAGGAGTATACTAACTTGTAAGCCTTTGATCTTTCTAATGTTGAAATTACATTTCCTCTTGTTAATTATTCTGACAAAAACATGTTTATTTATGTGGCATAATTTTGGTCTTATCTGGTCATTCTGACAGTTCTTACGTTGGGGCAAGTCTTACATTGCAGTATCAGAAGGTTGATGTCCTGTACAGATTGCTGCAATTTATCATGCCTTAAATATGTTACTTACGTCAGACATCAGCCCTATATCTATATTACAGTGTGTAATGAGAAAGTTAGAAGAGTAATTTCGCTTTCGGGGTTGAAAAATGTGGGCCGGCTTCTAGCAAAAAGAAAAGGAAAATGTGGGCTGGCTGGAATGGACGCACATAATGTTTTCTTACTTCAGGCTCGCAACTTTTTTTACTTTGGTGGCTGGCTGGTCAGAATGGGTGTAGGAAGTTTTCTTACCTTTGCCGCAGCATGTTTTCTTACCTTTGCCGTAGCTTTTCTTACAATGGTGGTTCTCCAAAATCACGTCGCTGGAAACCCATGCACGGGCTGGCTCTAGATGGTGCGCCCGATCGGTGGGGTGAGGAATAAGCATTCTTCACCCAGGGTGACGAATAGCGCGACCCAGCTTGTCTACCAATACGATATTGTGCATGAAGTAATCCATAACAAATCGATAACTAAACTATGTAGAGAAGCGTGTTGTACCTTGGGTGGGAGAATCTTGGATGCTATACATTTTTATTAACATCACATAAATACGTACAATCACATCAACCAAGCTACAAAAAAATTAGGAAGGAAGAGAATGTGAGGATTACCTCTATGAACTAGTACACCCCTTTAATCAGATTCAGAAAAATAGTATAACAAATAACTGAAATAATCAGGGGCACTGTAGAGAATATCATTGCAATATCCTGCTCCCTTTTTTGCAACACTAGAGGATTGTTGCAATATGTTGTACGTATTACCATGGATGCACAAGTTGTCGCAATATATATAATATTTATTGCAGCACAACGAAGGTGAGGCAAAAAATTGCCCTATTACAACCAATACATGTTTTGTTGCAATAGGAAGCCATGTATTTTGCAACAGCATCTATGCCTAGCGCCACATGCCAGACTTGTTGCAATATATGTCTAAATATTGCCACAAAGATTTACTTTGTTGCAATACCTAGGCTTTATTGCAACAAAATGACCAATTCACGCAATGAGATGCAACTGTCGCAATATCGCTACCATATTGCAACGCTGATGCAGCTTGTGGCAATACATGGCTTCTATTGCAACAAAATGAGTACCTAGCGCGACGAAATGAAACTGTGGCAATATGTAGATCTTATTACCACGAACTAGAATTTTGTGGTGATATAGCATTTTATTGCAACGGAAGATAGTTGTAGCAATAAATTTTGTTGCAATAGACCGGAATCCTTGTAGTGAGCAGAAGGCTCCAAAGGGAGTAATGAATGCCGTCTTCTCCTGGTCCTTAACTGCCATTTTGATCTGATGATAGCCAGAATATGCATCCAAAAAACTTAAACGCTCACATCCCGCCGTAGCATCAATGATTTGATCAATACGGGGGAGGGCAAAAGGATCTGCTGGACAAGCTTTATTAAGATCTGTGTAATCCACACACATACGCCAGGTGCCGTTTTTCTTAAGGACTAGCACCGGATTGGCAAGCCACTCAGGGTGAAAAACTTCAACAATAAAACCAGCTGCTAAGAGCCTGGCTACCTCTTCTCCAATCGCCTTGCGTCTTTCTTTGTTAAACCGGCGGAGGAACTATTTCACCGGTTTGTATTTAGGATCCACATTAAGTGTGTGCTCAGCGAGTTGCCTCGGTACACCTGGCATGTCAGAGGGCATCCATGCAAAAATGTCCCGATTCTCACGGATGAACTCGATGAGCACGCTTTCCTATTTCGGATCCAAGTTGGCACTAATGCTGAACTGCTTGGAAGAATCGCCAGGTACAAAGTCAACAAGCTTAGTTTCTGCTGCCGATTTGAACTTCAGGGCCGGATCATGCTCCGTAGTTGGCTTCTTCAACGGAGTCATGTCCGCTGGATCAACATTGTCTTTATAGTATTTCAACTCCTCGGTGGCACAAATCGACTCTGCATAAGCCGCATCTCCTTCCTCGCATTCCGTGAAACGTTATTGTCCCCTTGTGACCCGGCATCTTGAGCTGCAAATATACATAACAGGGCCGAGCCATAAACTTGGCGTATGCCGGACACCCAAACAGGGCATGATATGGATTTTGGATTTTCACCACTTCAAACGTTAATGTCTCCAACCTGGAATCATGATCATCCCCAAAGGCCACTTCAAGAGCTATCTTACCAACGGGATATGCTGATCTGCCAGGCACTACACCGTGGAATACTATATTGGACGGTTTGAGATTCTTATCTGTTAGTCCCATACGACGGAAGGTCTCATAGTATAGGATGTTAATGCTGCTCCCTCCATCCATGAGCACCTTGGTGAACTTGTAACCTCCCACCTGAGGCGCCACCACCAGAGCCAACTGACCCGGATTATCGACCTGGAGTGGGTGATCCTCTCTGCTCCATACGATTGGTTGTTCAGACCAACATAGATAACGGGGTGTGGCCGGTTCAACAGAGTTGACTGCCCGCCTTTGAACCTTCCGGTCTCGCTTGTCCAAGCTAGTGGTAAAGACATGGTACTGCCCACTACTTAACTACTTTGGGTTGCTTTGGTAACCTGACTGTTGCTGCTGTTGGTTGTAACCACCCTGGTTGTTCTGACTATTTTGACCATTATGCCCGCCCAGATTACCATTAAATCCTGAACCAGAACTTCCTCCACCGTAACCCGGCCCGGATCCTGAGCCGCCGCCAGATCCGTGATCATAGCAGAAATTATTAGAATTCTTGAACTCCTGCATAATAAAACAATCCTTCCAAAGGTGGTTTGCTGGCTCTTCCTTCGTCCCATGTTTTGGATAGGGCTGGTTTAGCAAATAGTTCAAGCGGTTTGGGTTGGGGTTGGGTGCTCCACTACGATTTTTCGGCCTGCCCTTGCGCCGCTGGCCATTGTCCTGTACGTTGGTATTAGCCACAAAATCCATGTTGCCATCCGCTTTACGCTTGCCTCCTCCGCCATTGCCTACCCAGTGATGCTGCTGACTTTTAGAGCTGCTGTTCTTCTTCCCCTTCCCTGTCTTGTCATCATCAGACTCGGGATCCTTGGTACTATCAGAATCAACATATTTTACCAAAGCGGCCATGAGGGTTCCCATGTCGGTGCAATGACGCTTCATCCGTCCCAATTTCAACTTCAGGGGCCCAAACCGGCAGTTGCCTTCTAGGGTTAATATTGCGGTGTCAGCGTTGATGCAGTCTGAGGAGTGCAACACTTGTGAAACCCGGCGCACCCAATGAGTCGTTGACTCTCCTTCCTCCTGGACGCATGCAGCTAAGTCCACTATCGACATAGGCTGTTTACAGGTATCCTTGAAATTGTTGATAAAACGGGCTCGTAATTGGGCCCATGAACTGATAGAATTAGCGGGCAAACTTTTTAACCAAGTACGGGCCGTTCCTTCAAGCATCATGGTGAAGTATTTCGCACATGCCGTGTCATCCACATCAAGCATCTCCATGGCCATCTCATAGCTCTCCACCCATGTCTCTGGTGGTTGATCCGCCGTATAATTTGGTACCTTGCATGGGCCTTTGAAATCCTTGGGCAAACGCATGTTGCGTAAAGCGGGGACGAGGCAAGGCACCCCCAAAGAACTAGAAGTAACACCAGGTTCGATCGAAATGGTTGGACGAACCGGCGTGAGCTGCCGAGCCTGATGTTGTGCGACTAACTCGGCCTCCCTACGCGCTCGGGGCCGGTTCACCACTTCCTGAGCGTCATCAGCACCACCCGCCGGGTTGTTACCGTGGGGTGCTCCACGTTGTTCATTACTCGATACTGCTGGTTCATCCATATGTCTGCTATAGCTCCGTCTTGGACGGGGGGTCGAGTGGATTTGGTCGCGGCTGTACGAGTACGCCTCCTGTTGGGCCAAAGCTGTCCTCAGAAGTTCCTTGACCCGTCACATCTCTACTGCTTGCGGCGAGTCACCTTCAACTAGAATGGCCTCCAGTCATGCAGCAGCGGCAACAAGATTGTCCATTGGGTTGGAGTAGTGACCCGGAGGTGTTAAAGCATCCCGAGGTATAACGGTGTTTTGACGAGGCGGGTCGATCTGACGAGGCTGAACCGGTGCAGCAGTCCCAGGGGCTTCTGCCCGGTTCCCCTCCAGCGGATTGCTGGCTCTTGGTCCTGGAGTGTTGAAAAGGTCTCTAGCCTCGAAAACCGGAGGTAAGCGGGACCGGTGCTTCCTCCTCATGACTTCATGCGACGCGCTCTGATCCAACATAAGCCTATAGGCCTGCGCGTCTAAAGCGGCCCGCTCTGCGGCCATCCTGGTGTCCTCAGCCGCCAGATCCGTTTTGGCCTGGGTGATTTGTTCCTTTACCTTTGCAATCTCCGTGTTGTGAGCGTCCTGATCTGGCGGGTTAACTTCTGCCATAAGCACAGCCAACGCATCAAATAGTTCTGATAGAACCTGAGCCAGTGGGCGCACAGGGCCTCCCGCCCCGGCAACCGTTGCCGCTGCTGAACCGGGGATCGTTGCCGCGGCTGTCGAAGAGTGAAGCACTGCTTGTGTTCCGGTCATGAATATTCCAACCCAGTTAGGTAGATCAGAGGGGTCCGGAATACTGTCGCCATTGGAACAGCTCTCAATCCGGCCATATTGTAGCTGATAAAGAGATTCGGTTTCTCCGGTCGAAGATTCGTCACCGGAACGAACGGCAGTTGCCCCGCAAAGCTCCGATCCATCCTCATAACTCCCTCCATGGATCATTCCCACGAAGGCACGCTTCATGGCTGGTTTAATCCGGGCAGATCACGTACGCTGAGCCGTCTCGACGAGGTCGGTGCAGATGTCCGGCTTAGGGCCCGGTTCATCGATCTTGCCAATGAAAACATGAATGCTACCAAAGGGGACCCGGTACCCGTACTCCATTGAGCCGGCCTCGGGGCCCCAGCCTGCGTCATCGATGTAGAGTTTGCCGCGACGACTCTTAGTCATCCGGCCTACAGCGTAGCCCTCGAGTCCTTCAAAGCGGCCCTCCAAGAATCGGAAACCATCGTGCGATAGCCCCACGGTGGGCGCCAACTGTCGTCGTTTTGTCATGGCAGTTGTCCTAGAGAAAGAACTTAGTCATGGAGCCATCGCTACGGGTTAGCTTGAAGGGGTTAAAATCGGACACAAGGACGCAAGAGTGTTTAGACTAGTTCGGCCCCTTCAATGAAGGTAAAAGCCTACCTCTAGTTGTGATGGAATTGATGGGTGTTTCAATGACTAGGGAGCAAATAAGATTCGCCTATGTCTCGAGTTGTTGTCCGTTGTCCTTGAACCGCCGCCGGGTCGTCCCCTTATATACATGGGTGACGCCTGCCGGTTCAGAGAGTCCCAACACCGGTTCATACTCGTATCCGGGTTGGTCTCTCCTTGTTCCTAACTTATATTACAAGTATATGCACAAAGCTGATGTACGGCTACAGGTTGAAAACCGACTACGTGCCCTTGGCCTTTATCTGCCTCTTTAGGCTTTAACAGCTTTGAACTAATGATGGAGTTAATCCGGCCCAGGTAGGCCGGTTTATGCCCAGTAGTAATATCCCCAACAAATGGGCTGGAATCATACTGGATGGCCCAGATGACGCTACTGGGCCTAATTCGGATAGGGCGTAATGGGCCTTGGGTTAGCGGGTTGTAAATGGGCTATATGCGAATATGCCGTTAACGGGCTTTCCATGGGCCGGCCCGCCAGCTTTTGACCAAGTCAAACGGGCCGGCCTTTTCACAGGAATGGGCCTCTGTTGGGCCGTGCCATGTGTCGATGTATCATAGGCGCCTATCTGACCAACTGACGAACTGACATGTGTTTCGTCCGGCCAATAAGAATTTTACACGTGGAAATTTCCCATTGGTCGGGTTTGTTAACGGGTTATCGGATCCAAAACCTGACCCGATAGCTTAACGGTGTTCCGTTACGGTGGATGCCATGTGTCGGTCACCCTTGACGAAAGCACTTCTGTGACGCGCGATTTATCGTCATGGAAGTGGACACTTCCGTGATGATAATTTTGGTAATGTCATCGAACACTTCTACGACAGCACGGGTATGACTATCTTGGTTCTATCATAAATTTGTCATGGATGTACATGCATGACAAAAAAAGCGACCTACTGTGACAAACACGTATCATCACGGAAGTGTATTTTTTTGTAGTGTTTAAGCACATAGAGAGGAAACTTGATATTATTGCAACTCCTACAAGCATATATTCCTCCCTCATAATAAATTTCAATAGCATCATGAATAAATTCAACAATATAACCATCACATAGGGCATTCTTTTCATGATCTACAAGCATAGCATTTTTATTACTCTCCACATAAGAAAATTTCTTCTCATCAATAGTAGTGGGAGCAAACTCAACGAAATGACTATCATGTGAGGCATAATCCAATTGAAAACTAAAATCATGATGACAAGTTTCATGGTTATCAATATTCTTTATAGCATACAAGTCATCACAATAATCATCATAGATAGCGGGTGAGGGAGTCCTGGATTAGGGGGTCTCCGGACAGCCGGACTATATCCTTTGGCCGGACTGTTAGACTATGAAGATACAAGATTGAAGACTTCGTCCCGTGTCCGGATGGGACTCTCCTTGGCGTGGAAGGCAAGCTAGGCAATACGGATATGTAGATCTTCTCCCTTGTAACCGACCTTGTGTAACCCTAACCCCCTCCGGTGTCTATATAAACTGGAGGGTTTAGTAAGTCGGACAACATACAATCATACCATAGGCTAGCTTCTAGGGTTAGCCTCTACGATCTCGTGGTAGATCAACTCTTGTAATACTCATATCATCAAGATCAATCAAGCAGGAAGTAGGGTATTACCTCCATCGAGAGGGCCCGAACCTGGGTAAACATCATGTCCCCCGCCTCCTGTTACCATCCGCCTTAGACGCACAGTTCGGGACCCCCTACCCGAGATCTGCCGGTTTTGACACCGACATTGGTGCTGTCATTGAGAGTTCCACTGTGTCGTCACCGTAAGGCTTGATGGCTCTTTCGATCATCGCTAGCGATGCGGTCCAGGGTGAGGTTTTCCTCCCCGGGCAGATCTTTGCATTCGGCGGCTTCGCACTATGGGCCAATTCGCTTGGCCATCTAGAGCAGATCGAGAGCTACGCCCCTGGCCATCAGGTTAGATTCGGAAACATGAACTACACGGTCGACATCCACGGAGACTTGATCTTCGACGGATTCGAGCCCATGTCAGGTGTGCCGCACAGTCGCGACAAGCATGACGTAACTCTACCGTCGGACAATGTTCGGGAGATCCATCTGCAACTACTCCGGCCATCAATCCGGAGCAAATCGCGCCATCCGAGAGCGGAGGGATAGACCCCGCAATGGAGGCCGCACCCTCAGTGGCGATAGAGCCGGATACTGACTTCACCCCTTACGAGAGCGGTGTCGCCGAACCACTGGATTCTTCTCCGGCCACGGACTCCGAGCCGCCTGCATCCGCACCCATCGAATCCGATTGGGCACCGATCATGGAGTTCACCTCCGCGGATATCTTTCAGCACTAACCTTTCGGTGATGTGCTAAGTTCATTACGGTCTCTCTCCTTGTCAGGAGAACCTTGGCCGAACTATGTCCGGCTAGAATGGGATGCGGACGACGAAGAAATCCGCTGCCCACCCACCACCCACTTAGTAGCCACTGTCGACGATTTAACCGACATGCTCGACTTTGACTCCGAAGACTTCGACGGTATGGACGACGATGCAGGAGACGAACAGGAACCACCGCCCACAGGCGGCTAGACCGCTACCTCAGCATATGATATATACATGGTGGACACCCCCAAAGAAGGCAATGGCGACGAGACAGCAGAGGATGACCCCTCCAAGAAGCAACCCAAGCGCCGACGCCAGCGGCGCCGCTCTAAGTCCCGCCACAGCAAAAGTAGTGATACCGGCATAGGAGATAATAACACTCCGGATAGTGCCGAAGACAACAACAATCCCCTCCAACACGATGTAGAGCCGGAGGACGAACAAGCTAGCCCTCCTGAGCAGGCAGCAGATGGAGAACCGGAGGAGGACAATTACATGCCTCTCTCCGAAGACAAAGCGAGCCTCGGCGACGAAGAATTTATCGTGCCTGAGGACCCCGTCGAGCAAGAGCGCTTCAAGGGCCGGCTTATGGCCACAGCAAATAACCTGAAGAAAAAGCAACAACAGCTTCAAGCTGATCAAGACTTGCTAGCAGACAGATGGACCGAAGTCCTTGTGGCCGAGGAATACGAACTCGAGCGCCCCTCCAAGAGTTACCCAAAACGCAAGTTGCTACCTTGCCTCGACGAGGAAGCATTGAAACCTCATTCACCAGTGTATGATGCGGCTGACCGGCCACTGCGTGGCCGAGCCAGAGAGGCGTTTCAGCCTGAAGCTCAGCCTGCACTCCGCCGCCACTCAATCAAAAATACTAAGGCCCGGGGCAACACACAGGACCTGCGAGACGTATTGGACAGTAAGGCAAAAATCGCAAGGTCAATATATGGGTCATGGGCATGCGCGTTAACACGGGACGATGATCGTCGCGTTGGATACACCAAGAGCAAATCCGGTCGGGCCGAATACAGCAGACAAGACTCATATGAACTGCGTCGGGATATAGCCCGTTACAGAGGCGCCGCACACCCCCTATGCTTCACTGATGAAGTTATGAATCACGAATTCCCAGAGGGTTTCAAACCCGTAAATATCAAATCATACGATGGTACAACAGATCCCGCTGTTTGGATTGAGGATTTCCTCCTTCACATCCACATGGCTCGCGGGGATGATCTACATGCCATCAAGTACCTCCCACTAAAACTCAAAGGACCAGCTCGGCATTGGCTGAACAGCTTGCCAGCAGACTCCGTCGGCAGTTGGGAGGATCTGAAAGACGCATTCCTTGACAACTTCCAGGGCACTTATGTGCGACCACCGGATGCTGATGACTTGAGCCACATAACCTAGCAGCCAGGGGAATCGGCCAGACAATTCTGGACACGGTTCCTGACTAAGAAAAACTAAATTGTAGACTATCCGGACGCAGGGGCCCTAGCGGCATTCAAGCATAACATCCGCGACGAGTGGCTCGCCCGCCACCTTGGCCAGGAGAAGCCAAAGTCTATGGCAGCCCTCACAACACTCATGACCGGCTTTTGCGTGGGTGAGGATAGCTGGCTGGCTCGCAGCAACAACACATCGAGGAATCCGGGCACTCCGGATACCAAAGATGCCAACGGCAGGCAACATCGTAACAGACCAAAGCACCGCAATAACGGCGATAACACCTAAGATACGGAAGTCAATGCCGGATTAGAGACTCTAGATCCGGTCAGCGGAAAAAGCCATTTAAAAGAAGTACTCCGGCTCCGTCCAGTTTGGATCGCATACTGGACCGCTCGTGTCAAATTCACGGCACCCCCGACAAGCCAGCCAATCACACCAACAGAGAATGCTGGGTGTTCAAGCAGGCCGACAAGTTAAATGCCGGAAACAAGGACAAGGGGCTGCATAGTGATGACAAGGAGGAGCCCCGGCCGCCGAACACAGGAGGACAGAAGGGGTTCCACCCACAAGTGAAGACGGTGAACATGATATACGCAACCCACATTCCCAAGAGGGAGCGGAAGCGGGCACTAAGGGACATCTATGCGATGGAGCCCGTCGCCCCAAAGTTCAACCCACGGCCTGCTTGCCCGATCACCTTTGATCGCAGGGACCACCCAACTAGTATCTGTCATGGCGGATCCACCGCACTGGTCCTAGACCCCATCATTGACGGATTTCACCTCACTCGAGTCCTTATGGACGGCGGCAGCTGCCTGAACCTGCTCTATCAGGATACAGTGCGAAAAATGGGTATCGATCCCTCGAGGATCAAACCCAGCAAAACCACCTTTAAAAGCGTCATCCCAGGTGTAGAGGCCCATTGCACAGGCTCAATCACACTGGAAGTGGTCTTCGGATGACCGAACAACTTTCGAAGCAAGGAGTTAATCTTCGACATCGTCCCGTTTCGCAGCGGGTATCACGCACTACTCGGACGAACATCATTTGCAAAGTTTAATGCAGTACCGCATTACGCATACCTCAAGCTCAAGATGCCAGGACCTAGGGGGTCATAACAGTAAATGGAAATACAGAATGCTCGCTCCGCACGGAAGAGCACACTACGGCCCTTGCAGCAGAAGCACAAAGCATCCTTTTAAGGCAAATCACTAATTCGGCGTCACAGCCACTGGACACCTTCAAGCGAGCAACAGGATTGCATGGCACGTTCAGAGCTCGCCTAGCAATTTGGCCCCCATCCCAGTCCCAGTCAAGCGACAAAATCCGTGCCGCGCATACATAACTATGCACTGAAAATACCATGGACATAGGCGGGGGCACGATCAAGACACGTCCCGCAATGCGGCTTAACCGCCCTAGGGCTATATACCTTTATCATTTCTTTTCTCTTTCAGGGCCTAACTCTTTGGAAGCCCTTTCCGGCAGTACGATTGCCGGACACATTACGGGAAGCAACAACCAAGGCGGAAAGAAGCTAAGATGAACACATGAACCCCCAGGTGGTCTCTAATAATTGATATACCCGCTTTTTACTATCCACGCGCAGCTTGCCCTGGATAGGACATTTCGAATTGTCCTACTTTCCGCTTATTGCACTACTTGTACCAGTAAGCTTCGACGTATTCTTTAAATAACAATGCATATCATTAGTCTCTTATTGCATTATTTATCCTTTTTCTCTCTCTTATATGTCCATTTACGACAATCCGCACCCGTACGTTCGGGTATGGTCAGTATGCCAGGGGCTTTCGTTTACCCCATAATACGGCGCAAGAAGTCCGAACACTTTTGACAGTGCGGCATCCCGAACTTATAGCATTATATGCATCAGCTCTGAATCATGTCTTTGGTCAAATGTTGGGTTTGCCCGGCTCCCATGCTTTGGTACCTTACGTTCCTCTATATCGGCTAAGGTAGCGGTGGGAGAACTACTGCGATTGTGTCCCGGTTCTTCCGGACGAGCACCTCAGTAGAGAAAGCCGAAAACTGACTGTCATGATAAGGTGAGAGACTGGTCGCAGTTCGAGAGGTCTCAAGTCCTTAAAGATTTTTTCCACTTCGGGCGAGGAGTCGGCCTTGTCCGGCTTTGGCGAGTATAGCGCCCCAAATTAGGCCTTCCGAACACTAGGGGCTTCGCCAAAGTTTAAAATTGTAGACTTCTATGGCTAAGTGAGAGTGATAAAGCATTATAGTCCGATTGCCTGGTTCGTTGCGCTGAACACCTCCCTTGAAGGACCCAAAATTGGGGTAAAGAATGCTCAGGTTTATCCCGAACACCCCAGTACTAGTTACATGGGGGCAGAAGTCGACGACTGGCCGACTCTCAGATATTATAAACGGCCGCACAGAAGGTAATATTTTAAAACACAAAAGGCGTTGCATAGCGCAAATGAACTTGTTTCACATTACAGGATCACATGAGCGTGATCATTCAAAAATTACATCCCTGGCACATTCACCCGCCACAAGGCAGGAACCCTTCAGGACACTCTCATAGTACATCTCGGGGTGGCGATGCTCCTTGCCCTCCGGCGGCCCCTCCTTCACCAGCTTCACGGCGTCCAGCTTCGCCCAGTGCACCTTCGCCCGGGCAAAAGCCCTGCGCGCACCTTCGATGCAAACGGACCGCTTGATGACTTCAAGCCATGGGCAGGCCTCCATAAGCCGCCTCACCAGACCGAAGTAACTCCCGGATAGGGGCTCGCCAGGCCACATCTAGACTATAAGGCCCCTCATGGCCTATTCGGCCGCCTTGTGAAGCTCGACCAATTGCTTCAGCTGGTCGCTCAAAGGTATTGGGTGTTCGGTCCCAGTATACTGAGACCAGAACAACTTCTCCGTCAAGCTTCCCTCCTCAGCCTGGTAAAACTCCGCGGCATCCAGTACACTGCGGGGAAGATCTGCAAACACTCCTTGAGAGCTCTGAAGTCGGGTAAGAAAAAGGAAAATTTCCTTCACATGCTTGCTTTGCATAATGAATGCCTTATCCGCTGCTATTTTCTTCACCGCATCAATTTCCTGGAGGGCCTTGTGGGCTTCAGCCTTGGCGCTCCGGGCGCTTTCCAGCGCCTGTGCGAGCTCGGACTCTCGCGTCTTAGAGTTACGCTCCAAGGACTCGTGTTTTTTGGTGAGAGCCTCGAGCTCTTGCTGCACCTCGCCCACTCGGGCTTCTTGCTTCTCCTGCTCGATGCGCTCCTTGGCCGCTTTGTCTTCGGCCTCGGACAGCACCTTCTTCAGGGTCGCCACCTCGGTCGTGGCCCCTGGCAAATTCATGATGATCCTATTATTTTACAACCGAACTTCTTTTCCAAAGCATAGACAAGGTATTGATTACCTTTGCTCTCCTCGAGCTGCCTCTTGGTTAGGCCAAGCTCGTTCTCGGACCGCTCTAGGTCCTGCCTCAGTGCAGAAACCTTTGCAGTACTGATATGTCTCCGTCGTATCTATAATTTTTGATTGTTCCATGCCAATATTATTCAACTTTCATATACGTTTTGGCAACTTTTTATATTATTTTTGGTACTAACATATTGATCCAGTGCCCAGTGCCAGTTCCTGTTTGTTGCATGTTTTATGTTTCGCAGAATATCCATACCAAAAGGAATCCAAACGGGATAAAAATGGATGGAGCTTATTTTTGGAATATTTGGAAAATTCCGGAAGAAAAATCCACGCGAGACGGTGCCCGAGGTGGTCACGAGGTAGGGGGCGCGCCTGACCCCCCTAGGCGCGCCCCCTACCCTCGTGAGCCACCCGTAAGGCGGTTGACGCTCTTCTTTTGCCGCAAGAAAGCTAATTTTCGAAAAAAAATCACGGCGAAGGTTTCAGGCCAATCGGAGTTACGGATCTCCATATATACACGAAACGGTAAAACAGAGCCAGAACAGAACGCAGAAAAAGAGAGAGACAGAGAGATACATCCAATCTCGGAGGGGCTCTCGCCCCTCCCACGCCATGGAGGCCATGGACCAGAGGGGAAACCCTTCTCCCATCTAGGGAGGAGGTCAAGGAAGAAGAAGAAGGAGGGGGGCTCTCTCCCCCTCGCTTCCGGTGGCACTGGAGTGCCACCGGGGGCCATCATCATCACCGCGATCTTCACCAACAACTTCACCGCCATCATCACTAACTCTTCCCCCCTCTATGCAGTGGTGTAACCTCTCTCTTACCCACTGTAATCTCTACTTAAAAATGGTGCTCAACGCTATATATTATTTCACAATGATGTATGGCTATCTTATGATGTTTGAGTAGATATGTTTTGTCCTAATGGCTATTTGAGGATCGTGATTGGTTTGAGTTGTATGTTTTATTATTGGTGCTGTCCTATGGTGCTCTCCGTGTCGCGCAAGCATGAGGGATTCCCGCTGTAGGGTTTGCAATATGTTTATGATTTTCTTATGGTGGGTGGCATGAGTGACAGAAGCACAGACCCGAGTAAGTAGGTTGTTTGCGTATGGGATAAAGGGGACTTGATGCTTTAATGCTATGGTTGGGTTTTACCTTAATGAATCTTTAGTAGTTGTGGATGCTTGCTAGAGTTCCAATCATAAGTGCATATGATCCAAGTAGAGAAAGTATGTTAGCTTATGCCTCTCCCTCAAATAAAATTGCAATTATGATTATCGGTCTAGTTATCGATTGCCTAGGGACAAATAACTTTCTTGTTGACAAAAGCTCTCTACTAAAACTAATTTATTTGTGTCTTTATCTAAACAGCCCGTACTTTATATTTACTTGCTCTTTATTATCTTGCATACCTATCCAACAACACCTACAAAGTACTTCTAGTTTCATACTTGTTTCCGGTAAAGCGAACATCAAGTGTGCGTAGAGTTGTATTGGTGGTCGATAGAACTTGAGGGAATATTTGTTCTACCTTTAGCTCCTCGTTGGGTTCGACACTCTTACTTATCGAAAGAGGCTACAATTGATCCCCTATACTTGTGGGTTATCAAGACCTTTTTCTGGCGCCGTTTCCAGGGAGCAATAGCGTGGGGTGAATATTCTCGTGTGTGCTTGTTTGCTTTATCACTAAGTAATTTTTGTTTGCTGTTCTTAGTTGTTTTCTATCTTTAGTTATGTGTAGGAAACGCAAAATACCCAAAAAAATTAGTTGTACCTACTGAACCAATGGTTGAAGAACCAATCAAAATCTATCACACTGTTGAAGCTTATTACTTGGATCATCTTTGATCCCTTTGTGCTCGTGCCGAAACCCCAACTAGCTTAGTTGAGGGCAAATCTTTAGATAAGCATGCTTGTTATGTGCGACACCGTATATCTGAAAAAGGGAAACTATTATGGGGTCAAATTCAATGTTTGCAATGCTATGCTTGGAATTTATGTGAAATATATGATTTTACTTGTTGTTCTGAAAACCCTAAGAAACACCTTCCCTACCAATGTGAGTTTATTGATAATGGAATCTTATCTTCATATGCTAAGGGTGTTTATAATTACTATGATGTTCAACAAATTGAAGAATTTGTTGCTTTTAAGGGTGCTTTTGAAATTGCTTCTTTGATTGAAAATTATGATGCTACTCTTCGCAAATCTGAAAATTTTGCCATATTTAAATATTGCTATGATAATTATGCTTCTAATGCCTATGTTTAACCATATATTGAGTACTACTCCGCTGTCCAAGAAGAGACTAATATTTTGCAGGAGTCTATGGAAGAAGAAATTGATGAAACTGTGAGCTCATTGGATGAAAAAGATGATAAGGAGAGCGAAGAACAAAAGGAGGAAGAGCGGATTAGCTACCCGTGCCCACCTTCTAATGAGAGTAACTCTTCAACTCATACATTGTTTAATTTCCCTTCGTGCTTACCGAAGGATGATTGCTATGATGATTGTTATGATCCCTTTGATTCTCTTGAAATATCCCTTTTTGATGATGCTTGTGGCCAAGATACCAATATGAATTATGCTTATGGAGATGAACTTGCTATAGTTCCTTATGTTAAACATGAAATTGTTGCTATTGCACCCACACATGATAGTCCTATTATTTTTTTGAATTCTCCCGACTACACTATATCAGAGAAGTTTGCACTTATTAAGGATCATATTGATGGGTTGCCTTTTACTACTACACATGATGATTTTGATGAATATAATATGCATGTGCTTGCTGCTCCTACTTGCAATTATTACGAGAGAGGAACTATATCTCCACCTCTCTATGCTTCCAATACGATAAAATTGCAAGAAACTGTTTATACTATGCATTGGCCTTTACTTTGTGTGCATGAATTGTTCTTTTATGACATGCCGATGCATAGGAAGAGAGTTAGACATTGTTGTTACATGATATATTTTACTTTGTGCTCACTACTAAATTAAAAATCATTGTTAATTAAAATTGGCTTTGATATACCTTGGGATCCGGGTGGATTCACTACTCGAGTACTATATGCCTAGCTTAATGGCTTTAAAGAAAGCGCTGCCAGGGAGACAACCCGGAAGTTTTAGAGAGTTATTTATTTCTGTTGAGTTCTTTCATATAGTTTAAAAACAACAAAAATAAAGAGGGGAACCCAAAACTTTTCAAAAAGAAAAGTGAAAGTGAGAGAGACGAGCATTGTGAAAGTGGGGGACGTCCTTGAACTTTGTTCATGCCCATGGGAACTTTGTGAATCTAAATTATAGAAACTTTTCAACAAAAATAGTTATCCCCTTGTACAATTCCATTGTATTATAAAAATAATGTGCCAAGGTTTGCCTTTAGGATGTTTACATTTGCTTGATGGTTTGTACGATGTAGGATAGAAACTTTGGCTGTAGTGCGCGATTTTACATTTTTAGCTGGAATGCCAAATGTTTCTAATTCTTTTTGAACTGTCTTCCTATACAAATTGTTTATTTTTCCTAATTTTGGTAGAATTTTTCAAGTATCAGAAGTATGGTGAATGTTCAGATTGCTACAGACTGTTCTGTTTTAGACAGATTCCGTTTTTGATGCATAGTTTGCTTGTTTTGATGAACCTATCAATTTATATTAGTGGATTAAGCCACGAAAAAGTTATATTACAGTAGACACAATGAAAAAAAAATATTAATTGGTTTGCAACAGTACTTAGAGTAGTGATTTGCTTTATTATACTAACAGATCTTACCGAGTTTTCTGTTGCAGTTTTGTGTGGATGAAGTGTTCGATGATTGAGAAGGTTTCGATGTGAGAAGAAGGAAGAGATGTTGGGGAACGTAGCAGAAATTCAAAATTTTCCTACGTGTCACCAAGATCTATCTATGAAGAGACCAGCAACGAGTAGAAAGAGAGTGCATCTACATACCCTTGTAGATCGCTATGCGGAAGCGTTCAAGTGAACGGGGTTGATGGAGTCGTACTCGTCGTGATTCAAATCACCGATGATCCTAGTGCCGAACGGACGGCACCTCCGCGTTCAACACACGTACAGCCCGGTGACGTCTCCCACGCCTTGATCCAGCAAGGAGAGAGGGAGAGGTTGAGGAAGACTCCATCCAACAGCAACACAACGGCGTGGTGGTGGTGGAGGAGCGTGGCAATCCAGCAGGGCTTCGCCAAGCACCATGGGAGAGGAGGAGTAGGGAGAGAGGTAGGGCTGTGCCAGAACTTCGTGTATAGATCCCATGCGCCTCCCCACTATATATAGGGGTGGAGGGGCTGGTTTCTTGCCCTCCAAGTCCATTGGGGCGTTGGCCAAGGTGGGAGGAAAGAAATCTCATTATTTCCTTCCCCACCGATTGTTATCCCTCCTTTTCAGGGATCTTGATCTTATCCCTTCGGGATATGATCTTATTCCTTCTAAGGGGGGATCTTGGTGCGCCTTGACCAGGGGTGTGGGGCCTTGCCCCCACTACCCACGTTCATGTGGGTCCCCCCATGCAGGTGGGCCCCACTCCGGAACCTTCTAGAACCTTCCCGGTACAATACCGAAACATCCCGAACATTTTCCGGTGGCCAAAATAGGACTTCCCATATATAAATCTTTACCTCCGGATCATTCCGGAACTCCTCGTGACGTCCGGGATCTCATCCGGGACTCCGAACAACATTCGGTAACCACATACGAACTTCCTTTATAACCCTAGCGTCATCGAACCTTAAGTGTGTAGACCCTACGGGTTCGGGAGACATGCAGACATGACCGAGACGTTCTCCGGTCAATAACCAACAGCGGGATCTGGATACCCATGATGGCTTCCACATGTTCCACGATGATCTCATCGGATGAACCACGATGTCAAGGACTTAATCAATCCCGTATTCAATTCCCTTTGTCTATCGGTATGTTACTTGCCCGAGATTCGATCGTCGGTATCCAATACCTTGTTCAATCTCGTTACCGGCAAGTCACTTTACTCGTTCCGTAACACATCATCCCGTGATCAACTCCTTGGTCACATTGCGCATATGATGATGTCCTACCGAGTGGGCCCAGAGATACCTCTCCGTTTACACGGAGTGACAAATCCCATTCTCGATCCGCATAAAACAATAGATACTTTCGGAGATACCTGTAGTGCACCTTTATAGTCACCCAGTTACGTTGTGACGTTTGATACACCCAAAGCACTCCTACGGTATCCAGGAGTTACACGCTCTCATGGTCGAAGGAAGAGATACTTGACATTGGCAAAGCTCTAGCAAATGAACTACACGATCTTTTGTGCTAGTCTTAGGATTGGGTCTTGTCCATCACATCATTCTCCTAATGATGTGATCCCGTTATCAACGACATCCAATGTCCATAGCCAGGAAACCATGACTATATGTTGATCACAACGAGCTAGTCAACTAGAGGCTCACTAGGGACATATTGTGGTCTATGTATTCACACGTGTATTACGATTTCCGGATAATACAGTTATAGCATGAATAAAAGACAATTATCATGAACAAGGAAATATAATAATAATACTTTTATTATTGCCTCTAGGGCATATTTCCAACAGTCTCCCACTTGCACTAGAGTCAATAATCTAGTTCACATCGCCATGTGATTAACACTCACAGGTCACATCGCCATGTGACTAACACCCAAGAGTTTACTAGAATCAGTAGTCTAGTTCACATCACTATGTGATTAATACTCAATGATTTTTAGGTTTGATCATGTTGCTTGTGAGAGAGGTTTTAGTCAACGGGTCCGAACCTTTCAGATCCGTGTGTGTTTTACAAATCTCTATGTCATCTCCTAGATGTAGCTACCACGCTCAATTTGGAGCTAATCCAAATAACTGTTCTACTTGGAGCTATTCTAAATTGTTGCTCCGTTATATGTATCCGGTATCTCTACTCAGAGTTATCCGGATAGGTGTCAAGCTTGCATCGACGTAACCCTTTACGACGAACTCTTTTACCACCTCCATAATCGAGAAAAATTCCTTAGTCCACTAATTTCTAAGGATAACTTTGACCGCTGTCCTGTGATCCATTCTTGGATCACTCTTGTACCCCTTGACTGACTCATGGCAAGGCACACTTCAGGTGCGGTACTCAGCATGGCATACTGTAGAGCCTACGTCTAAAGTATAGGGGACGACCTTCGTCCTTTCTCTCTTTTCTGCCGTGGTCGAGCTTTAAGTCCTAACTTCGTACCTTACAACTCAGGCAAGAACTCCTTCTTTGACTGGTCCATCTTGAACACCTTCAAGATCATGTCAAGGTATGTGCTCATTTGAAAGTATTATTAAGCATTTTGATCTATCCTTATAGATCTTGATGCTCAATGTTCAAGTAGCTTAATCCAGGCTTTCCATTGAAAAACACTTCCAAATAACCCTATATGCTTTCCAGAAATTCTACGTCATTTCTGATCAACAATATGTCAACAACATATACTCATCAGAAATTCTATAGTGCTCCCACTCACTTCTTTGGAAATACAAGTTTCTCGTAAACTTTGTACAAACCCAAAATCTTTGATCATCATCAAAGCACACATTCCAACTCCGAGATGCTCACTCCAGTCCTTAGAAGGATTGCTGGAGCTTTGCATACTTATTAGCATCTTTTGGGATTGACAAAACCTTCCGGTTGTATCACATACAACCTTTCCTCAAGTATAACGTCGAGGAAACAATGTTTTGACATCCTATCTGCAAGATTTCATCAATCATGCAGTAACTGCTAATCCAATTCCAACAGACTCTTAGCATCGCTACGAGTGAGAAAACCTCACCGTAATCAACTCCTTGAACTTGTCGGAAAATATCTTAACGACAAGTCGAGCTTTCTTAATGGTAATTCTTACCATCATTGTCTGTCTTCCTTTTAAAATCCATCCGTACCCAATGGCCTTACGACCATCAAGTATTTCTTCCAAAGTCATGGATCCGTTCTCGGATTTTATGGCCTCGAGCCATTTATCGGAATCCGGACCCACCATTGCTTCTCCATAGCTCGTAGGTTCATTGTTGTCCAGCAACATGACTTCCAAGACAGGATTACGTACCACTCTGATGTAGTACGTATCCTTGTCATCCCACGAGGTTTGGTAGTGACTTGATCTGAAGTTTCATGATCAACATCACAAGCTTCCAGTTCAATTGGTGTAGGTGCCACAGGAACAACTTCCTGTGCCCTGCCACACACTAGTTGAAGAGACGGTTCAATAACCTCATCAAGTTTCCACCATCCTCCCACTCAATTCTTTCGAGAGAAACTTTTCCTCGAGAAAGGACCCGATTCAAGAAACAATCCATATTGCTTTCGGATCTGAATTAGGAGGTATACCCAACTGTTTTGGGTTTCCTATGAAGATGCATTTTATCCGCTTTGGGTTCGAGCTTATCAACCTGAAACTTTTTCATATAAGCGTCGCAGCCCCAAACTTTTAAGAAACGACAACTTAGGTTTCTCTAAACCATAATTCATACGGTGTCATCTCATCGTAATTACGTGGTGCCCTATTTAAAGTGAATGTGGTTGTCTCTAATGCCTAACCCATGAACAATAGTGGTAATTCGATAAGAGACATCATGGTACGCACCATATCCAATAGGGTGCAACTATGATGTTCGGACACACCATCACATTATGGTGTTCCAGGCGGTATTAATTGCGAAACAATTTCCACAATGTCTTAATTGTGTGCCAAAACTCGTAACTCAGATATTCATCTCTATGATCATATCATAGACATTTTATCCTCTTGTCACAATGATCTGCTACTTCACTCTGAAATTACTTGAACCATTCAATAATTCAGACTTGTGTTTCATCAAGTAAATATACTCAACATTTACTCGAATCATCTGTGAAGTAAGAACATAATGATATTCACTGCATGCCTCAGCACTCATTCGACTGCACACATCAAAATCTGTTACTTCCAACAAGTTGCTATCTTGTTCCATCTTACTGAAAATGAGGCTTTTCAGTCATCTTGCCCATGTGGTATGATTTGCATATCTCAAGTGATTCAAAATCAAGTGAGTCCGAACGATCCATTTGCATGGAGTTTCTTCATGCATATACACCAATAGACATGGTTCGCATGTCTCAAACTTTTCAAAAACGAGTGAGTCCAAAGATCCATCAACATGGAGCTTCTTCATGCGTTTTATACCATTATGACTTACATGGCAGTGCCACAAGTAAGTGGTACTATCATTACTATCTTATATCTTTTGGCATGAAAAATGTGTATCACCACGACCGAGATTCAGTAAACCATTCCTTTAGGTGCAAGACCATTGAAGGTATTATTCAAAAATAGAGTAACCATTATTCTCCTTAAATGAATAACCGTATTGCGATAGACATAATCCAATCATGTCTATGCTCAACGCAAACACCAATCTCGGTGGTAGAGGGAGCGTGCGATGCTTGATCATATCAACCTTGGAAACACTTCCAACATATATCGTCATCTCACCTTTAGCTAGTCTCCGTTTATTCCGTAGCTTTTATTTCGAGTTACTAACACTTAGCAACCGAACCGGTATCCAATACCCTGGTGCTACTAGGAGTACTAGTAAAGTACACATTAACATAATGTATATCCAATACACTTCTATCGACCTTGCCAGCCTTCTCATCTACCAAGTATCTAGGGTAATGCTGCTCCAGTGGTTGTTCCCCTTATTACAGAAGCACTTAGTCTCGGGTTTGGGTTCAACCTTGGGTTTCTTCACTAGAGCAGCAGCTGAATTGCCGTTTCATGAAGTGTCCCTTTGTTCCCTTGCCCTTCTTGAAACTAGTGGTTTCACCAACCATCAACAATTGATGCTCCTTCTTGATTTCTACTTTCGCGGTGTCAAACATCATGAATATTTCAAGGATCATCATATCTATCCCTGATATGTTATAGTTAATCACGAAGCTCTAGCAGCTTGGTGGCAATGACTTTGGGGAAACATCACTATCTCATCTGGAGGATCAACTCCCACTTGATTCAAGTGATTGTTGTGCTCAGACAATCTGAGCACAAGCTCAACGATTGAGCTTTTCTCCCTTAGTTTGCAGGCTAAGAAAATTGTCGGAGGTCTTATACCTCTTGACGTGGGCACGAGCCTGAAATCCCAATTTCAGCCCTCGAAACATCTCATATGTTCCGCGACGTTTCGAAAACGTCTTTGGTGCCTCTACTTAAACCATTTAATTGAACTATCACGTAGTTATCAAAACGTGTATGTCCGATGTTCACAACATCAACAAACGATGTTGGGGTTCAGCACACTGAGCGGTGCATTAAGGACATAAGCTTTCTATTGATCGCATAATCGCTACTATCAACTTTCAACTATATTTTCTCTAGGAACATATCTAAACAGTGGAACTAAAGCGCGAGCTTACGACATAATTTGCAAAAGGTCTTTTGACTATGTTCAGGATAATTAAGTTCATCTTATGAACTCCCACTCAGATAGACATCCCTCTGGTCATCTAAGTGATTACATGATCCGAGTCAACTAGGCCGTGTCCGATCATCACGTGAGACGGACTAGTCATCATCGGTGAACATCTTCATGTTGATCGTATCTACCATACGACTCATGCTCGACCTTTCGGTCTCCGTGTTCCGAGGCCATGTCTGCACATGCTAGGCTCGTCAAGTTAACCCTAAGTGTTTTCGCTGTGTAAAACTGTCTTACACCCGTTGTATGTGAACGTAATTATCCATCACACCCGATCATCACGTGGTGCCTAGAAGCGACGAACTGTAGCAACGGTGCACAGTTAGGGGAGAACACTTCTTGAAATTGTGTAAGGGATCATCTTATTTACTACCGTCGTCCTAAGCAAACAAGATGCATAAACATGATAAACATCACATGCAATCAAATAGTGACATGATATGGCCAATATCATTTTGCTCCTTTTGATCTTCATCTTCGGGGCTCCATGATCATCATCGTCACCGGCACGACACCATGATCTCCATCATCATGATCTCCATCATCGTGTCTTCATGAAGTTGTCACGCCAACGACTACTTCTACTTCTATGACTAACGCGTTTAGCAATAAAGTAAAGTAGTTTACATGGCGTTCTTCAATGACACGCAGGTCATACAATAAATAAAGACAACTCCTATGGCTCCTGCCGGTTGTCATACTCATCGACATGCAAGTCGTGAATCCTATTACAAGAACATGATCAATCTCATACATCACATATCATTCATCACATTCTTCTTGGACATATCACATCACATAGCATACCCTGCAAAAACAAGTTAGACGTCCTCTAATTGTTGTTGCATGTTTTACGTGGCTGCTATGGGTTTCTAGCAAGAACGTTTCTTACCTACGCAAGACCACAACGTGATATGCCAATTGCTATTTACCCTTCATAAGGACCCTTTTCATCGAATCCGTTCCGACTAAAGTGGGAGAGACTGGCACCCGCTAGCCACCTTATGCACCAAGTGCATGTCAATCGGTGGAACCTGTCTCACGTAAGAGTACGTGTAAGGTCGGTCCGGGCCGCTTCATCCCACAATACCGTCGAAACAAGATTGGACTAGTAACGGTAAGCATATTGAACAACATCAACGCCCACAACTACTTTGTGTTCTACTCGTGCAAAGAATCTACGCAATAGACCTAGCTCATGATGCCACTGTTGGGGAACATAGCAGAAATTCAAAATTTTCGTACGTGTCACCAAGATCTATCTATGGAGAGACCAGCAACGAGTAGAAAGAGAGTGCATCTACATACCCTTGTAGATCGCTAAGTGGAAGCGTTCAAGTGAACGGGGTTGATGGAGTCGTACTCGTCGTGATTCAAATCACCGATGCTCCTAGTGCCGAACGGACGGCACCTCCGCGTTCAACACACGTACAGCCCGGTGACGTCTCCCACGCCTTGATCCAGCAAGGAGAGAGGGAGAGGTTGAGTAAGACTCCATCCAACAGCAGCACAACGGCGTGGTGGTGGTGGAGGAGCGTGGCAATCCAGCAGGGCTTCGCCAAGCACCATGGGAGAGGAGGAGTAGGGAGAGAGGTAGGGCTGTGCCAGAACTTCGTGTATAGCTCCCATGCGCCTCCCCACTATATATAGGGGTGGAGGGGCTGGTTTCTTGCCCTCCAAGTCCATTGGGGCGTTGGCCAAGGTGGGAGGAAAGAAATCTCATTATTTCCTTCCCCACCGATTGTTATCCCCCCTTTTTAGGGATCTTGATCTTATCCCTTCGGGATATGATCTTATTCCTTCTAAGGGGGGATCTTGGTGCGCCTTGACCAGGGGTGTGGGGCCTTGCCCCCACTACCCACGTTCATGTGGGTCCCCCCATGCAGGTGGGCCCCACTCCGGAACCTTCTAGAACCTTCCCGGTACAATACAGAAACATCCCGAACATTTTCCGGTGGCCAAAATAGGACTTCCCATATATAAATCTTTACCTCCGGACCATTCCGGAACTCCTCGTGACGTCCGGGATCTCATCCGGGACTCCGAACAACATTCGGTAACCACATACAAACTTCCTTTATAACCCTAGATACATCGAACCTTAAGTGTGTAGACCCTACGGGTTCGGGAGACATGCAGACATGACCGAGACGTTCTCCGGTCAATAACCAACAGCGGGATCTGGATACCCATGATGGCTCCCACATGTTCCACGATGATCTCATCGGATGAACCACGATGTCAAGGACTTAATCAATCCCGTATTCAATTCCCTTTGTCTATCGGTATGTTACTTGCCCGAGATTCGATCGTCGGTATCCAATACCTTGTTCAATCTCGTTACCGGCAAGTCACTTTACTCGTTCCGTAACACATCATCCCGTGATCAACTCCTTGGTCACATTGCGCATATGATGATGTCCTACCGAGTGGGCCCAGAGATACCTCTCCGTTTACACGGAGTGACAAATCCCAGTCTCGATCCGCATAAAACAATAGATACTTTCGGAGATACCTGTAGTGCACCTTTATAGTCACCCAGTTACGTTGTGACGTTTGATACACCCAAAGCACTCCTACGGTATCCAGGAGTTACACGCTCCCATGGTCGAACGAAGAGATACTTGACATTGGCAAAGCTCTAGCAAATGAACTACACGATCTTTTGTGCTAGTCTTAGGATTGGGTCTTGTCCATCACATCATTCTCCTAATGATGTGATCCCGTTATCAACGACATCCAATGTCCATAGCCAGGAAACCATGACTATCTGTTGATCACAACGAGCTAGTCAACTAGAGGCTCACTAGGGACATATTGTGGTCTATGTATTCACACGTGTATTACGATTTCCGGATAATACAGTTATAGCATGAATAAAAGACAATTATCATGAACAAGGAAATATAATAATAATACTTTTATTATTGCCTCTAGGGCATATTTCCAACAAGAGAGGCAAGAGCTCAAGCTTGGGGATGCCCGAGGCACCCCAAGTAAATATTCAAGGAGACTCAAGCGTCTAAGCTTGGGGATGTTGGGGAGGCATCCCCTCTTTCTTCAACAAATATCGGTATTTTTTTGGATTCGTTTCGTTCATGCGATATGTGCAAGTCTTGGAGCGTCTTTTGCATTTAGGTTTTTATTTATTTTTATGCACCATGCTGGTATGAGATTGTCCTTGGTTGATTTATAGAATGCTCTTTACACTTCACTTATATCTTTTGAGTATGACTTTATAGAATGCTTCATGTGCTTCACTTATATCATTTGAAGTTTGGATTGCCTGTTTCTCTTTACATAGAAAACCGCCATTTGTAGAATTCTCTTTTGCCTCACTTATATTTGTTAGAGCACGGGCACATCTTTTGTAGAAAGAATTAAACTCTCTTGCTTCACTTATGTCTATTTAGAGAGATGACAGGAACTGGTCATTCACATGGTTAGTCATAAAATCCTACATAAAACTTGTACATCACTGAATATGATATGTTTGATTCCTTGCAATGGTTTTGCGATATAGAGATGGTAATATTAGAGTCATGCTAGTGGCTAATTGTGGATTGTAGAAATACTTGTGTTGAGGTTTGTGATTCCCGTAGCATGCACGTATGGTGAACCGTTATGTAACGAAGTCGGAGCATGATTTATTTATTGATTGTCTTCCTTATGAGTGGCGGTCGGGGACGAGCGATTGTCTTTTCCTACCAATCTATCCACCTAGGAGCATGCGCGCAGTACTTTGTTTCGATGACTAATAGATTTTTGCAATAAGTATGTGAGTTCTTTATGACTAATGTTGAGTCCATGGATTAAACACACTCTCACCCTTCCATCATTGCTAGCCTCTCTAGTACCGCGCAACTTTCGCCGGTACCATAAACCCACCATATACCTTCCTCAAAACAGCCACCATACCTACCTATCATGGCATTTCCATAGCCATTCCGAGATATATTTCCATGCAACTTTCGTCATCATCATATACATGACTTGAGCATTCATTGTCATATTGCTTTGCATGATCGTAAGATAGCTAGCATGATGTTTTCATGGCTTGTCCGTTTTTTGATGTCATTGCTATGCTAGATCATTGCACATCCCGGTACACCGCCGAAGGCATTCATATAGAGTCATATCTTTGTTCTAGATATCGAGTTGTAATCATTGAGTTGTAAATAAATAGAAGTGTGATGATCATCATTAATAGAGCATTGTCCCAAAAAAAGAAAGGCCAAATAAAAAAAAGGAAAGGCCAAAAAAAAGAGAAAGGCCAAATAAAAAAATAAAATAAATAAAAGGGACAATGCTACTATCCTTTTTCCACACTTGTGCTTCAAAGTAGCACCATGTTCTTCATATAGAGAGTCTCTTGAGTTATCACTTTCATATACTAGTGGGAATTTTCATTATAGAACTTGGCTTGTATATTCCGATGATGGGCTTCCTCAAATGCCCGAGGTCTTCATGAGCAAGCAAGTTGGATGCACACCCACTTAGTTTCTGTTAGAGCTTTCATACACTTATAGCTCTAGTGCATCCGTTGCATGGCAATCCCTACTCACTCACATTGATATCTATTGATGGGCATCTCGATAGCCCATTGATACGCCTAGTTGATGTGAGACTATCTTCTCCTTTTTGTCTTCTCCACCATCATATTCTATTCCACCTATAGTGCTATGTCCATGGCTCACACTCATGTATTGCGTGAAAGTTGAAAAGGTTTGAGAACATCAAAAGTATGAAACAATTGCGTGGCTTGTCATCGGGGTTGTGCATGATGTGAATATTTTGTGTGGTGAAGATGGAGCATAGCGAGACTATATGATTCTTTAGGGATAACTTTCTTTGGCCATGTTATTTTGAAAAGACATGATTGCTTTATTAGTAGGCTTGAAGTATTATTGTTTTTATGTCAAAAGATAGATTATTGCTTTGAATCACTCGTATCTTAATATTCATGCCATGATTAGACATATGATCAAGATTATGCTAGGTAGCATTCCACATCAAAAATTATCTTTTTTATCATTTACCTACTCGAGGACGAGCAGGAATTAAGCTTGGGGATGTTGATACGTCTCCGTCGTATCTATAATGTTTGATTGTTCCATGCCAATATTATTCAACTTTCATATACTTTTTGGCAACTTTTTATATTATTTTTGGGACTAACATATTGATCCAGTGCCCACTGCCAGTTCCTGTTTGTTGCATGTTTTATGTTTCGCAGAATATCCATACCAAACGGAATCCAAACGGGATAAAAAAGGACGGAGCTTATTTTGGAATATTTGGAAAATTCCGGAAGAAAAATCCAAGCGAGACGGTGCCCGAGGTGGTCACGAGGTAGGGGGCGCGCCTGACCCCCCCTGGGCGCGCCCCTACCCTCGTGAGCCACCCGTAAGGCGGTTGACGCTCTTCTTTTGCCGCAAGAAAGCTAATTTTCGGAGAGAAAAAAAATCACGGTGAAGGTTTCAGGCCAATCGGAGTTACGGATCTCCATATATACACGAAACGGTAAAATAGAGCCAAAACAGAACGCAGAAATAGAGAGAGACAGAGAGATAGATCCAATCTAGGAGGGGCTCTCGCCCCTCCCACGCCATGGAGGCCATGGACCAGAGGGGAAACCCTTCTCCCATCTAGGGAGGAGGTCAAGGAAGAAGAAGAAGGAGGGGGCTCTCTCCCCCTCGCTTCCGGTGGCACCGGAGTGCCACCAGGGGCCATCATCATCACCGCTATCTTCACCAACAACTTCACTGCCATCCTCACCAACTCTTCCCCCCTCTATGAAGCGGTGTAACCTCTCTCTTACCCGCTGTAATCTCGACTTAAACATGGTGCTCAACGCTATATATTATTTCCCAATGATGTATGGCTATCCTATAATGTTTGAGTAGATCTGTTTTGTCCTAATGGCTATTTGATGATCGTGATTGGTTTAAGTTGTATGTTTTATTATTGGTGATGTCCTATGGTGCTCTCCATGTCGCGCAAGCGTGAGGGATTCCCGCTGTAGGTTTGCAATATGTTTATGATTTGCTTATGGTGGGTGGCGTGAGTGACAGAAGCACAGACCCGAGTAAGTAGGTTGTTTGCGTATGGATAAAGGGGACTTGATGCTTTAATGCTATGGTTGGGTTTTACCTTAATGAATCTTTAGTAGTTGCAGATGCTTTCTAGAGTTCCAATCATAAGTGCATATGATCCAAGTAGAGAAAGTATGTTAGCTTATGCCTCTCCCTCAAATAAAATTGCAATAATGATTACCGGTCTAGTTATCGATTGCCTAGCTAGGGACAAATAACTTTCTTGTTGACAAAAGCTCTCTACTAAAACTAATTTAGTTGTGTCTTTATCTAAACAGCCCCTACTTTATATTTACTTGCTCTTTATTATCTTGCATACTTATCCAACAACACCTACAAAGTAATTCTAGTTTCATACTTGTTTCCGGTAAAGCGAACGTCAAGTGTGCGTAGAGTTGTATTGGTGGTCGATAGAACTTGAGGGAATATTTGTTCTACCTTTAGCTCCTCGTTGGGTTCGACACTCTTACTTATCGAAAGAGGCTACAATTGATCCCCTATACTTGTGGGTTCTCAAGTACGTGCGGCAGCGGCCAACAGGGAAGCCTGCACTTACACATAGACATATTCTTATTAGACTCCTGGGTCATCATTTGGTCCTCTATTCGGCCTTTCTTCTCGGACACCGAACAGAGCATCAGGGGCTACTATCTATGCGGTAATATTTTTTTATATTTTGATTGCTCACCTCAAAGCCTGTTAGGAGGCTGGCGCAAGCTTCGGTCAGCCCGTTTTTGGCGGACTGAACCTTCTCGATCACCGCACTCATGATAGTGCAGTGCTCTTCGTCGATGGAAGCACTGCGAAGCGCTTCCAGCAATTTGTCCGGTGCCTTTAAACAGCAAGTTCCACGATGAGTCCGATACAACCTTGCGCCGGAGACCCTTTCGGGTCCCCGTGGCCTTCTTCTTCGCCGGCACCTCGTAAGGTGCCGGAGTCAGCATCTCCGTCAGGAGAGCATCTGCGGGATCTTCAGGCAGAGGGGCTGGGCAATCGAGCTGCTCCGCTGTCTTTATCCAGTCCTGTTAATGGCATGAGAGCTTAGATCCCGCACAACATTTAACTAGGGCAAATAAATACACTGCAAGATACAAAAACTTACCGGATTAGCACGGCGCTTTGCGCTAAGTCCGCGGTCCTCGGTGAGGGAAGGGGGAACCTCGGCGCCTTTAAACAGCACCTTCCAGACGTCCTCGTGCATTGTGTCGAAGAGCTCTCGCAGTGTTTGGTGCTGAGCCGGGTCGAACTCCCACAAATCGAATGCCCGTCATTGACACGGGAGAATCCGGCGGAAGAGCATGACCTAGACCACGTTGACGAGCTTGATTTTCTTGCTCATCATGTTCCTGATACAAGTCTGGAGCCCGGTCAGTTCTACCGAAGAACCCCAGGACAGGCCCTTCTCTTTCCAGGAAGTGAGCCGCGTGGGGATTCCGGATCGAAATTTGGGGGCCGCTACCCAGTTGGTGTCGCGCGGCTCGGTGATGTAGAACCACCCCGATTGCCACCCCTTTATGGTCTCCACATGGGAGCCTTCTAGCCAGGTGACATTGGGCATTTTGCCCACCATGGCGCCACCGCACTCTGCTTGCTGGCTGATACATCTCCAACGTATCTATAATTTTTGATTGCTCCATGCTATATTATCTATTGTTTTGAATGTTTATGGGCTTTATTATACACTTTTATATCATTTCTGTGACTAACCTATTAACCCAGAGCCCAATGCCAGTTTCTGTTTTTACCTTGTTTTAGGGTTTCGCAAAAAAGGAAAATCAAACGGAGTCCAATTGACCTGAAACTTCACGGAACTTATTTTTGGATCAGAAGAAGCCCAGAAGACTTGGAGTGCATGTCAGGGGACCTACGAGGAGGCCACGAGGCAGGGGGGCGCGCCCACCCCCTCTGGGCGCGCCCTCCACCCTCGTGGGCCCCTCGTGGCCCCCCTGACGTATTTCTTCCGCCTATATATCTCCATATACCCTAAAAACATCCGGGAGCATAATAGGTTGGGAGTTCGGCCGCCAGAAGCCTCCATAGCCACCGAAAGCTAATCTAGACCCGTTCCGACACCCTGCCGGAGGGGGAATCCTTCTCCGGTGGCTATCTTCATCATCCCGGTGCTCCCCATGACGAGGAGGGAGTAGTTCTCCCTCTGGGCTGAGGGTATGTACCAGTAGCTATGTGTTTGATCTCTCTCTCTCTCTCTCTCTCTCTCTCTCTCTCTCTCTCGTGTTCTTGATTTAGCACGATCTTGATGTATCGCGAGCTTTACTATTATAGTTGGATCCGTACAACAGATTAGCGCCGCCGTCGTCGCCGATGGCGGAATAATCTTACGGTGAGTCTTCTAAGTTGCTTCATTCATTTATATATGTGTACCATGGAATACTGATGAACTGATCCACATCTTTCTCTACAAGACTAGAAAGTTTTTTCCTTTGATGGGATTAATTAGGGCTGGCAATTTTTTGTTTATTCTAAAAATAGGTATGCACTGATTCTATCATCTTAATTTCAGAATTTGCCCTTAGGACAACTCAACAGGACTCACCTCAGATCTAAGGTACATCATCGGCTCATGTCTACATCATCGCAAGTTTTTATTATTGTTAGAATTCCACAAACTTGATAGATTCTAGTTTCTATTTTTCAGTCCGGTTAGAAAATTACATACCAGTTTGTATACATGATAACTTAAATATGAAATTAGCTTACACAGAAACTACTGATCAAATATTCCGGCATGAGTAAAATTTACACAGCAAGCTAGAATTGGAAACACACCATATAAGAATATACATTTTGTTCTGTGAGTTTTAGGCATAAGAACCACATTAAAACTAATGAAAATCTACCATTTTCTAATTGCAAAATCCATATTATCTTGTATTCCTCATTAGTTTTAGGCATAGGAAGTCCCGTGGAATGGTTACTGTTAGGAAAAAAAACTTCTATATGTTCATTGAATACTTCGCCCCCCTTATCGTCAAATCCTGGCTCCGCCCCTGCAGCTCACAACACGTCAAATGCTATTGCCCGCACAGTGTACTTGCTACGCATTTACCATCTCTGTGTCGCTGCTCGTACATTTGTGCTAGCCACTACACAATGACACCGCTGCCTACGAGTTGTGATTTCGCGCGGCCTACTAATCTCCGCGAAGGACCAGATTGCCTATGTTGGCATAGATTTCCCAAAGCGTGTTGTCTAGAGCAACACCAGATTCTGGCGCATGTGTGTCAAATTGGCTGTCCTCTGGTCATTTCAATGTTTGGTGACGGTCTTATACGCCACGTCCCTTACGACAAGAGTCGCCGCCATATATGGCATCAGTGACATTTTCATTGGAAATGGGGATGGTATACGTAGAGAAATAAGGTTTGGACGCACTCTTAAGGTAAAGAGTCTTGAGCTCCACAATGGAAACTCTAGGTCCGATCTTATTGGTTTTACTTGACAATGACAATGTTTAAAGTTGTTTCCTTCTTGAAAGCATTGTGTGAAGATTGCTGAGAATCCCTCGAGTGGTGAAAACCTTTGATCCAGCCTTCATGGTTGGATCTGATGACAATGATGTTTGGGTGTCGTTCCATTTCTACAGGCGTTGATGTAAAAGAACATTTCTCACAGTTCAGGTGCTACCGTGAATGGTGTTTGAAGTTGATGGTTGCTACTGTTTCATGTATATAGCTTCAGAGTGACTCTTGTTGATCTCTCCTTTGTTTTTAAATAATTTGGTTGTTGGCAAGCTTAAAGTCTCGACGAAAATTTCAGATGATGTTGTTGAGACGCCAGATGTAGTAAACTAAAGGTCACTTTGATATTGCACTTTATAAAAAATCTGGAAAGAAAAATATCAATATCAATAAAATAAAAAATAAATCTGTTGATGACCTTCCTTGGACCTTTAGGTCACCACATCTCAGGTAATTTCAGCGACAACCGCTCTGATCACCCCAAAAATATCTCTAGCGCAAAGAGCATGAATGCAGTGGAAATTCATTCTCCTGTCCCGTCTGCATCAAACAATATATAGTTGTCCCTCCCTTCCCCACTCTCTTTCCGTTTTTCCGTGTTATGCGCCCACACGCCGATGCAACCCGAGCGGCAGCGCACGAGCCACACAATACGCTACATATTTGCGCTGATGTTGCATCAGTCCTGTTGGTATATATGGCGAAGGGAGGATGAGGGAGAGCTCTTCGTGGCTCATCAAGCAAAGGAGGTATATATGGCGAAATAACACATTGATTTCAAATTATTAAACGGAGATTAGGAAAATACAAAATAAAATTAGTTAAGCGAGAAAATTAATTTTCAACCAATATGGGCTCATGCTACATCCAGGTAGGGTTGATGGCGGTGGTTGGTAGAGTCCCACGATCAGCACCAACAGCCTGGGAAGAGGATGATCGTGGACCTAAACAACAGCGCGTTACAAAGTGCAAATTGATAGATTTTATATTTTTGATTGAGGGAGACGTACATTTATTTATTTATTTATTTATTTATTTATTTATTTATTTATTTATTTTGGTAGTCCAGCACACATGGAGTTTCATTTTAGAACCACCGACGTACATGGTGTTAGATCGATACATATGGATTCTTGGTGTTACTGTTATTCCCCGACTCTGTGGCTACAACTACCTCGTGCGCCTTGCTCACCAGCCCATGTGACCATGTCAAGGTAGGCCAAGGCGAGCGCGACGGAAACCTGTTGTGTGGCCTGAAGTGCAGTATTGTAGAAGAATTTGTGTGAACCTGATACACCCGTCACGGCCTAGTCTTGGTGCACGTACCAATCTTCAAGCCTGATCGCTACTAATCACTCTGTTGACCCGGGTGCATGATCCACATAACCCCCCTGCATGAGTAGATCCTCGCACATGGACACGAGGAATCATAGCCACTTGCATGCAGTCAGCAACTCCATGCGGATGCCATTTGCACCTTAATTTGTATGTCCTGGTGCCTCCTATTTCAATGGACCGCACGAATGGTTAGGCAAATGAGTTAGCAAAAAAAAAATGAAAGGTGGAAGGGTGAGTAGACGAGAGGGGAGGCAGCGAAGGTAGACGAACAATTTATAGATAAAAGGATGGGGTGGCAAAGAGAGCACGAAGAAGGTAGATGAAAATTTATAAGACTGAAGAAGGGTGGGACCGAGATGGACGGGGAGTTTGACGAGGTCAGCACTTCCCATGGCGCCATGCCTGTCCCCTCCTTCGATGTGTGTTTTGATGTCATATATTGCCATGATAAGTACATATGTGCTAGCATAGCCGAAGACGTGCAAAGATAGCCTTGACTAAGTGGTTGGGCATGCGGTTGTGCAGCCTAATGACCCGATTCAATTCTTAGAATTGACAGGTGATGCACAAGGGTTTTCCCCCATTTATTGAGGATCAAGTTTGATGTGCGATGAAATCACTCATAAAAAATATATTGATACTCTTTAAAAAAATCATGAGGACCATGTTTATCTTTGTACTCATACAAAAAATGGTCAAAGCCTGCGGGGAGCCGGCGGCAGCGGGGCTCGTGCTCGTCGTCGGCTGATGTTTTGATGGGGAGATCTCAGGCGGCTGGTGACTCTCCGGAGCTCATCTTCACGACGGCGTCCTCGATCTTGGCAGCGGTGGTCGCTGGCGCGCAGCGCGGTGTCGCCATGATGGGAGCTCCGTCGTGGGCGTGCGGTCGCAGTCTTGGCCGCCTGTGCGGGCCCGATCTGGGTCCTCGTGGGCCGCGGCTGGCGCGGATGGTGGGGGCGAGGATCGGGCTGGACCGGCATGCCGTTTGCCGGATCTGGTATGGTGCGGTGTTGCGGCTCAGCACGCGGGCTGGTGGTGGCACCGACACTAGGTATCGTGGTGATGCCATGGCCGGTCAGGCAGCGGCGGCGGCCGCGATGGTGGACGATCCGTGCACGAGACGCTTGATGGAAGCCATTGGAACAGATCGGGGTGAAGACCTGCTCGCGGCTGCTGCCGAGGCCGGCGATGGCGGCACTATTCGGTGTCGTTCCCTTGTTGAAGGCATCGCTGTTGAGAAGTTTCAGGCCACTATCTGCTACCTCCAGGGGAAACCCTAAATCAATAGACCGGATGACGACGGCATTATTGTGTCGTTTCCCTCTTGTGGTGTCATTCTTGGAGGTGTACACGGGCTCGAGGGACCAGTGGACGGAATAATTGGTGGAGCGGTGTTTCATCCCGCACATTAATGGTGGCGTTTTTCGGCGGCGTGGCGCAGTGGAGGCTCGGCGCTCGATGTGTGGCGAGGGACTCGCGGAGGAGAGTGACGTTATCAGGCATCGTGGTGGCGTCGATGGTAGAGAGGCCAGGCAAGGTGGTGCAGTAGTACACCACTGAAGATGGATTGGTGGCAGGTGGCTGCGGCGGCCTCATACCCGGCAGGCGTCCTGATTGAGGAGGGCGCCGGACTGGTAGGTTCCCATACCTGGCAGGCGTCCTGGTTGGGACCTCAGGTCTTAGATGTTTAGGTTTGGCTGCAATGTCTGTTTGGTATTAGGCCCAGACTATCAGCGCCCCTTCATCAATTGGATGGGAGTAGCGACAGTTGTTGCTTAGACGGTGGCTTTAGTCTTACTGTTGTATGATTTTGTAAGGTCTTGTAAGAATAATTAATAAAGTGGACGTATGCATCGCCTAGATGCAGAGGCCGGAGGTCCTCCTAGTTGAAACACAGGGTTTAGGGTTTTGCGTGGGTAGTTGACATCCAGCCTCACGTCTCAATATATAGATGATCACAATTACAATTACATACATATACAAATACGTGTACAAGGAAAATATACTAGACCCTATTTTACATGCCCCCTCAATCTGAACAACATACAAGATTCAGATTGGTTCTAAAATGGTCTAGCATCTGTCTAGTAACGGTTTTAGTAAATACATCCGCTAACTGATCATCTGTAGAAATAAACCTGACTTCCAGTTCATAAGCAGCTACCCGTTCTCTCACAAAGTGAAAATCAATCTCAATGTGTTTAGTCCGAGCATGAAACACTGGATTCGCCGTCAGGTAAGTTGCCCCTAAGTTATCACACCACAATATAGGAGTGCGCTGCCATGGGACTCCAAGTTCTGTGAGAACTGAGTCTATCCAAATGGCTTCAGCCGCGCCATTAGCCAATGCCTTATACTCTGCCTCGGTGCTTGATCTCGAGACTGTGGGTTGCTTCTTCGAGCTCCAAGATACAAGGTTAGGTCCAACAAATATAGCAAAACCACCAGTGGAGCGCCTATCATCAACACAGCCTGCCCAGTCTGCATTGGTGAATATACTCACTCCAGTAAATCTGGACTTACGAATCCATAGTCCCATGTCTAGCGTACCTTTGATATATGTCAGAATACGCTTGACTACTTCCCAATGATCCTCCGTTGGCTGAGACAGGAACTAACACACTTTGTTCACTGCGAAGGAGATATCAGGACGAGTGAGGGTCAAATACTGAAGTGCCCCAACCACACTGCGATACCAAAAGGAGTCATCTCTACCCAGTAGTGCATCACTATGACGTGAGAGACTCTCAGATGTAGCAAGCGGAGTGGAAGTGGCCTTGCAGTTCTCCATGTTGACGCGATGAAGAAGATCTAAAGCATACTTTTTCTGCGTCAAGGTCATGCCCCCTGAATGAAAGGACGCTTCCAAACCAAGAAAGTACTCGAGGCAACCCAAATCTTTGATGGGAAAGCTAGCAGACAACGACTGCACAAGACGATCCACCACGGCGGGGGTAGAGCCAGCAATCACAATATCATCAACGTACACCAGCATGTATATCTGTATAGTACCCTGGGAGAAGATGAACAGAGATGCATCTGATCTAGAAGCAACAAAACCGAGCTGCGAAAGGCGCTGACTCAAACGAGCATACCAGGCACGGGGTGACTGCTTGAGACCATAAATAGACCGTTCAAGTTTGCAGACATGAGAGGGATAAGTGATATCCTCGAACCTAGGTGGCTGCTGCATGTACACATCTTCGGCCAAGAACCCATGTAAAAAGGCATTGCTCACATCAATCTGTCGGAGGCTCCAGCCACGAGACACAGCAAGAGACAAAACCAAGCGAACCGTCGCAGGCTTCACCACCTGGCTAAAAGTATCTCCGTAGTCAATCCCGTGCTGTTGAGTGAAACCACAAGCAACAAGACGAGCTTTGTGCTTATCAACAGATCCATCCGGACGGTGCTTGGTTTTGAAAATCCACTTGCAGCTCACAATATTAACACCTGGTGGCTGAGGCACCAACACCCAGGTGTTAGTGTGACGGAGAGCAGCAAACTCCTCGAACATGGCGGCACGCCAGGCAGGTTCACCTAGAGCATCACGATGGGAAACCGGCGCGGCGAAGAAGGCACGACGGCGAGAGTCATACCGAACCGTGCCATCAGTGTAAGACTTCTCTTTGCGCGTATGATCACGATGGCGTGTAACCATAGCATTCGCCGGAGCTGCATCGCCAGTAAGAGAAGACGACGGTGACGACGGCTCGGCCGAGGGTGTCGCCACTGAGGGGACCTCGGCAAGAGACGACACGGGCCGAGAGACGGTGGTGTGCTGGACCGGCCCAGGCGACGGCGGTGGCCCGGGCGACGGACCGGGCGAGGGTGGCGACCCAGCCGCGCCGGGCGAGGGTGGCGACCCAGCTGCATCCGCGGTCGCGCCATCAGGCGAGGCAGCCACGCCCGTCTTGGGCGGCGGGACATGCACGTCGGGCGCATCGGGAGGCGTCAGAGCAGCAACATGTACCTAGGGGGAACTCAAAGCAATATCACCTGCAAAAGACAAGTTAGATGACAAATAGGACAGGTCATATTTATGCACATGGACATCCGGAACCGGTTCATCGGAGGGAAAAGTGAGTGCATGTTCGAGAGAAGCAGGATCAACCGAAACGCCGGGTTGAGAGTAAGGGAACACAGTCTCGTCGAAAATAACATCACGAGAGATGTATATCCGACCGGAGGTACGGTCAAGACACTTATAGCCCTTATGCAAAGGACTATAGCCAAGGAAAACACACATCTTGGACCGAAACTCAAGCTTGTGAGCATTGTACTTGCAGAGACTAGGCCATCAAGCACACCCAAAAATCTGAAGGGAGGAGTAGTTGGGCTGAACATGAAACAGACGGAACAAAGGTGTGCCCTTGTGGACAACCGGAGTGGGCATACGGTTGATGAGGTAACATGTCGTAAGAAAAGCCTCATCCCAAAACCGAAGTGGAAGAGAGGAGTGCGCAAGCAAGGCAAGACCGGTCTCGACCAAATGTCGGTGTTTGCGCTCGGCAATATCGTTCTGCTGAGAGGTATGCGGACATGACACTCGGTGAGAGATGCCCGTGCGTTGAAAGTAGCGATGGAGTTTGTGGTATTTACCACCCCAGTCGGACTGAACAGCTTTGATTTTATAATCCAGAAGGCGTTCGACATGAGCCTGGAAGTTGTAGAAAACTTGCTCAACATCAGACTTGTGTTTAAGCAAATAAATCCATGTGAAGCGTGTGTAGTCATCAATAAAACTAACATAATATTTGTACCCTCCCGACGAAGCAAGAGCGGGACCCCAAACATCTGAATGTATTAATTCAAGAGGTACAGTAGTGATGTGAAACGAAGTAGAATAAGGTAGTTGATGACTCTTAGCACACTGACAGGCATCACAAACTAACGATGAATTATTTGAACTAGAACACGGAAGTTCATGACTCCGAACAATGGAAGTGACCACATTATTTATAGGGTGACCAAGACGTTGATGCCATTGCGACGACGAAACTCGAACACCGGGGGAGGCACGGTGAGACGATGAAGATGACGCACAAGCGAAGGGGA
>NC_041392.1:660154623-660158547 GCF_002162155.2 Triticum dicoccoides | reverse complement strand
ACGGTGAAATTCAACAAACACGTCATTATCACAAAGAAGACGATAAACAGAGAGAAGATGCTGGCTGATGTGTGGAACATGAAGGATGTTACGCAGTTTAAGAGATGAACCGGGTAAACGCGAATGACCAATGTGTGAAATAGACAAACCTGCACCATTGGCCACCTGAACCTGATCCTTGCCGTCATAGCGCTCATGAACCTGGAGGCGTTCAAGATCATTAGTCAAGTGATCATTAGCCCTGGTATCCAACACCCAAGGAAAGTCGACGGTGTTGGTGGAGGCCGAGCTGGCGGAGCGGGAGTTGTGATCCTGATCATAGCGCTTGCGACAGTCGTCGGCTTCATGGCCCCAGTTCTTGCAAATTTGGCACCGGGGACGCCAGCGGTTGCGACGCCCACTGCCTCCGCCGTTGTTGCCGGTGTTGCCCCCTCCACCTTGCCGGCCATTGCCGGCATAACCAGCGTTGCGGTCACGGCCGCCGGTGTTGCCTCCATTACCGCCCTGGCGGCTCTGCCCGGGCTGGCCATGTCCATCAGCCGGGCGTCCCCCCCCCCCTTGGGAGGGATAGGAATCGGAGTAGGGCGCGCGTCCGCCCGCGCCGTACGAACCCGAACGGGTCACGGCGTTCGCGGAGGGAGACCACCCCTCCACCGCACTCTGTTGTGCCTGCAGCGCCTCGAAGGACAGAACCAATGAGTAAAAACTGGAGTAGGGCATGGGTGCGTTACTCACGCCCAAGGAGGCGGCCATGGAGTTGTAGGCGGAGCCGAGGCCGGTAAGGATGTGATCGATAAGCTCATCATCACGGATCGGAGAGCCGGCGGCGGCCATAGTGTCGGCCAGGGCCTTCATCTTGTGCATGTATTCCGCGGCAGACAGATCGTCCTTCCTCAGCGACTGAAGTTGTCGCCGGATGTGGCGGACATTGGCGCGGCTCTGGGTGCCGAACATGGCGGCGACAGCTGTCCACACCGCATGCGCCGACTCGCAGCCAATAAGTTGGCATGCAATATCCTCATCCATGGAGGTGAGAAGAAGCCCCTTGACGCGCTGATCTTGAACCCACCATTGGTGGTACTCCGGGTTGGCGACGGTGGTAGCAGCTTCACCGGTGCCGACAACGAGTGTTTTAGCCGGTGCCGCCTTGGTGCCATCGAGGTGTCCGTGGAGGTTGGCACCGGCAAAAACGGTGCTGGTGATGCCCCCCAGAGCATGAAGTTGTGGCGACCGAGGCGGACGTAGATCGTCGGGACGGCGAGCACGGCGGGGATCGAGGCGACGGGAGAAGAGACGATGGCGCCGCTAGTTTGGGTGACGGACATAGCGGCGGACGACATCGCAGCGGCGGCGCGGAAGGGACAGCGCGCGGCGGCAGCGGAGCAAGTCGCGGAAGATGGCTCGCGCGGCAAGTGCGATCGGAAGCGGCGGCGCGGTTAGATGTCACGCGCGGCAACAGCAGCGGGCAGATGGATGCTGATGGATAGCTAGCTACGCGGCGCTGATGGATGGCTAGCTTGCATGGATGGATAGCTAGCTTGCAATCGGAAGCAGCGGCTGCGCGGAGAGAGGTTCGGGCGGCGGCGCGAGGTACTGGCGGCGGCAGCGACTCGACCTGGCTGATACCAAATTGAAACACAGGGTTTAGAGTTTTGTGTGGGTAGTTGACATCCAGCCTCACGTCTTAATATATAGATGATCACAATTACAATTATATACATATACAAATACGTGTACAAGAATAATATACTAGACCCTATTTTACATTCTCCTTTTCTAAAAAAAAGCATAGCCGAAGACGTAACATGCTGGAAGAAAAACGATGCCACAGAAACAAGGATACCACTTTGGACGGGATGATGAAACAAGTTTATCCGATTGAGAAAAGACAAGGATCATGGGTATATGGAGACAAAACTGAACTATCTGAACAACTAAGGACCAAAGCCATAATTATCTAACACAAACAGACGGGTGCCATTGATCCATCAGTGACTTTTTTATTGGAAATGGGGATGGTGTGACATAGAGAATTAAGGTTTGGAGGTGCTCTTCGAGTGAAGAGTCTTGAGCTCCAGGGTGGGAACTATAGGTCCGATCTCTATTGGTTTTACTTGACAATGACAAAAAAAATGTTTTTTTAAAAGGAGGCGTACCTCCGGCCTCTGCATCCGAAGAATACATGCGGACATCTTTATTAAAAACAAGGTTCAAAACAAAGGTAATCTTAACTCCATTACAGCTCGCAAGGGGAGCGAAAATAAAAAAGAGCTCCCAAAGCCACAACCGGCATGTGTAAAAGAATAGAACACTAAACGCCTATTCTGTGCGGAGATCGCCATCCAAGCCGGTTAAATATATTCCGTACTGTCATCTTTCATTGGATGCACCCAGTAACCAAAGGCTCCCTGAACTCCGTAGGAGTAAGGACCACGTACGGATCCAGGCAGTGGCTCCGAAGATGACCTACAAGAATGTTAAAGAATGTTGTCTGTTAAATATCATATCGTTTCTGCAGTTCCATATAGCCCAAAAAAGTTCACATATTCCAATCCGAATACGAGACGCAGTAATCAAATCGATACCAGCTAGCCAGGTCTCAAATAAACCTTCAATGCTAGTTGGTGGATTAATGTTAAAGGCTATATGAATTGATCGCCATAGTAATCTCGCGAGGGGGCACTCTATAAAAAAATGTTGTATTGTCTCATCATGCACACAAAAACAATATCGTGGACTGCCCACTCACCTTCGCTTTATCAAGTTGTCCTTGGTAAGGGTCACTTGCTTGTGTCCAAACCGCATAAAGATTATAATATGCAAGGGGACCTTCACCTTCCAAATATGTAGGAATCTTGGGATTGGGCCAGAGTTAATGACATCCATATAAAACGATTTAACCATGAACACACCGTTGCTTGTTACACTAGTAGAAAAAGGGTCATTTGTCCCGGTTCTAGAGGGCCTTTAGTCCAGGTTCTGGAACCAGGACTAAAGGGTCGGTACTAAAGCCCCCCCCCCCTTATACAAACCGGAACTAAAGGCCCTCCACGTGCCTGCTGTCGGGAGCTCCACACCAGCCGGGACTAAAGGAAATGTTACGATTCTTTTTATATTTTTCGTTTTTCAAATTTCTAAATTGTTTTATAATTTAATCTCTAATCATCCCTCATCACTGCTCAATTTAACCTCTAATCTCTAATCACCCTCATTATTCCAAATCATCTAACTTTCCGGTCGGTCTCCTCTCACTACTCCAGCCTGAGCACGCTTAACTTCTGGGTTCTATTCCCCCTCGTTTCCAAGTCTGCACTTGTTGTTTTCCTGACAATAGTAAGATGTAAATCCTATTAACCCTCAGGAGTTTAGCTTGAGCATGAAGTCACACGTTTCACTGTTTGAGTTTGAAACTATCATTCTAAAAAACAATAATTATTTAGTAACACTAATATTTCTTGAGTAAGTAGTTTGACCATAGTTTGACCATATTTGACCAAAATTCAAAAAATTTGAAATAATTATTTAGTAACACTAATATTCTTGAATAATTATGTAGTAACACTAATACTTCTTGAATAAGTAGTTTGACCATAGTTTGACCCGATTTAATCAAAATTCAAAAAAACTGAAATTTGAGCATATCTTTTTTCCTTTAAGAATTTGAGGATTCTAAAAATTTTCAAATAGGCCCTAGGCTGTCAAAATCGGATGCGAATTTTCATCCTGAACATTTTGATATATTATACTTTTTTTCGACATCGTATGCAAAAGTTATAGCCGTTTTACATTTTCATGACACTTTTTTTGCAAAACATGTCCAAATTTAAGTTTTTTAATTTTCCTAACTAGTAGATGTAGTAATATAACTATATCTCGAAGGATTTCATTTTTTGAAGCTTTTATTATTTTCTTTTGTTTTTTTCA
>NC_041392.1:660150122-660154065 GCF_002162155.2 Triticum dicoccoides | reverse complement strand
TCCTGTTTTGAGACACGAACCGGGACTCAATGGCATCTCACCCTTTAGTCCCGGTTCATATCTCAAACCGGGACTAAAGGTCTAATCTTTAGTCCCGGTTTGAGACACGAACTGGGAGTAAAGGGTGCGATGCCCTTTTGTCCCGGTTCGTGTCTCAAACCGGGACTAAATGGTCCATTTGAACCGGACAAATGCCTTTAGCCGCTCAAACCGGGACTAATGCTCACATTAGTCCCGGTTTGTAATGCAACCGTGACTAATGTGTATATTGCGCTGTGACCAAAGCCCTGTTTTCTACTAGTGTTAGTTTCCATATGAAAGAATCAGGTTGATCAGATAATTGAACATCCATTAACCATCTAACCAAGTGTAGCTAGGAATTCCAACGTTCCCCGACTAGAGATCTCCTAAACTGTATATTTAAGGATACCTCTTGTAAGATATTGGCCACGTAATCTTCTTTACGTTGAATAATATTATATAAGGTAAGGTATTGCAGTGCTAGAGATTTGTCCCCTAGCCACGTATCTTCCTAAAACCTTGTTGTCAACCCATTGCCGACATAGAATTGGGCCCTTCTAAAGAACAAATCTTTCGTTCTCATGAGTCCCTTCCAAAAAGGAGAATCCGTAGGTCTTGCGGTAACTTGGGCTAAGGTTTTTGAGTGTAAATATTGGTTTCGTAGTATCTCAGCCCACATATCATCATGTTCTACTGACAACCGATATAACTATTTACTCATTAAGAATTTATTCTTAATCTCTAGATTTTCAATGCCCAGACCACCCTGGTCCTTGGTCAAACGGTATTTCTTCTTAATGTCATCTGACTGCCAAAAGAATCTAGATCGGTAGAAATCCAGTCTCTTCCATACCCCCATAGGTACTTCAAAGAAAGATAACAGGAACATCGACATACTAGTTAATACTGAATTAATTAGAACTAACCGACCTCCATATGACATTAGCTTGCCCTTCCAGCAGCTAAGTTTTTTTTTCAAATCGATCTTCGATACATTTCCACTCTTTATTAGCCAGCTTTCGATGGTGAATGGGAATGCCCAGCTAACTAAAAGACAAAGATCCCAATTCACATCCGAACAATTGTTTATATGTCTCTTGTTCTTCTTTGGCTCTCCCAAAATAGAATAGTTCGCTCTTATGGAAATTAATTTTTAATCCCGACAATTGTTCAAAAATACATAGCACTAGTTTCATGTTTCTGGCCTTTGCGAGATCATGTTCCATAAAAAGGATAGTATCGTCGGTATACTGTAAGATGGAGACTCCCCCATCAACAAGATGTGGTACTAGTCCACCTATGTGACCTTTCACTTTGGCTCTTCCAATGAGAATGACTAACAAATCTGTGACTATATTGAATAGGAGCGGAGACATCGAATCCCCTTGTCTCAAACCCTTATGAGTCTGAAAGTAGTGTCCTATATCATCGTTAACCCTAACTCCAACACTAACTTTTTGGACTAGGGAATCCACCTGATTCCTCCACATGTCGTTGAACCCCTTCATGCGCATTGCCGGCTGAAGGAACGACCACTTGACTTTATCGTATGCCTTTTCAAAATCTACTTTGAAGATAACCCCATCTAGTTTCTTCAAGTGGATTTCGTGAAAAGTTTCATGTAGGACAACCACCTCTTCTAGGATATGTCGTCCTGGCATGAAAGTCGTCTGACTTGGTTGCACCACCGAGTGTGCGATCTGTGTCAATCTATTAGTCCCCACTTTGGTGAAAATTCTGAAACTCACATTGAAAAGGCATATCGGTCTGAACTGCTCAATGCGAATTGCTTCCACTTTCTTCGGTAATAGCGTAATCATACTAAAGTTAAGGTGGAAAAGCCCAAGTTGCCCATTAAAGAAATCTTGAAACATTGGCATAAGATCATTCTTTATAATATACCAACATTTCTTATAGAACTCCGCAAAGAACCCATCTGGTCCCGAAGCTTTATTCATTTTCATTTGGGCAATAGCATAGAAAACCTCCTCAGTAAACAGTGCAGATAAAATCTCATTTTCATCGGACTGTAGTTGAGGAATATCCTCTATAACTGACTCATCTAGGGTGACCACGTTAGCTACCGGAGGCCCAAAGATTTGTTTATAGTAGTTGGAAATATATGTCTTGAGGTTCTTATTCCCTACAATAGTCCCTTCATCCTACTCAAGCTGGATTATCTTCTTCTTCCTATGTTTGTCATTTGCAATCTGTGACACCCCCAATTCAATCGTACACTAATCATACACGCAAATGTGTACGATCAAGATCAGGGACTCACGGGAAGATATCACAACACAACTCTAAAAATAAAATAAGTCATACAAGCATCATAATACAAGCCAGGGGCCTCGAGGGCTCAAATACAAGTGCTCGATCATAGACGAGTCAGCGGAAGCAACAATATCTGAGTACAGACATAAGTTAAACAAGTTGCCATAAGATGGCTAGCACAAACTGGGATGCGATCGAAAGAGGCGCAGGCCTCATGCTTGGGATCCTCCCAAACTACTCCTGGTCGTCGTAGGCAGCCTCCACGTAGTAGTAGGCACCTCTGGTGTAGTAGGAGTCGTCATCGGTGGCGTCTGGCTCATGGACTCCAACATCTGGTCACAACAACTAGGTATATAAAGGAGGGAAAAGAGGGAGCAAAGCAACCGTGAGTAATCATCCAAAGTACTCGCAAGCAAGGATCTACACTACATATGCATTGGTATCAGTGAAATGGGTAGTATCTGTGGACTGAACTGCAGAATGCCAGAATAAGAGGGGGAAACCTAGTCCTACCGAAGACTACGCTTCTGATAGCCTCCTTCTTGAAGAAGTAGAAGAGAATAGATGGTAGGTTCACCAAGTATCATCGTATAGCATAATACTACCCGACGATCCTCTCCTCGTCGCCCTGTTAGAGAGCGACCACCGAGTTGTATCTGGCACTTGAAAGGGTGTGTTTTATTAAGTATCTTGTTCTAGTTGTCATAAGATCAAGGTACAACTCCAGGTCGTCCTTTTACCGAGGGACACGGCTATTCGAATAGATAAACTTCCCTGCAGGGTTACACCACATTTCCAAACACGCTCGACCCCCCTTTTGCCGGACACACTTTCTTGGGTCATGCCCGGCCTCGGAAGATCAACACGTCGCAGCCCCACCTAGGCACAACAGAGAGGCCAGCACGCCGGTCTAAATCCTAAGTGCGCAGGGGTCTGGGCCCATTTCACACCTGCACGTTGCGTACGCGGCCGATGAGCAGACCTAGAAACCTCCATTACAAACGAAGTTGTGTTACGCAGTCCAACCCGGCGCGCGCCACTCAGTCACTGACGTCACGAAGGCTTCGACTGATACCACGACGTTGAGTTCCCAAAACTGTTCCCGCGTATTTGGTTAGTGCGTATAGGCCGGTGGCCAGACTCATATCAAATACCAAGATCTCATTAAGCGTGTTATTTGAAGTAACCGCGAACGCTGACTAGGGCCAGGCCCACCTCTCTCCCAGGTGGTCTCAACCTGCCCTGTTGCTCCGCCACAAGTAACAGTCGGGGGCCGTCGGGAACCCACGCCCACCACTACCTGGATGGAACCACCTGTCCCTTCAGCCCCCACATCGGAATCACTTGCGGGTACTCTACGAGCCAACTGGACTTTAGTCACCACATGTATCATATGTTATGTATATAAGTATATACCCGTGATCACCTCCCGAGTGATCACGGCCCGGTAGTATGGCATGGCAGACGGACAAGAATGTAGGGCCATTGATGGAATACTAGCATCCTATACTAAGCATTTAGGATTGCAGGTAAAGTATCAACAGTTGTAGCAACAATGACAGGCTATGAAGCAGAATAGGATTAACCGAAAGCAGTAACATGCTACACTACTCTAATGCAAGCAGTAGAGAGAAGAGTAGGCGATATC
>NC_041392.1:660129144-660149811 GCF_002162155.2 Triticum dicoccoides | reverse complement strand
CAACAACGTAGTCGATCACGGGGGTATCAGCGGCGGTCTCGAGGTCTACCGGAAAGAGGTAACGGAGGGGGAACACAAATAAAGAATAGAGCAATCAACGCAACACAAAGCATAGCATGGCAATACGTGGTGTTAGGGGTTACCTAGCATAGTACTAGGTGCTACTGGCGAAGGGGGAAAACATCTGGGAAAGTATTCCCGGTGTTTGATGTTTTTAGACAGATGAAGCGGAGGTGGATTGTTGCATGTTCGCTATGCTAGGGGTGTGTGGCAGACGAACGGACTGCGTATCCATATTCGTCTCGTCGTTCTGAGCAACTTTCATGTACAAAGTATTTTCATCTGAGCTATGGATTATTTTATATTAATTTTCAAAGTTTTAATTCATTTTCGGTAATTATTTTTCATTCGAAAAAAATAAAAATGATATGGCTATGTACCCATAGTTGTGCAACAGAGACTGACATATGGGCCCAGTCAACTTCATAGTCAGAAGTTGACTGGGTCAATATTGACTGGTCAAGGGGCGCTAGGGTCCCACCTGTCACTGACTGGGACTGCCGAGTCAGCAGGTTTGACTGGTCAAAAGACCAGCGGGACCCATGTGTCAGTAAGACATTTTAATTAACAGACTGTTCTATCTTTCCTTTTATGTAAATTAACTGGTTGTGGGCCCCGCTATCAGTGGCTAATTAGTGGGGTGGTGGGTTAGTACTAATTGGGGCTAGCCCCTAAGTTAACAGGGGGGCCGCTGGGCTCGCACGCATCCACGACTGGGAGCCGGGCGTGGTGCGGCCCGCCAGCAAAGGCAACGGCGAGCGGCAGAAGCAGCCACGACGAACGGCGGTGTGGTGGTAGATACAGGCGGCGGGAAGGCCACGCGCGGGCGCGTGCACGTGAGGTTGCCGGTAGGGACGCGCTGGGCAGGGCGGTGCGTGGGGGCGTGGGGTGAGAGGAAAGGAGCTCGGGTCTAGCCGGGGAGGGCGAGCGGGCGCTGCCAGCACGACAAGAATGGAGGTGCGCTCGCGGGTCAGAGGGCGGGGCCGGCGGCAGAGCGAGTAGCAGCAACGATGGCTAGCGGCAACAGTAGCAAAAATAGCAGCGGGCAGCAGCGGCTGCGGGCGAGCGCGGGCAAGGGAGGCTAAGGGAGTGCCGCGGAAAACGGAGGCGAGGCCAAGGGCGTGCTGCCACACGCAGGCGATCGCATCCAGAGGGTACGGCCAATGCATGTAGGGGCGCAGGGGAGTACAGCGGGAGTGGTGGTGCGCACGAGCTCCCACTGAGATCCGGGCACCCGGTGGTGGAGGCATACGATGATGGATTCAACGGGGGAAGAGGGGGAATCGGATGAGGGCCTCACGTTGCGTCTGTAGGGGTGCACAGCGGGCTCGGGGGAGGCTCTGGGACGGCGGATTCCGGCGATGGCGACAACGGTGCAAAGGAGGAAGACGACTTAGGGGACGGCGTTCCGGGGCGTCGCGCGGCTTGACGAGGAGGCGTAGCCGACGGAGGAGGAGCGAGCGGACACGTCGAAGAGGCAAGGCGGCGGCCGTAGCTATGCGGACGACGGCGGCGTAGCCATGGCAGCGCTCGGGCGCGGGCAGATCTGGAGCGCAAGGGTGAGAAGGAGCAGGAGAGGGTGAGGGGAGCGGGGACCGAGTGGGAGAGGGGATTGAGGAGGCGCGGTTGTCGCCCTTATCCCGTCGGGATGGTGCCGACGAGGTGGTGTGGCGGGGACGCGCGGGAGGAGCCCCGTCCGGATGAACAAAGGAGGAAGAGAGCGACCGGGGGAGGTGGGCGGTCTAGGTTGGGCCGGTGGCCAGCTGGGCCACGGCCCAGCAGGGGGTGTTCTTCTCATTTTTTTCTAATTTGTTTTATTTTGTTTCTTTTCTTTTAATTTAAAATTGTTTTTAGTTTTCTATAAAGTATATAATTTGTATCCAAATTAGTATTTCAACATACCCCAAAGCCACAAAAAGTTTGGTGACAATATAAAACATTTTAATATTTTATTAATTGAAAAAGGCATTTAATTAATTGTTTTTGCTACTGTTTTATTTATGTTAGCACATTCAAACACTTTTAAATATGGTTGTTTCTCCACCGTTATTATCTAGGGATTATTTGTCACACCTGGAACATTTTAGTTTTAGTGTTTGAAAAGTTTTACCGTTTGACTTTAATTGAAATTGAATTGTGAATCGGTTTTCAACTAATGCGAGATTGACAACAGTAATCATGGTGACATGGCATCATTAGTAGAGTGTTACTGTAGCTTAATTATCCGAGCGTCACAATTCTCCTCCTCTACAAGAAATCTCGTCCCGAGATTTAAGAGATAGAGTAAGGGGGAAAGGTTTGGTTACAATTTTCTAACGGGTCTTCTCGAAGAAGTTAATCCCTTTCAATGACGCCTTCAATTCTTTATTGCAATGCATCATGATGAAGTTTCTGTCCTTTTCTTTGGGATCTTCATTGTACTTACGAAAGAATAAAGGGTGGTTATTCCGGAAGAACGGACCTCTGCAAGGTCGACTACCTGGTAGCTAACATCGGGGAAGGTGGCGGAAAGTAACTCTGGAATTGAAACTTAATAAAATTTCGAGAGCAAAGTACATGGGAAGTTTAAGCGGGTAGGCAATCGTTCGATGCCTGAACTAAGTGTGAAAGGGGTCCAGAGCAACGAGAATAAGTATTGCGTCTGATACCAGAATAGATCACTAGGAAGGTGTCTCGCGAATTACATCTGAAGCCAAGCATGAGGAATAACTTTGGAAACAGGGGTGTACAAAAGAGTCAGGTTTCGATCCTGTGGAACTATGGGTTATGGGCCCACCATGTGGTTAAAAGTAGGAAGGGTGTTGACATCTTGCACAGTCATGATAGCAAGACATGTCAGAGGATAGCCCATATGTTATGTCGGCAACAATGTCGGTACCAAGGGCGAGGGACGAAGAGAACCATTTTCCTGCTCGTTGAGCGAGGCGGACCAGTAGGCGAAGTTCTCGTCAATCGATGGTTACCGGAATGTCATCAACAAAAGTAACAGGGTCTTTCTAACAGAATTGTAGAACGAGGTGTTTACAAAAGTAGGAGAATATTACTGCTTAGATCATATATATCACAAGAAAGGTTAAACCAAACAATGGAAAGGAAAATGTGTTTAAGCACATATTTCAAGGGTATATCCTTCCTAAGGACAACCAGAGCATGATATCCATGCCGGATATAATGTAGAAAACTCTTTAGGTAAGGTGAGAGAAATTTCATGACATTACCCATACAGTGGTGTTTGGGTAATTGAGTAGGAAACATTTAGCATTGGGCTTCAAATGTTCTTGTTGAAAATCGGAGTACCATAGACAAGCTTCAAGATAGCATTGACATGGTCACCGGGTAAAGATCAGACTTTGGATACACAAAGGATCCATCAGGAACAACTTATAGAATAAGTCTTACAATTTCCTCATGGAAGAATGGCTAACCTTGCTAAAAAGGAAACTATAACAATAGGCCCTCCGGGCAGGTGTGTTAGGATGACATCACCTTATCGGGTTAAACACCAATGTTATAACTATTGGCAATATGTTCCAACCATCATATCTGACTGAGGTTCAGGTCCGATTGGTGTCAGGATACCCCAGACTCAGGTTGCCTGAGAAGAAGAGGTGCAACACAAATCGACGAGATGACATTATAAGATTCTTGGGAAATGAACTATAGAAGCAAGTTCCAAAACTAAAGTTCATCATTAACCAAGGAGAGGATGAGGAGGTGGCTGGTGAACTTAGCGACAACGAATCGAGATTTCCAAAATATAGATTTCCACCAGTATTTGAACAAGGAGATAACATTTGTCAGATCAAATGATATAATGAGGTATGTTCGAGGAAAAAATACACAGTTAAACATTGATTGAAAGGTGCGCATGAAATATGGGCTTAGGTAGCATGATCAATGTTAGAATGGTGGTTCGATAACCAATGGTCTAAGAATGAAATATCGACCATTAACTTCAAAGCAATAGGGTTGCTAGAAGTTTTGAAGTCGCACATCATAGTTTAATTGTCGGTTTTCCAGTTAAAAACAACATGGGGACCAAGGAATGAATGGATATGGCAAGAAGTATCACATGTATCAAGATCTCTTAAGAGGTGGTGAAATTCTCACGACTTTCTTGAGATAAAAGATGGTAATACTTCCAAGGTAAAGAAGAACAAATGCTGGGTAGCAAGGATCTCAAGGTATAACACAAAACACTAACATGTTTGTGTTGAACGGAAGGAAATAAAGTGGTCGATGATAACACAAATAATTGAGGGGAAAGGATGGTATTTCTCATCAAGAATTCGATATATATATATCTTGGAAGAGCTTAGAATGTTGATGATGATCATGACACAGTTGTCGAGAGATTTCATGAAGATGTAATCGGTCGGCGATGCCATCAAGTCAAATGATGATGAAGCGAAAGGTTATGGAAACCAAGGGTGCGACATAAACTCAAAATCAAGTTTGATGTTCAAGGAGAAATGATATGACAAGGAAGTTCGATGTAAGATTAGCTCATCGTCGAAAATTGTGCTCCGAGAAGAAGGACCAGGTAGCACAATTAAAATTTAGCACGATAATGATATAGTCGATCGGGCTAGGAATGACTTGAAGGATTATTAAACTCATAAGCAACAAAAATTACTTAGAGTTAATGAATCAGATTACGGACTCGATTCACTATCGGTGTCCCTAAGTGTCAAACAACTCAGAACCTGAGGAAAAATTGGAATCGGTGAGAAATAATACTTGAAGAAGAACTCATAAGAAGTAATATGGTTCTGTGATTTTATCGAGATACCACGGGGTAATACTCGAAGGTAGAACATAATAGAGGTTGCAGAGGTGTATTGATCTGCAGAAGACAAGTGCTTTAACTAGTCCGAGAAATGAAATCAAGGAGAAAATATGATCGGAACCACGATTGCAAAGGATAAATTCATAGATACCAAATGATATTATATCAAGGTAGTAATTATTATTACAAGAAGCTTCCATGATATGATATACATCGTGTCCATGGGCATGAACACAAAGTTCAAGGTCGACTCCCACTTCTTCAATGTATAACCTTCCATTCACCTCTCTCTTTCCGAAAATGACATTAGTTGTTGAAAGTTTTACCTAGTGCAATACCAGATAAGTATGACCCGTGAAATCTTTCGGGTTCACACAGAGTAAGGAAGGCATAGGTTTAACCCATCGGGGCATCTTATGAACACATACCACAACTTCAGGAGCGAATAACTCAAGCTCGGGAGCAGAGCATGGTTGAGAAAGTAGAGGATACAATTTTGCAAAGGCATTATGTCTCCTAGGAAAGGCTCACAAGGTTATTGAATATGAAGGACGTTGTCGGATAAAATCCAATAAAGGATCTTGTGGTCCACAAAGGATCTGATGTGAGTATCGACACACAACCAGAGGAAGAATCAATGCAAAGACATTGGATTATAGAAACAACTGACTAACTCAGAGCTCAATTGTAAAGGAGTTATCATTTCCAAATCAAGGGATCAGAAGCAAACACTCTGATTATGAATGGATAAGTTGAATAGACTTAGGCGTGCATTCGTCGACATCTTGAGTTGTCGAGGACCAGCTCATGTTAAAAATGACGCCTGAGCCGGAAGGATGAATTCTAGGATCTGGTTGAGGATTGCGAGCATTCACAACATATTGAATCAACAGACTCAAAATGATAATGACAATGAATGCCAATAAGATTACCAGGCTTATGGGATTAATCATAATGTGGGCAAGCAAGAATTTCAAGAGCAATAGGTTGCTGAGGATGTTTGGGAGATTGAATAGCATTTCGAAGACTTTTATGGCCACATGAACAACTGGGGAGAAACAAATCCCCGGTAAGTGTGAGGATTAATTTGTAGGTGTATTTAGTCGGCAAGGAACTACAAGGCAGTAAGTACAAAGTTTTCTTGGAGAAATAGAGAGAAGTACGGGGTATATTGTAATAACAAGATCAACTGGGAATAAAAGTAAGAACGACGGGTGTATGTATGTATCCATAGGGATATTTTGGTGGTACGTAATTGAAAAAGCAACGGGCACAAAGTCTTGAGAGAACATCTGAGAGTATCTTCGGAATCTTCTGGTACAGCAGGCGATCATCTGTAATAAGGGGCTCTCCGGGTGGATGTGATCACGAGATCCTAATATTAGAGTTAGCAAAATCTTTAACCCGAAGAGAAGAGAGATTAGAATCCCAGAGTAAAGATGAGGAATAAAAAGATCCTAATACCACCCAATGGCGACCTAGGCCCATGGGCCGCACAGCCATGTTAGTAAAACATTTTTATCGACTAGACTCAACTTCGGCCAAGGAGTGTGGAAGGGGAATTCCTACAGGCAGTCGGCTCTGATACCAACTTGTGATGCCCCTGATTCAATCGTACACTAATCATACACGTAAACATGTACGATCAAGATTAGGGACTCACGGGAAGATATCACAACACAACTCAAAATAAAATAAGTCATACAAGCATCATAATACAAGCCAAGGGCCTCGAGGGCTCTAATACAAGTGCTCGATCATAGACAAGTCAGCGGAAGCAACAATATCTGAGTACAGACATAAGTTAAACAAGTTGCCATAAGATGGCTAGCACAAACTGGGATCCAGATCGAAAGAGGCGCAGGCCTCCTGCCTGGGATCCTCCTAAACTACTCCTAGTCGTCGTTGGCAGCCCCCACGTAGTAGTAGGCACCTCTGGTGTAGTAGGAGTCATCATCGGTGGCATGTGGCTCCTGGACTCCAACATCTGGTCGCAACAACCAGGTATAGAAAGGGGGAAAAGAGGGAGCAAAGCAACCGTGAGTACTCATCCAAAGTACTCGCAAGCAAGGATCTACACTACATATGCATTGGTATCAATGAAATGGGTAGTACTGTGGACTGAACTGCAGAATGCCAGAATAAGAGGGGGAAACCAAGTCCTATCGAAGACTACGCTTCTGGCAGCCTCCATCTTGAAGCAGCGGAAGAGAATAGATGGTAGGTTCACCAAGTATCATCGTATAGCATAATCCTACCCGGCGATCCTCTCCTTGTCGCCCTATTAGAGAGCGTCCACCGGGTTGTATCTGGCACTTGAAAAGGTGTGTTTTATTAAGTATCTGGTTCTAGTTGTCATAAGGTCAAGGTGAAACTCCAAGTCGTCCTTTTATCGAGGGACACGGCTATTCGAAGAGATAAACTTCCCTGCAGGGGTACACCACATTTCCCAACACGCTCGATCCCCCTTTGGCCGGACACACTTTCCTGGGTCATGCCCGGCCTCGGAAGATCAACACGTCGCAGCCCCACCTAGGCACAAAAGAGAGGTCATTACGCCTTTCTAAATCCTAAGCACGCAGGGGTCTGGGCCCATCACCCATTGCACACCTGCACGTTGCGTACGCAGCCGGTGAGCAGACCTAGCAACCTCCATTACAAAGGAAGTTGTGTTACGCGGTCCAACTCGGCGCGCGCCGCTTAGTCGCTGACGTCACGAAGGCTTCGGCTGATACCAGATGTCGAGTTCCCATAACTGTTCCCGCGTAGTTGGTTAGTGCATATAGGCCGGTGGCCAGACTCAGACCAAATACCAAGATCTCGTTAAGCGTGTTATTTTGAAGTAACCGTGGACGCCGACCAGGGCCAGGCCGACCTCTCTCCTAGGTGGTCTCAACCTGCCCTGTCGCTCCGCCACAAGTAACAGTCGGGGGCCGTCGGGAACCCAGGCCCACCACTACCTAGATGGAACCACCTGTCCCTTCAGCCCCCACATCGGAATCACTTGCGGGTACTCTATGAGCCGACCCGACTTTAGTCACCACATGTATCATATGTTATGTATATAAATATATACCCGTGATCACCTCCCGAGTGATCACGGCCCGGTAGTATAGCATTGCAGATGGACAAGAATGTAGGGGCCACTGATGGAATACGCATCCTATACTAAGCATTTAGGATTGCAGGTAAAGTATCAACAGTTGCAGCAACAATGATAGGCTATGAAGCAGAATAGGATTAATCGAAAGCAGTAACATGCTACACTACTCTAATGCAAGCAGTAGAGAGAAGAGTAGGCGATATCAGGTTGCTCAAGGGGGGGGCTTGCCTAGTTGCTCTGGGAAGGAGGGGTCATCAACAACGTAGTCGATCACGAGGGTATCAGCGGCGGTCTCGAGGTCTACCGGAAAGAGGTAACGGAGGGGTAACACAAATAAATAATAGAGCAATCAAAGCAACACAAAGCATAACATGGCAATACGCGGTGTTAGGGGTGACCTAATGATACGTCTCCAACGTATCTATAATTTTTGATTGCTCCATGCTATATTATCTACTGTTTTGGACATTATTGGGCTTTATTATCCACTTTTATATTATTTTTGGGACTAACCTATTAACCGGAGGCCTAGCCCAGAATTGATGTTTTTGCCTGTTTTAGGGTTTCAAAGAAAAGGAATATCAAATGGAGTCCAAATGGAATGACACCTTCGGGAACGTGATTTTCTCATCGAACACAACTCAGGAGACCTGGACTCTACGTCAAGGCACGTAACAAGGCCACGAGGTAGGGGGGCGCGCCCTACCCTACCAGGCGTGCCCCCACCCTCATGGGCCCCCTGTTGGTCCACCGACATACTTCTTCCTCCTATATATATCCACGTACCCCCAAACGATCAGATACGGAGCCAAAACCCTAATTCCACCGCCGTAACTTTCTGTATCCATGAGATCCCATCTTGGGGCCTGTTCCGGAGATCCGCCGGAGGGGGCATCGATCACGGAGGGCTTCTACATTAACACCATAGCCTCTCCGATGAAGTGTGAGTAGTTTACTTCAGACCTACGGGTCCATAGTTAGTAGCTAGATAGCTTCTTCTCTCTTTTTGGATCTCAATACAATGTTCTCCCCCTCTCTTGTGGAGATCTATTCGATGTAATCTTCTTTTTGCGGTGTGTTTGTTGAGATCGATGAATTGTGGGTTTATGATCAAGAATATCTATGAATAATATTTGAATCTTCTTTGAATTCTTTTATGTATGATTGGTTATCTTTGCAAGTCTCTTCGAATTATCAGTTTGGTTTGGCCTACTAGATTGATCTTTCTTGCAATGGGAGAAGTGCTTAGCTTTGGGTTCAATCTTGCGGTGTCCTTTCCCGGTGACAGTAAGGGCGGCAAGGCACGTATTGTATTGTTGCCATCGAGGATAACAAGATGGGTTTTCTTCATATTGCATGAGTCTATCCCTCTATATCATGTTATCTTGCTTAAGGCGTTACTCTGTTTTTAACTTAATACTCTATATGCATGCTGGATAGCGGTCGATGAGTGGAGTAATAGTAGTAGATGCAGGCGGGAGTCGGTCTACTTGTCTCGGACATGATGCCTATATACATGATCATACCTAGATATTCTCATAACTATGCTCAATTCTGTCGATTGCTCAACAGTAATTTGTTCACCCACCGTAGAATACTTATGCTCTTGAGAGAAGCCACTAGTGAAACCTATGGCCCTCGGGTCTATCTTTATCATATCAATCTCCTACTACTTAGTTATTTACTTTGCCTTTATTTTACTTTGCATCTTTATCATAAAAATACCAAAAATATTATCTTATCAGATCTCACTCTCGTAAGTGGCCCTATAGGGATTGACAACCCCTATTTGCGTTGGTTGCGAGGATTTATTTGTTTTGTGCAGGTACGAGGGACTCGCGCGTAGCCTCCTACTGGATTGATACCTTGGTTCTCAAGAACTGAGGGAAATACTTATGCTACTTTGCTGCATCATCCCTTCCTCTTCGGGGAAAACCAACGCAGTGCTAAAAGAGGTAGCAAGAAGGATTTCTGGCGTCGTTGCTAGGGAGGTCTATGCAAAAGTCAACATACCAAGTACCCATCACATACCCTTATCTTCCGCATTACATTATTTGCCATTTGCATCTCATTTTCCTCTCCCCCACCTCACCCTTGCCGTTTTATTTGCCCTCTCTCTCTCTCTATCCTCCCTCTATTTGCCTCTTTTTGTCTGCTTGCTTTTTGTTTGATTGTGTGTTAGTTTGCTTGCTTGTCGCGATGGCTCAAGATAATACTAAATTGTGTGACTTCACCAATACCAACAACAATGATTTTATTAGCACTCCGATTGGTCCTCTTACCGATGCTGAATCTTGTGAAATTAATGCTGCTTTGTTGAATCTTGTTATGAAAGATCCATTCTCCGGCCTTCCTAGTGAAGATGCCGCTACCCATCTAAATAGCTTCGTTGATTTGTGTGACATGCAAAATAAGAAAGATGTGGATAATGATATTGTCAAATTGAAGCTATTTCCTTTTTCGCTTAGAGATCGTGCTAAAGCTTGGTTTTCGTCTTTGCCTAAAAATAGTATTGATTCATGGAACAAGTGCAAAGATGCTTTTATCTCTAAGTATTTTCCTCCCGCTAAGATCATCTCTCTTAGAAACGATATTATGAACTTTAAGCAACTTGATCATGAACATGTTGCACAAGCCTGGGAGAGAATAAAATTAATGATACGTAATTGCCCTACTCATGGTTTAAATTTATGGATGATTATACAAAAAAATTATGCCGAATTGAATTTTGTTTCAATCTTTTAGATTCGGCCGCGGTAGGCACTTTTATGGAAATCACCTTAGGAGAAGCTACTAAACTCCTAGATAACATCATGGTTAATTATTCTCAATGGCATATTGAAAGATCTACTAATAAAAAGGTGCATGCGATAGAAGAAATTAATGTTTTGAGTGGAAAGATGGATGAACTTATGAAATTATTTGCTAATAAGAGTGTTTCTTCTGATCCTAATGATATGCCCTTGTCTACTTTGATTGAGAATAATAATGAATCTATGGATGTGAATTTTGTTGGTAGGAACAATTTTGATAACAACGCGTATAGAGGAAATTTCAATCCTAGGCCTTATCCTAATAATCCCTCTAATAATTATGGTAATTCCTACAACAATTCTTATGGAAATTATAATAAGATGCCCTCTGATTTTGAATCTGATATTAAAGATTTATTACTTCGCAAAAGAATTTTAATGCTATGATTGAAGAAAAATTGCTTAAGATTGATGATTTGGCTAGGAACATTGATAGAATTGCTCTTGATGTTGATTCTTTGAAACTTAGATATATTCCACCAAAGCATGATATCAATGAGTCTCTCAAAGCCATGTGAATTTCCATTGATGAGTGCAAAGAAAGAACCGCCAGGATGCGTGCTAAGAAAGATGCCCTTATAAAAGCGTGTTCTTCTAGTTCCTATGAAAATAATGATGAAGATCTAAAAGTTATTGATGTGTCCCCTATTAAATCTTTGTTTTGCAATATTAATCTTGATAATGATGGGACTGAATATGATCCACCTTTACCTAGAAGGCGTTCCAAGAATTCTGAATCTTTTGATCTTGATGCTAAATTTGATAAAAGTGGGATTGAAGAAATTAAAACCCTAGATGTTGCTAAACCCACTATTATGGATTTCAAGGAATTTAACTACGAAAATTGCACTTTGATTGATTGTATTTCCTTGTTGCAATCCGTGCTAAATTCTCCTCACGCTTATAGTCAAAATAAAGCATTTACTAAACATATCGTTGATGCCTTGATGCAATCTTATGAAGAAAAACTTGAATGGGAAGTTTCTATCCCTAGAAAAATTTATGCTGCGTGGGAACCAACTATTAAAATTAAAATTAAAGATCATGAATGTTATGCTTTATGTGATTTGGGTGCTAGTGTTTCCACGATTCCAACGACTTTGTGTGATTTGTTAGGTTTCCATGACTTTGATGATTGCTCTCTAAACTTGCACCTTGCGGATTCCACTATTAAGAAACCTATGGGAAGAATTAATGATGTTCTTATTGTTGCAAATAGGAATTATGTGCCCGTAGATTTTATCATTCTTGACATAGATTGCAATCCTTCATGTCCTATTATTCTTGGTAGACCTTTCCTTAGAACGATTGGTGCAATTATTGATAGAAGGAAGGAAATATTAGATTCTAATTTCCATTAAGGAAAGGCATGGAACACTTTCCTATAAAGAAAATTAAATTAACTTATGAATCTATTATGAGAGCCACTTATGGATCGCCTACCAAAGATGGCAATACTTAGATCTATTCTTGCTTGTTATGCCTAGCTAGGGGCGTTAAACGATAGCGCTTGTTGGGAGGCAACCCAATTTTTTTTATTCCTTGATTTTTGCTCCTGTTTAGTAATAAATAAATTATTTAGCCTCTATTTTGCTTGTGTTTTTTGTGTTTAATTAGTGTTTGTTCCAAGTAGAACCGTTGGAAAGACTTGGGGAAAGTCTTGTTGAACTTGCTGTAAAAAACAGAAACTTTAGCGCTCACGAGAACTGCTGTCATTTTTATTTGGAAAGTTCTATTTAGTTAATTATTTTTGCAGATGATTAATAGATAAATTCCTCACGTCCATAAATTTATTTTAGAATTTTTGGGGTTCCAGATCTTGCGCTAGCTACAGATTACTACAGACTGTTCTGTTTTTGACAGATTCTGTTTTTCGTCTGTTGTTTGCTTATTTTGATGAATCTATGGCTAGTAAAATAGTTTGTAAACCATAGAGAAGTTGGAATAAAGTAGGTATAACACCCATATAAATAATGAATGAGTTCATTACAGTACCTTGAAGTGGTCTTTTGTTTTCTTTCGCTAACGGAGCTCACGAGATTTTCTACTTTAAGTTTTGTGTTGTGAAGTTTTCAAGTTTTGGGTAAAGATTTGATGGATTATGGAACAATGAGTGGCAAGAGCCTAATCTTGGGGATGCCCATGGAACCCCCAAGATAATCTAAGGACACCTAAAAGCCAAATCTTGGGGATGCCCCGGAAGGCACCCCCTCTTTCGTCTACTTCTATCGGTAACTTTACTTGGAGCTATATTTTTATTTACCACATGATATGTGTTCTGCTTGGAGCATCTTGTATTATTTGAGTCTTTGCTTGTTAGTTTACCAGAATCATCCTTGCTGTACACACCTTTTGATAGAGCCATATATGATTTGGAATTTGTTAGAATACTCTATGTGCTTCGCTTATATCTTTTGAGTTATATAATTTTCCTCTAGTACTTCACTTATATCTTTTAGAGCACGGTGGTGGATTTGTTTTATAGAAACTATTGATCTCTCATGCTTCACTTAGATTATTTTGAGAGTCTTAATAGCATGGTAATTTGCTTAAAATCCTAATATGCTTGGTATGCAAGATTAATAATAAAACTCTCTTATGAGTGTTGAATACTATGATAAGTTTGATGCTTGATAATTGTTTTGAGATATGGAGATGGTGATATTAAAGTCATGCTAGTTGAGTAGTTGTGAATTTGATAAATACTTGTGTTGAAGCTTGTGATTCCCGTAGCATGCACGTATGATGAACCGTTATGTGATGAAGTCGGAGCATGATTTATTTATTGATTGTCTTCCTTATGAGTGGCGGTCGGGGACGAGTGATGGTCTTTTCCTACCAATCTATCCCCCTAGGAGCATGCGCGTAATACTTTGCTTTGATAACTTGTAGACTTTTGCAATAAGTATATGAGTTCTTTATGACTAATGTTGAGTCCATGGATTATACGCACTCTTACCCTTCCAACTTTGCTAGCCTCTCTAATACCGCGCACCATTCGCCCACCATATACCTTCCTCAAAACAGCCACGATACCTACCTATTATGGCATTTCCATAGCCATTCCGAGATATATTTCCATGCAATTTTCCACCGTTCAGTTTATTATGACACACTCCATCATTGTCATATTGCTTAGCACGATCATGTAGTTGACATCGTATTTGTGGCAAAGACACCGCATAATTCTTTCATACATGTCCCTGATGCATCATTTCATATCCCGGTACACTGCTGGAGGCATTCATATAGAGTCATATTTTGTTGTAAGTATCGAGTTGTAATTGTTGAGTTGTAAGAAAAATAAAAGTGTGATGATCATCATTATTAGAGCATTGTCCCAGTGAGGGAAGGATGATGGAGACTATGATTCCCCCACAATTCGGGATGAGACTCTGGACGAAAAATAAATAAAAGAGGCCAAAGAAGACCAAATAAGAAAAGAGAAAGAAAAGAGGCCATAAAAAAGAGAAAAGGCCCAAAGAAAAAAATTGAGAGAAAAAGAGAGAAGGGACAATGTTACTATCCTTTTACCACACTTGTGCTTCAAAGTAGCACCGTGATCTTTACAGTAGAGAGTCTCTCATGTTATCACATTCATATACTAGTGGGAATCTTTCATTATAGAACTTGGCTTGTATATTCCAATGATGGGCTTCCTCAAATTTCCCTATATCTTCATGAGCAATCAAGTTGGATGCACACCCACTTAGTTTCTTTTTTAGCTTTCATATACTTATAGCTCTAGTGCATCCGTTGCACGGCAATCCCTACTCACTCACATTGATATCTATTGATGGGCATCTCCATAGCCCGTTGATACGCCTAGTTGATGTGAGACTATCTTCTCCCTTTTTGTCTTCTCCACAACCACCACTCTATTCCACCTATAGTGCTATATCCATGGCTCACGCTCATGTATTGCATGAAAATTGAAATAGTTTTGAGAATGTCAAAAGTATGAAACAATTGCTTGGCTTGTCATCGGGGTTGTGCATGATTTAAATATTTTGTGTGGTGAAGATAGAGCATAGCCAGACTATATGATTTTGTAGGGATAAATTTCTTTAGCCATGTTATTTTGAGGAAGACATAATTGCTTTGTTAGTATGCTTGAAGTATTATTATTTTGTGTCAATATGAACTTTTGTCTTGAATCTTTCGGATCAGAATATTCATACCACAATTAAGAAGAATTACATTAAAATTATGCCAAGTAGCACTCCACAACAAAAATCCTGTTTTTATCACTTACCTACTCGAGGATGAGTAGGAATTAAGCTTGGGGATGCTTGATACGTCTCCAACGTATCTATAATTTTTTATTGCTCCATGCTATATTATCTACTGTTTTGGACATTATTGGGCTTTATTATCCACTTTTATATTATTTTTGGGACTAACCTATTAACCGGAGGCCCAGCCCAGAATTGCTATTTTTTCCCTGTTTTAGGGTTTCGAAGAGAAGGAATATCAAACGGAGTCCAAACGGAATGAAACCTTCGGGAACGTGATTTTCTCATCGAATACAACTCAGGAGACTTGGACCCTACGTCAAGGCACGTAATAGGAGGTCACGAGGTAGGGGGCGCGCCCTACCCTACCAGGCGTGCCCCCACCCTCGTGGGCCCCTGTTGCTCCACTGATGTACTTCTTCCTCCTATATATATCCACGTACCCCCGAATGATCAAATACGGAGCCAAAACCCTAATTCCACTGCCGTAACTTTCTGTATCCACAAGATCCCATCTTGGGGCCTGTTCCGGAGCTCCACCGGAGGGGGCATCGATCACGAGGGGCTTCTACATCAACACCATAGCCTCTCCGATGAAGTGCGAGTAGTTTACTTCAGACCTACGGGTCCATAGTTAGTATCTAGATGGCTTCTTCTCTCTTTTTGGATCTCAATATAATGTTCTCCCCCTTTCTTGTGGAGATCTATTTGATGTAATCTTCTTTTTGCGGTGTGTTTGTTGAGATCGATGAATTTTGGGTTTATGATCAAGTCTATCTATGAATAATATTTGAATCTTCTCTGAATTCTTTTATGTATGATTGGTTATCTTTGCAAGTCTCTTCGAATTATCAGTTTGGTTTGGCCTACTAGATTGATCTTTCTTGCAATGGGAGAAGTGCTTAGCTTTGGGTTCAATCTTGCGGTTTCCTTTCCCGGTGATAGTAAGGGCAGCAAGGCACGTATTGTATTATTGCCATCGAGGATAACAAGATGGGTTTTTCTTCATATTGCATGAGTCTATCCCTCTACATCATGTCATCTTGCTTAAGGCGTTACTCTGTTTTTAACTTAATACTCTAGATGCATGCTAGATAGCGGTCGATGAGTGGAAGAATAGTACTAGATGCAGGCAGGAGTCGGTCTACTTGTCTCGGACGTGATGCCTATATACATGATCATACCTAGATATTCTCATAACTATGCTCAATTATGTCAATTGCTCAACAGTAATTTGTTCACCCACCGTAGAATACTTATGCTCTTGAGAGAAGCCACTAGTGAAACCTATGGCCCCCGGGTCTATCTTTATCATATCAATCTCCTACTACTTAGTTATTTACTTTGCTATTTACTTTGCCTTTATTTTACTTTGCATCTTCATCATGAAAATACCAAAAATATTGTCTTATCATATCTCACTCTGGTAAGTGGCCCAATAGGGATTGACAAACCCTATTTGCATTGGTTGCGAGGATTTATTTGTTTTGTGCAGGTATGAGGGACTCGCGCGTAGCCTCCTACTGGATTGATACATTGGTTCTCAAAAACTGAGGGAAATACTTACGCTACTTTGCTGCATCATCCCTTCCTCTTCGGGGAAAACCAACGCAGTGCTAAAAGAGGTAGCACCTAACATAGTACTAGGTGCTACTGGCGATGGGGGAAAACATCTGGGAAAGTATTCCGGGTGTTTTACGTTTTCGGACAGATGAACCAGAGGTGGATTGTTGCATGTTCGCTATGCTAGGGGTGTGTGGCAGATGAACGGATTGCGTATCCGTATTCATCTCGTCGTTCTGAGCAACTTTCATGTACAAAGTATTTTCATCCGAGCTACGGATTATTTTATATTAATTTTCAAAGTTTTTAATTCATTTTCGGTAATTATTTTTCATTCGAAATAAAATAGAAATGGTATGGCTATGTACCCATAATTGGGAAAAAGAGACTGACATGTGGGCCCAGTCAACTTCATAGTCAGCAGTTGACTGGGTCAATATTGACTGGTCAAGGGGCGCTGGGGTTCCACCTGTCACTGACTGGGACTGCCCAATCAGCAGGTTTGACTGGTCAAAAGACTAGCGGGACCCATGTGTCAGTGAGACATTTTAATTAATAGACTATTCTATCTTTCCTTTTATGTAAATTAACTAGTTGTGGGCCCCGCTATCAGTGGCTAAATAGTGGGGTGGTGGGTTAGTACTAATTGGGGCTAGCCGCTAAGTCAAAAGGGGGGGTGCTGGGCACGCACGTATCCACGGCTGGGAGCCGGGCGTGTGATAACCCACAAGTATAGGGGATCGCAACAGTTTTCAATAAGTAAGAGTGTCGAACCCAACGAGGAGCTAAAGGTAGAACAAATATTCCCTCAAGTTCTATCGAGCACCGATACAACTCTATGCACGCTTGACGTTCGCTTTACCTAGAACAAGTATGAAACTATAAGAACTTTGTAGGTGTTGTTGGGTAGGTTTGCAAGATAATAAAGAGTACGTAAATAAAAAGCTAGGGGCTGTTGAGATAAAGAAACAATAAATTAAATATAGCGACTGTGGAAAAGTGGTGGTAGGAGTTGCAAAATTGCCCATAAGAAATTGACTACTTTACTAGACCGATAGCAAGTATTATGTGGGAGAGGCCACTGCTAGCATGTCATCCCTGACTTGGAATTCTATGCACTTATGACTGGAACTATTAGCAAGCATCCGCAACTACTAACATTCATTAAGGTAAAACCCAACCATAGCATTAAGATATATTGGTCCCTCTTCAATCCCGTATGCATCAATTTCTATGCTAGGTTGAAGCTTCTGTCACTCTTGCCCTCCAATACATAGTCCTATCAACATATGACTAACCCTAGGGTGTGATCCACGCGCGCAATCATATGATGGGCACCAAAGGACAGCAACATAACCACAAGCAAATTAAATCAATCATAGCAATTCATCAACCACCGATAGGACAACAAAAATCTACTCAGACATCATAGGATGGCAACACATCATTTGATAATAATATGAAGCGTAAATCACCATGTTCAAGTAGAGGGTACAACGGGTTGCGGGAGAGTGGACCGCTGTAGATAGAGGGGGAAGGTGATGGAGATGTTGGTGAAGATGGCGGAGGTGTTGGTGTAGATCGTGGTGATAATGATGATGGCCACGGCAGCGTTCCGACGCCACCGGAAGAGAAGGGGAGAGGGGGCCCTTCGTCTTCTTCTTCCTTGACCTCCTCCCTAAATGGGAGAAGGGTTTCCCCTCTGTTCCTTGGCCTCCATGGCATGGGAGGTGTTGGGGATATTACTATCAGTTGAGACCCGCCCAGGAGGGGCCGGGTCAGCTTCAATGGCGGGTTATGCAAGAAGCCCAGTAAACATTCAAAGATTGTAGTTTATTAAGTCTTATAGAAGGCCCGAAGGCCTGTGCCGGTTTAAGGCCTGATACAATAAACCGCCGTATGTAAGGAAATACTTGTACAGAAAGGCATGTAAAGAAGGGCACCGAGCCGGACACAATTATGAGCCGGCCGGGACTCTGTAGGCCACCAAGCGTCAACCCGTGTATATAAGGGGACGACCCGGTGGCGGTTTAGGGCAAGAAACAACCAAGTTGATAACCAAGACGGCGAGTTGAGCCTCTTGGAGATCGAAACCTCAGCAATATCAATCCCAACTAGACGTAGGATTTTACCTTCATCGTAAGGGGCCGAACTAGTATAAAAACTCTCTCGTGTATCCTTTGTCCCGATGAACCCCTTTAAGCTACCTAGTGCGATGGCCCTACGACTAAGTCCTTGCTCTAGGACATCTGCCGTGTCAACTCCACGACAGTTGGCGCCCACCGTAGGGCCAGCGCACGGTGGATTTGAGTTCTTGAAGGGCAACTTCGAAGGGCTCAAGGGATACGTTGTGGGCCGGATGACCAAGAGTCGTCGCGGCAAACTCTACATCGACGGCGAAGGTTGGGGCCCCGAGGCCGGCTCGATCGAGTACGGGTACCAGGTCCCCTTCGGCGGAATTCACGTCTTCATCGGCCGGATCGGCGAGTCAGGGCCTGAGCCGGACGTCCACACCAACCTCATCGAAACAGCTCAGCGCGCCGGGTCCGCCCGTGTTCAATCTGTTGTAAAGCATGCTTTCATAGGCTACATCCATGGCGCTGAATACTCCGAAGGATCGATGGAAGGCGGAGAGACGGCCATCTACTCTGATACTGCATCATCAACAGGTGAGACGGACTCGTTGTACCAACTGCAAGACAGCATGCTCGGGGGCTGTTCTGATGGCAGCAGTATTTCGGACCCCCTTGAGCTGCCGAATTGGGCCGGAGTCTTCATGGCAGGGACACAGCCCGGGCAGAACTCCACCGCAGCGACAGCGGCAGCCACCGGGTCAGGAGACCCTGCGCGACCCCTGGCTCAGGTTCTAATGGACCTCATGGATAGACTGACGACTCTGTTAACCGTTGCGGTAGATGAAGGAAATATGCCCTAGAGGCAATAATAAAGTTATTATTTATTTCCTTATAATCATGATAAAAGGTTTATTATTCATGCTAGAATTGTATTAACCGGAAACATAATAAATGTGTGAATACATAGACAAACAAAGTGTCACTAGTATGCCTCTACTTGACTAGCTCGTTAATCAAAGATGGTTATGTTTCCTAACCATGAACAATGAGTTGTTATTTGATTAACGGGATCACATCATTAAGAAAATGATCTGATTGACATGACCCATTCCATTACCTTAGCACCCGATCGTTTAGTATGTTGCTATTGCTTTCTTCATGACTTATACATGTTCCTATAACTATGAGATTATGCAACTCCCGTTTACCGGAGGAACACTTTGGGTACTACCAAACGTCACAACGTAACTGGGTGATTATAAAGGAGTACTACAGGTGTCTCCAAAGGTACATGTTGGGTTGGCGTATTTCGAGATTAGGTTTTGTCACTCCGATTGTCAGAGAGGTATCTCTGGGCCCTCTCGGTAATGCACATCACATAAGCCTTGCAAGCATTGCAACTAATGAGTTAGTTGCGAGATGATGTATTACGGAACGAGTAAAGAGACTTGCCGGCAACGAGATTGAACTAGGTATGGGATACCGATGATCGAATCTCGGGCTAGTAACATACCGATGACGAAGGGAACAACGTATGTTGTTATGCGGTCTGACCGATAAAGATCTTCGAAGAATATGTAGGAGCCAATATGGGCATCTAGGTCCCGCTATTGGTTATTGACCGGAGACATGTCTCGGTCATGTCTACATTGTTCTCGAACCCGTAGGGTCCGCACGCTTAAGGTTACGATGACAGTTATACTAATGAGTTTATGCATTTTGATGTACCGAAGGTTGTTCGGAGTCCCGGATGTGATCACAGACATGACGAGGAGTCTCGAAATGGTCGAGACATAAAGATTGATATATTGGAAGCCTATGTTTGGATATCGGAAGTGTTCCGGGTGAAATCAGGATTTCACCGGAGTACCGGGAAGGTTACCGGAACCCCCCGGGAGCTAAATGGGCCATGATGGGCCTTAGTGGAAAAGAGAAGAGGCAGCCCTACATGGGCTGTGCACCTCCCCCTTCCCCTAGTCCTATTAGTACTAGGAGAGGTGGCCGGCCCCCTCTCTCTCTTTTCCCCCTC
>NC_041392.1:660083761-660128967 GCF_002162155.2 Triticum dicoccoides | reverse complement strand
ACTCCCAGAGGGAGTAGGACTCTCCTGGCGCGCCACACCTTGGCCGGCCAGCCTCCCCCCTCTAGTCCTTTATATACTGAGGCAGAGGCACCCTAGAACACACAAGTTGATCCACGTGATCTATTCCTTAGCCATGTGCGGCGCCCCCAGCCACCATAGTCCTCGATAATACTGTAGCGGAGTTTAGGCGAAGCCCTGCTGTTGTAGTACATCAAGATCGTCACCACACCGTCGTGCTGACGGAACTCTTCCCCGACACTTTGCTGGATCGGAGTCCAGGGATCGTCATCGAGCTGAACGTGTGCTCGAACTCGGAGGTGCCGTAGTTTCGGTGCTTGATCGGTCGGATCGGGAAGTCGTACGACTACTTCCTCTACATTGCGTCAACGCTTCCGCAGTTGGTCTGCGTGGGTACGTAGACAACACTCTCCCATCTCGTTGCTATGCATCACATGATCTTGTGTGAGCGTAGGAAAATTTTGAAATTACTATGAAACCCAACAGTGGCATCCGATCCTAGGTTATTTATGTTGATGTTATATGCACGAGTAGAACAGAAGTGAGTTGTGGGCGATATAAGTCATACTGCCTACCAGCATGTCATACTTTGGTTCGGCGGCATTGTTGGACGAGACGACCCGGACCAACATTACGCGTACGCTTACGCGAGACCGGTTCCCCCGACATGCTTTGCACATAGGTGGCTTGCGGGCGACTGTCTCTCCAACTTTAGTTGAACCAAGTGTGACTACGCCCGGTCCTTGCGAAGGTTAAAACGGAGTCTATTTGACAAACTATCGTTGTGGTTTTGATGCGTAGGTGAGATTGGTTCTTGCTTAAGCCCGTAGCAGCCACGTAAAACTTGCAACAACAAAGTAGAGGACGTCTAACTTGTTTTTGCAGGGCATGTTGTGATGTGATATGGTCAAGACATGATGCTGAATTTTATTGTATGAGATGATCATGTTTTGTAACCGAGTTATCGGCAACTGGCAGGAGCCTTATGGTTGTCGCTTTATTGTATGCAATGCATTCGCGATGTAATGTTTTACTTTTATCACTAAGCGGTAGCAATAGTCGTAGAAGCATGAGCTTGGCGAGATGACAACGATGCTAGATGGAGATCAAAGTGTCACGCCGGTGACGATGGTGATCACGACGGTGCTTCGGAGATGGAGATCACAAGCACAAGATGATGATGGCCATATCATATCACTTATATTGATTGCATGTGATGTTTATCCTTTTATGCATCTTATCTTGCTTTGATTGACGGTAGCATTATAAGCTGATCTCTCACTAAATTATCAAGAAGTGTTCTCCCTAAGTATGCACCGTTGCGAAAGTTCTTCGTGCTGAGACACCACGTGATGATCGGGTGTGATAGGTTCTACGTTCAAATACAACGGGTGCAAAACAGTTGCACACGCGGAATACTCAGGTTATACTTGACGAGCCAAGCATATACATATATGACCTCGGAACACGGAGACCGAAAGGTCGAGCGTGAATCATATAGTAGATATGATCAACATAACGATGTTCACCATTGAAAACTACTCCATCTCACGTGATGATCGGTTATGGTTTAGTTGATTTGGATCACGTAATCACTTAGAGGACTAGAGGGATGTCTATCTAAGTGGGAGTTCTTCAATTAATTTGATTAACTGAACTTAAATTTATCATGAAACTTAGTACCTGATTAGTATCTTGCTTGTTTATGTTTGATTGTAGATAGATGGCTCGTGCTGTTGTTCCGTTGAATTCTAATGTGTTCCTTGAGAAAGCAAAGTTGAAAGATGATGGTAGCAATTACACGGACTGGGTCCGTAACTTGAGGATTATCCTCATTGCTGCACAGAAGAATTACGTCCTGGAAGCACCACTGGGTGCCAGGCCTGCTGCAGGAGCAACGCCGGATGTTATGAACGTCTGGCAGAGCAAAGCTGATGACTACTCGATAGTTCAGTGTGCCATGCTTTACGGCTTAGAATCGGGACTTCAACGACGTTTTGAACGTCATGGAGCATATGAGATGTTCCAGGAGTTGAAGTTAATATTTCAAGCAAATGCCCGGATTGAGAGATATGAAGTCTCCAATAAGTTCTATAGCTGCAAGATGGAAGAGAATAGTTCTGTCAGTGAGCATATACTCAAAATGTCTGGGTATAATAATCACTTGATTCAATTGGGAGTTAATCTTCCAGATGATTGCGTCATTGACAGAATTCTTCAATCACTGCCACCAAGCTACAAGAGCTTCGTGATGAACTATAATATGCAAGGGATGAACAAGACTATTCCCGAGCTCTTCGCGATGCTGAAAGCTGCGGAGGTAGAAATCAAGAAGGAGCATCAAGTGTTGATGGTCAACAAGACCACTAGTTTCAAGAAAAAGGGCAAAGGGAAGAAGAAGGGGAACTTCAAAAAGAACGGCAAGCAAGTTGCTACTCAAGAGAAGAAACCCAAACCTGGACCTAAGCCTGAAACTGAGTGCTTCTATTGCAAGCAGACTGGTCACTGGTAGGGGAACTGCCCCAAGTATTTGGCGGATAAGAAGGATGGCAAGGTGAACAAAGGTATATGTGATATACATGTTATTGATGTGTACCTTACTAATGCTCGCAGTAGCACCTGGGTATTTGATACTGGTTCTGTTGCTAATATTTGCAACTCGAAACAGGGACTACGGATCAAGCGAAGATTGGTTAAGGACGAGGTGACGATGCGCGTGGGAAACGGTTCCAAAGCCGATGTGATCGAAGTCGGCACGCTACCTCTACATCTACCTTCGGGATTAGTATTAGACCTAAATAATTGTTATTTGGTGCTAGCGTTAAGCATGAACATTATATCTGGATCTTGTTTGATGCGAGACGGTTATTCATTTAAATCAGAGAATAATGGTTGTTCTATTTATATGAGTAATATCTTTTATGGTCATGCACCCTTGAAGAGTGGTCTATTCTTGTTGAATCTCGATAGTAGTAACACACATATTCATAATGTTGAAGCCAAAAGATGCAGAGTTGATAATGAGAGTGCAACTTATTTGTGGCACTGCCGTTTAGGTCATATCGGTGTAAAGCGCATGAAGAAACTCCATTCTGATGGACTTTTGGAACCACTTGATTATGAATCACTTGGTACTTGCGAACCGTGCCTCATGGGCAAGATGACCAAAACACCGTTCTCCGGTACTATGGAGAGAGCAACAGATTTGTTGGAAATCATACATACAGATGTATGTCATCCGATGAATATTGAGGCTCGTGGCGGATATCGTTATTTTCTCACCTTCACAGATGATTTAAGCAGATATGGGTATATCTACTTAATGAAACATAAGTCTGAAACATTTGAAAAGTTCAAGGAATTTCAGAGTGAAGTTGAAAATCATCGTAACAAGAAAATAAAGTTTCTACGATCTGATCGTGGAGGAGAATATTTGAGTTACGAGTTTGGTGTACATTTGAAAAATTGTGGAATAGTTTCGCTACTCACGCCACCCGGAACACCACAACGTAATGGTGTGTCCGAATGTCGTAATCGTACTTTACTAGATATGGTGCGATCTATGATGTCTCTTACTGATTTACCTCTATCGTTTTGGGGATACGCTCTAGAGACGGCCGCATTCACGTTAAATAGGGCACCATCAAAATCCGTTGAGACGACGCCTTATGAACTATGGTTTGGCAAGAAACGAAAATTGTCGTTTTTGAAAGTTTGGGGCTGCGATGCTTATGTGAAAAAGCTTCAACCTGATAAGCTCGAACCCAAAGCGGAGAAATGTGTCTTCATAGGATATCCAAAGGAAACTATTGGATACACCTTCTATCACAGATCCAAAGGCAAGACTTTTGTTGCTAAATTCAGAAACTTTGTAGAGAAGGAGTTTCTCTCGAAAGAAGTGAGTGGGAGGAAAGTAGAACTTGACGAGGTAACTGTACCTGCTCCCTTACTGGAAAGTAGCACATCACAGAAAACTGTTTCAGTGACACCTACACCAGTTAGTGAGGAAGCTAATGATAATGATCATGAAACTTCAGATCAAGATACTACTGAACCTCGTAGATCAACCAAAGTGAGATCGGCACCAGAGTGGTACGGTAATCCTATTCTGGAAATCATGCTACTAGATCATGATGAACCTACGAACTATGAAGAAGCGATGGTGAGCCCAGATTCCGCAAAATGGCTTGAAGCCATGAAATCTGAGATGGGATCCATGTATGAGAACAAAGTATGGACTTTGGTTGACTTGCCCGATGATCGGCAAGCAATTGAAAATAAATGGATCTTCAAGAAGAAGACTGACGCTGACGGTAATATTACTGTCTACAAAGCTCGACTTGTCACAAAAGGTTTTCGGCAAGTTCAAGGGGTTGACTACGATGAGACCTTCTCACCCGTAGCGATGCTTAAGTTTGTCCGAATCATGTTAGCAATTGCCGAATTTTATGATTATGAAATTTGGCAAATGGATGTCAAAACTGCATTCCTGAATGGATGTCTGGAAGAAGAGTTGTATATGATGCAACAAGAAGGTTTTGTCGATCCAAAGGAAGCTAACAAAGTGTGCAAGCTCCAGCGATCCATTTATGGACTGGTGCAAGCCTCTCGGAGTTGGAATAAATGCTTTGATAGTGTGATCAAAGCATTTGGTTTTATACAGACTTTCGGTGAAGCCTGTATTTACAAGAAAGTGAGTGGGAGCTCTGTAGCATTTCTGATATTATATGTGGATGACATATTACTGTAGAATTTCTGGATAGCATAAAGGGATACTTGAATAAGAGTTTTTCAATGAAAGACCTTGGTGAAGCTGCTTACATATTAGGCATAAAGATCTATAGAGATAGATCAAAACGCTTAATTGGACTTTCACAAAGCACATACCTTGACAAGATTTTGAAGAAGTTCAAAATGGATCAAGCAAAGAAAGGATTCTTGCCTGTGTTACAAGGTGTGAAATTGAGTAAGACTCAATGCCCGACCACTGCAGAAGATAGAGAGAATATGAAAGATGTTCCCTATGCATCAGCGATAGGATCTATCATGTATGCAATGTTGTGTACCAGACCTGATGTGTGCCTTGCTATAAGTCTAGCAGGGAGGTACCAAAGTAATCCAGGAGTGGATCACTGGACAGCGGTCAAGAACATCCTGAAATACCTGAAAAGGACTAAGGATATGTTTCTCGTATATGGAGGTGACAAAGAGCTCATTGTAAATGGTTACGTTGATGCAAGCTTTGACACTGATCCGGACGATTCTAAATCGCAAACCGGATACGTGTTTACATTAAACGGTGGAGCTGTCAGTTGGTGCAGTTCTAAACAAAGCGTCGTAGCGGGATCTACATGTGAAGCGGAGTATATAGCTGCTTCAGAAGCAGCAAACGAAGGAGTCTAGATGAAGGAGTTCATATCCGATCTAGGTGTCATACCTAGTGCATCGGGTCCAATGAAAATCTTTTGTGACAATACTGGTGCAATTGCCTTGGCAAAGGAATCCAGATTTCACAAGAGAACCAAGCACATCAAGAGACGCTTCAATTCCATCTGGGATCTAGTCCAGGTGGGAGACATAGAGATTTGCAGGATACATACGGATCTGAATGTTGCAGACCCATTGACTAAGCCTCTACCACGAGCAAAACATGATCAGCACCAAGGCTCCATGGGTGTTAGAATCATTACGGTGTAATCTAGATTATTGACTCTAGTGCAAGTGGGAGACTGAAGGAAATATGCCCTAGAGGCAATAATAAAGTTATTATTTATTTCCTTATAATCATGATAAAAGGTTTATTATTCATGCTAGAATTGTATTAACCGGAAACATAATACATGTGTGAATACATAGACAAACAAAGTGTCACTAGTATGCCTCTACTTGACTAGCTCGTTAATCAAAGATGGTTATGTTTCCTAACCATGAACAATGAGTTGTTATTTGATTAACGGGATCACATCATTAAGAGAATGATCTGATTGACACGACCCATTCCATTAGCTTAGCACCCGATCGTTTAGTATGTTGCTATTGCTTTCTTCATGACTTATACATGTTCCTATAACTATGAGATTATGCAACTCCCATTTACCGGAGGAACACTTTGGGTACTACCAAACGTCACAACGTAGCTGGGTGATTATAAAGGAGTACTACAGGTGTCTCCAAAGGTACATGTTGGGTTGGCGTATTTCGAGATTTGGTTTTGTCACTCCGATTGTCGAAGAGGTATCTCTGGGCCCTCTCGGTAATGCACATCACATAAGCCTTGCAAGCATTGCAACTAATGAGTTAGTTGCGAGATGATGTATTACGGAACGAGTAAAGAGACTTGCCGGCAACGAGATTGAACTAGGTATGGGATACCGACGATCGAATCTCGGGCAAGTAACATACCGATGACAAAGGGAACAACGTATGTTGTTATGCGGTCTGACCGATAAAGATCTTCGAAGAATATGTAGGATCCAATATGGGCATCCAGGTCCCTCTATTGGTTATTGACCGGAGACATGTCTCGGTCATGTCTACATTGTTCTCGAACCCGTAGGGTCTGCACGCTTAAGGTTACGATGACAGTTATATTAATGAGTTTATGCATTTTGATGTACCGAAGGTTGTTCGGAGTCCCGGATGTGATCACGGACATGACGAGGAGTCTCGAAATGGTCGAGACGTAAAGATTGATATATTGGAAGCCTATGTTTGGATATCGGAAGTGTTCCGGGTGAAATCGGGATTTTACCGAAGTACCGGGAAGGTTACCGGAACCCCCCGGGAGCTAAATGGGCCATGATGGGCCTTAGTGGAAAAGACAAGAGGCAGCCCTACATGGGCTGCGCGCCTCCCCCTTCCCCTAGTCCTATTAGGACTAGGAGAGGTGGCCGGCCCCCTCTCTCTCTTTTCCCCCTCCGCGAATCCTATTCCAACTAGGATTGGGGGGGGGTCCTACTCCCAGAGGGAGTAGGACTCTCCTGGCGCGCCACACCTTGGCCGGCCAGCCTCCCCCCTCTAGTCCTTTATATACTGAGGCAGAGGCACCCTAGAACACACAAGTTGATCCACGTGATCTATTCCTTAGCCGTGTGCGGCGCCCCCAGCCACCATAGTCCTCGATAATACTGTAGCGGAGTTTAGGCGAAGCCCTGCTGCTGTAGTACATCAAGATCGTCACCACGCCGTCATGCTGACGGAACTCTTCCCCGACACTTTGCTGGATCGGAGTCTGGGGATCGTCATCGAGCTGAACGTGTGCTCGAACTCGGAGGTGCCGTAGTTTCGGTGCTTGATCGGTCGGATCGGGAAGACGTACGACTACTTCCTCTATGTTGCATCAACGCTTCCGCAGTCGGTCTGCGTGGGTACGTAGACAACACTCTCCCATCTCGTTGCTATGCATCACATGATCTTGCGTGAGCGTAGGAAAATTTTGAAATTACTACGAAACCCAACAGTAGAACCGGCGGATAAAGCCCAGCCTGATGCAGAAGTGGCACGCGTGCGGGAGGAGATGGTGCAAGCTAAGGAAAATCTAGGCGCGGAGGAAACCCGGATGGCAGCAGAATGAGCAGCTTTCGATGCTCATGCTCAGTAGCTTCAATCAAAAACCTTCCGGCTCTTGGTGGATCTTAATGCATCAAACGAGGTCATGAGAAGGAGGCATCAGAAAACTCAGTCGTGTCTGCCTCTAACGCTGGATCCGAGGAACCTGTTCTATACACCCGGAGTTGGGGGAAGCAACCCGCCGGAGGCAAATAGGATCACAACGCCCGGTGCACCAGTTCAGCCACGCACCATGGAGCCGCCTCGCATAAATCCAGCTCCTCCTTGTTATGTGACAACACCTCCGGGTCACTTCTCTCGATGGAAGGCGACTCGCCAGCAGCAATTGAAACCCGGATCAGGAGAGGATTCGTCAAGAGGCGGAACGGGTGGCCCATCAAAGCTTTTCGGCTTATCCAGCAACCTCGGTTAAGGCAGGTGTGGCCACAAGAACCGGAAGCGTACCTTGCCTGGTCCCAGCCATACGCAATGAGCGGTTGCCCAAGGATTTCAAGGGGCCTCGTAAGGTGCCTAATTACACGGCTGACTTATAGCCGGGGGCTTGGATTGAGAGTTATGAGATGGCTATGGAGTTGTTGGAGGTTAGCGATGCTGCCATGGCCAAGTATTTTACCATGATGTTGGATGGAATGGCTCGGACCTGGTTGAAAGGATTACCACCCAATTTTATCGGCTCATGGGCAGAGTTAAAGGCGCGGTTCATCCAGAACTTTAAGGATACATATAAGCAGCCAATGTCGATTGTGGACCTGACCAATTGCAAGCAAGAGGATGGAGAATCTACAACCCATTGGGTGTGCCGGGTCAAGGAGATAATACATTCATATGATAAGATGGATGCCGGCTCAGCAGTTTTGATGTTGGAGAAAAATTGCCGTTTTGAACCTCTGAAGCAGAAGCTAGGGCGGCTTAAACGTGACTGTAATGACATGGGAACATTGATGGCGGCTCTTGTCAAGTACACTAATTCTGATACCACCAAAGACCCGGTGTCTGACGAAGAAAAGGCAACAAAGGGAAAGAAGAACGACAATGGCAAGGGTCACCAGCATAACCCGGTGAATCAAGGAGGTAATAAGCGTAAGGCTGATGAGTTTGTTGCCAATACCAATGCGCAGGGCGGTAATCAGCGGCGCAAGGGCAGACAACCCCCTCGATCGGGCGGGTCAGGTCCCACCCTTGAGCAGTTGTTGAATGAACCTTGTCCAAAACACGGCACCCGGGAGAAACCAGCCACCCACTTGTGGAAGGATTGCACGGTCATGAAGCAATTTTAAAATTCAAACACATTTGATGGGGGTCGCGGCCCAGCTGGCGGCTCAGGTGGAGGCGGCTTTCAGGGCCCAGGCGCCGGTTCAAGCGGAGGAGGTTTCCACGGTCAGGGTTACCCTGGTCACCAAGGAGGACATAATTAGCAGCACGGCCAAGGAAATCAGCAGCAACAGCAATCCGGCTATCAGAGCAACCCGAAGCAGTTGAGTAGTGGACAATATCATGTCTTTACTACCAGTTTATGTAAGAGGGACCAGAAGCTTCACAAGAGGGCCATTAATGCCGTTGAGCCGGCAATCCCACGTTATTTACGTTGGTCGGAGCAGCCTATTGTGTGGAGCATAGAGGATCACCCGCCCCGGATTGATAATTCGGGTCACTTGGCTTTGGTAGTGGCACCTCAGGTTGGTGGGTACAAGTTTACTAAGGTACTCATGGATGGAGGCAGCAGCATCAACATCCTTTACTATGAGACGTTGCGCCGGATGGGATTGACAGATAAAAATCTTAAACAATCCAACACTGTTTTTCATGGTGTGGTACCCGGTAAGTCGGCATACCCAGCTGGTAAGATCGAGCTGGAGGTAGCCTTTGGGGATGAGTATGACTCCAGAGCAGAAAAATTAACCTTTGAAGTGGTTAAGATCAAAAGCCCATATCATGCTCTGTTTGGGTGGCCGGCTTATGCCAAGTTCATGGCTCGGCCGTGTTACGTGTATTTGCAGCTTAAGATGCCGGGTCACAAGGGCACCATTACAGTCCATGGGAGTCGGAAGATAGCCTTGGAATGTGAGGAGGGGGATGCTGCTTATGCTGAATCTGTTTGTGCAACAGAGGAGTTGAAATTCTACAAGGATCATGTTGACCCGGCGGATATGACATCATTAAAGAAACCAACAACAGAGCATGAACCGGAGTTAAAATTCAAATCAGCTGATGACACTAAGATGGTTGACTTTGTGCCTGACGATTCATCCAAACGGTTCATCATCAGCGCAAACTTGGATCCGAAACAAGAAAGCGCGCTCATCAAGTTCATCCTTGAGAACCGGGACATCTTTGCATGGAAACCTTCAGACATGCCGGGTGTCCCAAGGGAACTCGCTGAGCACACTCTTAATATCGATCCGAAGTTTAAACCTGTTAGACAGTTTCTCCAGCGGTTCAATGAAGAAAGGCGCAAGGCCATCGGAGAAGAGGTGGCCCGGCTCTTGGCAGCTGGGTTCATCATGGAGGTCTTTCACCTAGAATGGTTAGCTAACCCGGTGCTTGTACTCAAAAAGAACGGCACCTGGCGTATGTGTGTGGATTACACAGATTTGAACAAAGCTTGTCCGGCTGATCCGTTTGCTCTTCCCCGTATTGATCAGATCATTGATGCTACGGCGGGTTGCGCACGGTTGAGTTTCTTAGATGCTTACTCCGGTTATCATCAGATTAAGATGGCAGTCAAGGATCAAGAGAAGACAGCGTTTATAACTCCTTTTGGGGCTTTCTGCTATGTGTCTATGCCTTTTGGGATTAAGAGTGCCCAGGCGACTTACCAGCGGTGTGTGCATAATTGTCTTCACGATCAAATTGGGTGCAATGTTCATGCCTATGTGGATGATATAGTGGTGAAATCCAGGGAAGAGGAAACTTTGGTCACAGACCTGAAAGAAACTTTTGATAATCTTCGGGTTTACAAGATGATGCTTAACCCGGCCAAGTGTGTTTTTGGAGTGCCAGCCGGCAAGCTCTTGGGTTTTCTGGTGTCTAACCAAGGTATTGAAGCTAACCCGGAGAAAATCAAGGCAATCACATCTCTAGCCAAACCAACCTACGTCAATGATGTTCAACGACTGGCGGGTCATGTGGCTGCTTTGAGCCGGTTCATAAGCCGGTTAGGGGAAAAGGCAATGCCTCTGTATCAATTGGTGAAGAAAACGGATGTCTTTGTTTGGAGTGATGCTCCGAACACCGCTTTTGAGGATCTGAAGGCACAACTGGCTGAGCCGCCGGTCCTAGCTGCTCCAATTGAGAAAGAGCCGCTATTGTTATACGTGGCTGCCAACTCACGGGCTGTTAGTGTGGCTATGGTGGTAGAGCGCAAGGAGGTTGGCAGAGAGCATCCAGTTCGGCGGCCGGTTTATTATGTCAGTGAAGTGCTAATTGAGTCTAAGCAACGATATCCACATTGGCAGAAGCTTGTTTATGCGGTGTTCATGGCAAGCCGGAAGCTTAAACATTACTTTCAGGGACATCCAATCACTGTGGTTAGCTCTGCTCCTTTGGGAGACATTATTCAAAACAGAGAAGCTACAGGGCGAGTGTCCAAGTGGGCAATTGAGCTTGGGTCTCATGGGCTGAAGTATGTTCCACGTACTGCGATTAAGTCTCAAGCCCTGGTTGACTTCATCAATGAATGGACAGAGATGTAGATGCCAGTAGAAAAGCCGGACAACACATATTGGACTATTCATTTTGATGGGTCCAGGCAATTGGAAGGCTTAGGGGCTGGAGTTGTATTAACTTCCCCACGAGGTGATAAATTTTGTTATGTGTTATGGTTGATGTTCCCATGCACTAACAACGCAGCAGAGTATGAAGCATTGCTCCATGGTATTCGAGTGGCAAAGGAGATGAGCTTGAGCCGGGTCAGATGTCTTGGTGACTCAGATCTAGTGGCTCAACAGGTGTCTGGCAAGTGGGATTCCAAAGACCCTCTCATGGCGGCTTATCGCCGAGAGGTCGATGTTGTTGCAGGATATTTTAAAGGTTATCAGGTGGAACACATTGACCGTCGGAAAAACGAAGCAGCTGATGCTTTGAGCCGGCTGGGGTCTCAACGTAAGCCGGTACCACCAACACCTTTTTAGATGTTTTGCATAAACCCTCTGTCAAGTTGCCCATAGAAGAAGATTTAGTTGTTCTTGACCCGGAGGCGAAGTTGGTGGCAGCTCTTCACGTCATTCCAGATTGGACGGTGCCATTCTTGGCTTACATGACCCGGGGAGAGTTGGAAGCGGATGAGACCCTCGCTCGACAGATAACCCGGTGGACTAAGTCCATGATGATTTAGGATGGAGAGCTATTACATCGCAGTGTTTCCGGAGCGTTTCAATGGTGTTTCCCCCGAAGAAGGTCAAGAAATCCTTCGTGAAATCCATGAAGGCGATTGTGGTCATCACACCGGGTCAAAATCTTTAGTGGCCAATGCGTTTCGTCACGGTTTTTACTAGTTGATGGCTCACGCTGATGCAGAAGATCTGGTCAGTAGATGTGATGGATGTCAGAAATTTGCATGATGAGCGCATGTGTCGGCTCAAGAGCTCCGGATGATTCCAATCACTTGGCCGTTTGCAGTCTGGGGGCTTGACATGGTGGGGCCTTTCAAAAGGTCTAAGGATAAAAAGACACATCTCTTGGTGGCTGTTGATAAGTTCATCAAATGGGTTGAGGCGGAGCCTCTGAGTAAGTGTGATGCAGCCACGGCGGCTCAGTTCATGAAAAAAGTAATCTTTCGTTCCGGTTTTCCACATAGTATTATCACAGACAATGGCACAAATCTATCCCAAGGGGCGATGGAAGAATTTTGTCAGCGAGAGCACATTCGGCTTGATGTTTCTTCCGTAGCTCATCCTCAATCCAATGGTCAAGCGGAGAGAGCCAATCAGGAAATTCTGAAGGGCCTAAAACCCCGGCTTATGGTTCCTTTACAGCGAACGCCGGGTTGTTGGGTAGAGGAGTTACCCTCAGTGTTATGGAGCATCAACACTACGCCCAACAGGTCTACGGGTTACACACCCTTCTTCATGGTTTATGGAGCCGAAACAGTGTTGCCTAGTGACATCCGTCATGACTCACCCCGTGTGGCGGCTTATGTTGAAGCTAACAATAAAAAAGCCAGATAGGATGCGCTTGACTTATCGGATGAATAAAGAGACTTAGCAGCAGCGTGGTCAGCAATTTACTAATAGGACCTGCATCGTTATCACAGCCGCCAGGTTAAGTCCAGGACTTTTCAGGAAGGTGACTTGGTGCTCTGGCTCGTCCAAGACCTTTCAGACGCACACAAGTCATCCCCACCTTGGGAAGGACCCTTTGTAGTCAGTAAAAATTTAAACAATGGGTCCTACTACCTCATTGACGTTCGATAGCATGCAGACTCACGTAAGTCGGAGGAAGAGACCCGCCGGCCGTGGAACATCACTCAACTACGGCCATACTACACCTAAGCTACCGGCTCTCGTCATGTACATATGTTCACATTGTATATACAATGATAAGAAATAAAGTAAGACCATCGGTCTCTTTTCTTTTCAAAGACTATGCATCTTTATTATTTTTTATTCACAAATGACTATTAAGGAGCTGATCATATTTGAATCAAGTTTAACCTTTTTAGTCCAGCTCATGCTCGTATCCGAATCTAGCTGTAAATCTTATGATCACTTGGGGGCTTCCTGTTCAAACATAGGTCGTATTCGAACCAAAAAGAACATAGCTGTCATAACCCTCTTGATCGGCTCAAAGCCAAACTCACTTGGGGGCTTCTAGATCGTATCTGAATCATAGCTTAACCCCTTTTGAGTCCGACTTGGATTGTATTCAAACCAGGGTCGTTAAAAACCTCTCAAGGTCATTTGGGGGCTTCTTGTTCAAACATAGGTCATATTCGAACCAAAGAGAACATAGCTATCGGTACCCTCTTGATCGGCGCAACGCCAAAGCCACTGGGGGCTATATGGTCGTATTCGAACCTTAGCTTAACCCCTTTGGTCCGGTTTACTGATCATATTCGAATCAGAAACCCCCAACTTTTTGAATACAGAGTTAAAATTATGCTTGTTATCTGTTGTTTGCCTTTGAGCTTTTGTTGTTTTTAATATGACAAATAAGATAGCCTAGTTTTCTTCGCCGACACAATTATTGGACAACACAGCCGCCCGGGTTATTCAAGCCAGTGGCTCAAAGATGCAAAGGTACGAGCTACCAAGATATGATGATCATTGAGTATTCAAGGAGTATTAACTTTTCATACATATTGAATTATCAATTCATCACCCGGGTTATTTAAACCGGCGATCTAAGGATTAGCAAGGATAAGGTATGGTTTTTTACTTATACGCGCTTACCTGCTGTGTTATTTCAAGAGTTAGTATTAAACTTTATCCTTTATTTACATTTGTTTCTGTTTTCCTTATTGAGGTAAATTTATGGGTGGTACATTAGGTGTTTAAGCCTAGTTGGTTCTAAACCGCCTTGCCAGTCTTTTCCTTGTGTTCACAGGAACAGAGTTCAAACGTTGCAGAGACAAACATTAAACAATGCATACATTGACATCTGAAACACAGATTCACATAAGAAGTATTTTATGCACGACGGCATAAGCAAACATGCAGTGTTTTAACTAAAGTTATTACAAGGCTTTATAAGCCTATGAAGATGATCATTGTCCCTCCCTCACCGGTTCACCGCCGTCTGGTTGCTAGAAGTTAGGTTTTGACCAATCAAAGCCGTTCATGGAGACGAATTCGGCTTCGTCGTCAATTAGGCCGACCGGGTCAATTTCCAGAGCAAAGGTATCTTCTCTCACAGGTGGGATTAGATTTGCTACTTTATATGAAGGAGTGGCCATCTTCTTATTTTCATTATCAAAACCCGGCTGGTACTTGTCCACATTGGTGTCCTCTCCAAGACTAGTTGCCTGAGGCCGGACTTCGCGTACACACGCTATGAAATCGTCTTGGTCAAACAGAGACCCGTCCTCCTTCATAGTAGGGTAACCTCTTGCCACATCCGCCGGGTCTAGGTCTGGCACCCAAGATTTGGAACGGCTTAGGGCAGTCAAAGCTTCGGCTCACGCGCAGGAGTGTTTTACTTCTTGGAAACTAGCCAGAAGGATGGACAGCTTCTTCAGGACATCACTAAGCCGGTTGGGACCTTGATTTGCAGGAGAGATAGCGGCCAGAGCCCGTTGTGTGCCGATATATAATTGTTCAACCAGAGTGTATACTGCTTTCAGTTTAATCAATGGATCTTGGCTTAAATTCTTACTTCGTGGGCCTGCATATATTTTTAACAGAGTCAGTTGGCGGATTATGCTCTGGTTTGGCATAAAATACATGAAAGGTCAAAACAAGGCAGCTTACCAAAGATAGCAGCGACCATCTGAGACACCCGGCCTTTTAAACCGTTCAGCTCGGTTGATATTTCTTTCAGAGTGGTTTCGGCTGTTTCAGCACGCCGGGTTAGAAGTGTTTTCTCATTTTCCCAAGTTTTCTCTTTGGCAGCAAAGCTAGTCTTCAAATTCTCCGTTTCAGAAAGGCTTATTTGCAGTTTGGAGGTGGAAGCCTTGATTTCTGACTCCTGACTCGCTAGCCGGGTCTTTGCGTTAGTCAGTTGAGAGTTTAGTTCAGACAATGCATTCTGTGAAACATTCAGATAAGTCAAGACTTGGTTTTAAATTCCAGTGTCCAAATTCAAGATTCAAGTCCCAAGTACTTTACGAATAAACCACTTGGCACTTGGGGGCTAATGTATGCCAAATCAAATTTCTATGACTCTACCAATATGTTTGAAGTCCCAAGTCCTTCACAAAGTAACATCACTTGGCACTTGGGGGCTAATGTACGTAGTTCAGCAAGTTTATCAAGGGTAAACCGGAATGTTAAGTACTTTGCAGATGGTTTTAAATTCTGAAGTACTGATTCATTAATGATCAAAATAAACCGGTCCTTGGGGACTATGGGTGATGTCTTGTTCTATCAATATCAGGCAAAGATTCAGAGGTAAAGGTTTCAGCCTATATTTTAAGTCTACAGGTTATTCCGTTTCTCTCATAATCTACAGACTTGGGGCTGAAGGAATATTGGTAAACCGGAAACAACGTACCTCATATTTCAACTGAAGCTGCTTGACCATCTCGATCTCACACTCACGACTGGAGTGTACATGACTGAGATAGCCGGATAAGATGTCACTGGCATTAAGACGGTCGTAGTTGGCAACCTCAAAGCGAACCTTCTGCCTCTCCAATGCTTCTTGCTTAGCTGTGCACCGAGCCAACACCGTTGGGTTCCCCGGCTCAACAAAACGGCTCCCAGTAATTTGAACATCTTGAACACGTGGAGACGGTGGGTCAGTTGAGCTTGACGGTCCAACTGTGCAAGGATTCATAGTGGCTTTGTCAAGAGACGGCTCCGAAGGATTTGCTTCATGGATAATAGGCGGGTCTTCTGGGGCGGCAGTTAATGGAGAAGGCGGCCTAGCCAGTTCAGATGTTAGTATTGGCGGGTATTCCGCCGGCTTTGTTACCTTCGCCTTCTTGGATCTAGCCTGGACGCTAAAGAAAAAATATATATTACAGGACAGTCAGCATCAAGATACAATTGATCAACCTGAAAGAAAAGAGGATTTTTGTTTACCCAGGGGCAGTCTTGAAAGCCGGGAATTGTGTTTGTGATGAGTCGCCTGAAGAATGAGACACCTCCTGAAAAGGTAAAAGAAAGGAGTTAAAACGAATACGATGAGCAGGATTCATTAAAACAAGTTAAGTATAGTAAAAGTAAACCTCGTTCGGGCGTTTCCGAAGGGTCTGTTGAAGGTCGACAGCTGGTTCATCTTCAATCTCAGCTTCACGGCGGTTTTCATGTTGTTGCTTTTTCAAATGAAAGTTGGGATCCAAGTGAGCTAAGGGGTTAGAAAACCTTACTTTACGGATCACTCGTCGAACTTTGTGTCTTGGTAAGGGCTCTGAGTCGGAGGAAATGATAGTTACCTCTGCTTCCCCGGCCTGACTGGCCCCAGTGTCATCCTGGTAAGGATCAGTGTCAATAAGATTGTTAAAAAATTGGCCAAGGGAATCAAGGGCTACCTCCGAGTCAGATGAGTCATCAAGCTTCATTAAATCTTCAATCGTGGTTTTCTTCTTCTTCTTCGATTTCCGGGTCGTCTTCTTGTTGTTCACAGAGGCGGCTTTCGCCTTCTTGGCAGCCTCGTGGTCATATTTTACCTTCCAAAAGTCAGAATTGGCCTACAAAGACAAGAAGAAAGATCACTGCTAAAGCAGTATATCTGGGAAAAATACAAAGGAAAAGAGATCAGAATATGCTTACTTCTGGTACCGGGTTAAGCTTGCAAAAGGGGTTTAACCCCACAATGCTGCAATCTTCATATTTCCCGTTCACCAAAAGGTTTGACATTGAAACAATGCCTTCTTCGGTGAGTTCAACTGGGCTGTGACGAAGAGAGTCGTCCGGGCCTCCACCATATTCATACATCAGTTTTGATCGATGGCTTAATGGAATAACCCGCCATGAGATCCAGCAGCGGGTTAGATCTACTCCAGTTAAATCATTCCCCAACAAGGCATTGATTCTTCTGATGGATGGAAGCAGCCTCTTGCGTTCAGCTACGGTGAGTTTATTCAGAAGGGAGAACTTGGAGTCAAGACGACCGGGGCGGTAACCCGGCAGCGGTTTCTCATTTGCTGGAGAGATATCCTGACAATAAAATCAAGTTTGGTTCCAGTCCTTTGGGTGACTTGGTAAGACGATGAGAGGGAAGACAGCACCCTGACGGTGCTGAATCGAGATGCCTCCGAGTTCTAAGCTGGGACCGTTGGTGCATTCGTTTTGCTGGTTCAGATAAAAATACTCTCTAAACAGCTCTACGGTCGGCTCTTGCTGAAGATACACCTCACAGAGTACTTGGAAGTTACAAATATTGGAAATAGAATTGGGTCCGAGGTCCTGAGGATGGAGTTTGAAAAAATGAAGAACCTCTCTAAAGAATTTTGAACCGGGCGGTGAGAAACCACGGTTCATATGGTCAGTGAAAACAATCACTTCTCCGTCTTTTGGGTTGGGGTGTTCTTCCTCCGGGTCAGGGGCACGATAAGACATGGCATTTTTTGAAGGCAGAAACCCAATGATGAAAAACTCTTTTAACCGTTCCTCAGTTATGGATGAGGGGACCTAGTTACAAACAGTGGGTGTCTTTGACGGCATGACGTGCAAGAAACTGAAAAAGAAATAACGTGTCGGTTCAGTTTATGGTCAGGATAACAGTCAAAAGTGGAAGATGTAAAACAAGCAATGGCGGCTTAACTAAGGGCTAATGACATATAAGGAAAAGGAAGCCGGAGAGATAAGCCGCCATGACTATGGACTTTCTCAGAAAGCAACTACAGCTAAGTGTTGGCATAAACAAGTTTCACCAAGTTATCATTATTATTTTGGATCAAATGGTTGTTCTGAAAAGAAAAATATTCTAGACCTAAATATCTAATACAGGCGAGTTCGTCAGTTCTAAACAAAGCCTCTGAACAGGAAAAGGAATTTATTTGCATTTGAAGTGGGTGCGAAATAACTACCACATCGGTTTTATACTATCCAAAGATCAAGAAATGGCGATGGTGATGAAATCTATGAAGAGTTCATGACGAACAGTGAAGAACACCAAGGAACTCGAAGGTCCTAATGCGGATCTGATGTGGAGGAAGAAAGAGACTTACAGATGCAGAGTTGCAGCGGAGGTTCGTTGCGTTTTCTTCAGGTCGAATCAGGTTGATGTGGTGGCCTGAGTCGATGAAGACAAGATCTGCGGCGGCGGCGGCAGAGCTCGAGTGGCAGAGAAGCAGCGAGAGGAAGAAGACGACCGAAGGGGGAGAATGGAAAAGACCTAGGTCGTGCCTATTTATAAGGAAATGACCGATAAGTGGGAGCGAGAAACAAGGATACCAAAACATGGTTAACCAGCTACCTAGGTGCCTTGATTTTTGGAAAGGCATTAAAGATAAAGATCCGTTAAAAGATGACGTGGTGGCGGTTTTCCGAAAAGTCCGGACATGACGTCATGGTGGGTTACAAGGAAATTTCAGAAGATGGATTTTTTGGCTAAGTATGGAAGATTGACAAAGAACAAAGTTCAAAGTCAACCTGGGGCCTAATGTTGGGGATATTACTATCAGTTGAGACCCGCCTAAGAGGGGCCGGGTCAGCTTCAATGGCGGGTTACGCAAGAAGCCCAGTAAACATTCAAAGATTGTAGTTTATTAAGTCTTATAGAAGGCCCAAAGGCCTGGGGCCGGTTTAAGGCCTGATACAATAAACCGCCGTATGTAAGGAAATACTTGTACAGAAAGGCATGTAAAGAAGGTCACCGAGTCGGACACGATTATGAGCCGACCGGGACTCTATAGGCCACCAGGCGTCAACCCGTGTATATAAGGGGACGACCCGGTGGCGGTTTAGGGCAAGAAACAACCAAGTCGGTAACCAAGCCGGCGAGTTGAGCCTCTTGGAGATCGAAACCTCAGCAATATCAATCCCAACTAGACGTAGGCTTTTACCTTCATCGTACGGGGCCTAACTAGTATAAAAACTCTCTCGTGTGTCCTTTGTCCCGATCAACCCCTTTAAGCTTCCTAGTGCGATGGCCCTACGACTAAGTCCTTGCTCTAGGACATCTGTCGTGTCAACTCCACGACACGAGGGGCGAGAGACCTTCCGAGATTGGATCTATCTCTCTGTCTCTCTCTGTTTCTGCGTTCTCAGATTCATCCCTTTCACGGTTTCTTATATTCCCGGAGATCCGTAACTCTGATTGAGCTGGAATTTTAACACGATCTCTATCCGGATATTAGCTTTCTTGCGGCGAAAGAAGGGCATCAACCGCCTTACGGGTGGCCCACGAGGGTCAGGGGCGCGCCCCCTGCCTCGTGGCCACCTCGGGCACCGTCTCGCGTGAATTTTTCTTCCCAAAAATCATATATATTCCAAAAAAATCTCCGTCAGTTTTTATCCCGTTTGGACTCCGTTTGATATGGATATTCTGCGAAACAAAAAACATGCAACAAACAGGAACTAGCACTGGGCACTGGATCAATATGTTAGTCCCAAAAATAGTATAAAAAGTTGCCAAAAGTATATGAAAGTTGTAGAATATTGGCATGGAACAATCAGAAATTATAGATACGACGGAGACGTATCAGCATCCCCAAGCTTAATTCTTGCTCGTCCTCGAGTAGGTAAATGATAAAAAAAGATAATTTTTGATGTGGAATGCTACCTTGCATAATCTTGATCATGTAATCTAACCATGGCATGAATATTAAGATATGAGTAATTCAAAGCAAGAGTCTATCATTTGACATAAAAACAATAATACTTCAAGCCTACTAATAAAGCAATCATGTCTTTTCAAAATAACAAGGCCAAAGAAAGTTATCCCTACAAAATCATATAGCCTGGCTATGCACCATCTTCACCACACAAAATACTCACATCATGCACAACCCCGATGACAAGCCAAGCAATTGGTTCATACTTTTTAACGCGCTTCAGCATTTTCAACCCTCACGCAATACATGAGCGTGAGCCATGGATATAACACTATAGGTGGAATAGAATGGTGGTTGTGGAGAAGACAAAAAGGAGAAGATAGTCTCATATCAACTAGGCGTATCAACGGCTATGGAGATGCCCACCAATAGATATCAATGTGAGTGAGTAGGGATTGCCATGCAACGGATGCACACTAGAGCTATAAGTGTATGAAAGCTCCAACTCAAACTAAGTGGGTGTGCATCCAACTTGCTTGCTCATGAAGACCTCGGGCATTTGAGGAAGCCCATCATCGGAATATACAAGCCAAGTTCTATAATGAAAATTCCCACTAGCTAGTATATGAAAGTGATAACTCAAGAAACTCTCTATATGAAGAACATGGTGCTACTTTGAAGCACAAGTGTGGAAAAAGATAGTAGCACTGCCCCTTCTCTCTTTTTCTCTCATTTTTTTTGTTTTTTTTGGTGGGCTTCTTTGGCCTCTTTTTTTATTTGGGCTTTTTTGGCCTCTTTTATTTTTTTGTAAAGTCCGGAGTCTCATCCCGACTTATGGGGGAATCATAGTCTCCATCATCCTTTCCTCACTAGGGCAATGCTCTAATAATGATGATCATCACACTTTTATTTACTTACAACTCGATAACTAGAACAAAGATATGACTCTATATGAATGCCTCCGGCGGTGTACCGGGATGTGCAATGATCTAGCGTAGCAATGACATCAAAAAAACGGACAAGCCATGAAAACATCATGCTAGCTATCTTACGATCATGCAAAGCAATATGACAATGAATGCTCAAGTCATGTATATGATGATGATGGAAGTTTCATGGCAATATATCTCGGAATGGCTATGGAAATGTCATGATAGGTAGGTATGGTGGATGTTTTGAGGAAGGTATATGGTGGGTTTATGGTACCAGCGAAAGTTGCGCGGTACTAGAGAGGCTAACAATGGTGGAAGGGTGAGAGTGCGTATAATCCATGGACTCAACATTAGTCATAAAGAACTCACATACTTATTGCAAAAGTTTATTAGCCCTTGAAGCAAAGTACTACTACGCATGCCCCTAGGAGGATAGATTGGTAGGAAAAGACCATCGCTCGTCCCCGACCGCCACTCATAAGGAAGACAATCAATAAATAAATCATGCTCCGACTTCGTTACATAACGGTTCACCATACGTGCATGCTACGGGAATCACAAACCTCAACACAAGTATTTCTACAATCCACAACTACCCACTAGCATGACTCTAATATCAACATCTTTATATCGCAAAACTATTGCAAGGAATCAAACATATCATATTCAGTGATCTACAAGTTTTATGTAGGATTTTATGACTAGCCATGTGAATGACCAGTTCCTGTCATCTCTCCAAATAGATATAAGTGAAGCAAGAAAGTTTAATTCTTTCTACAAAAGATATGCCCACACTCTAACAAATATAAGTGAAGCAAAAGAGCATTCTACAAATGACGGTTTTCTATGTAAAGAGAAACAGGCAATCCAAACTTCAAATGATATAAGTGAACCACATGAAGCATTCTATAAAGCCATACTCAAAAGATATAAGAGAAGTGCAAAGAGCATTCTATAAATCAACTAAGGACTATATCATACCAGCATGGTGCATAAAATAAAAATGAAAACTAAATGCAAAAGACGCTCCAAGATTGCACATATAGCATGAACGAAACGAATCCAAAAACATACCGATACTTGTTGAAGAAAGAGGGGATGCCTTCCGGGGCATCCCCAAGCTTAGACGCTTGAGTCTTCTTGAATATTTACTTGGGGTTCCTTGGGAATCCCCAAGCTTGAGCTCTTGCCTCTCTTCCTTCTTCTCACATCGAGACCTTCTCGATCATCGAACACTTCATCCACACAAAACTTCAACAGAAAACTCGGTAAGATCCGTTAGTATAATAAAGCAAATCACTACTCTAAGTACTGTTGCAAACCAATTCATATTTTTTTTTTGCATTGTGTCTACTGTAATATAACTTTTCCATGGCTTAATCCACTAATATAAATTGATAGTTTCATCAAAACAAGCAAACTATGCATCAAAAACAGAATCTGTCAAAAACAGAACAGTCTGTAATAATCTGAACATTCACCATACTTCTGATACTTGAAATTTCTACCAAAATTAGGAAAAATAAAATATTTGTATAGAAAGACATTTCAAAAAGAATCAGAACCATTTTATGTTCCAGCTAAAAATGTAAAATCGCGCACTACAGCCAAAGTTTCTGTCCTGCACCGTACAAACCATCAAGCAAATGTAAACATCCTAAAGGCAAACCTTGGCACATTATTTTTATAATACAATGGAATTGTAAAAGGGGATAATTATTTTTTCTGAAAAGTTTCTGTAATCAAGATTCACAAAGTTGCCGTGAGCATGAACAAAGTTCAAGGAGCTCTCCCACTTCAACAATGCTTGTCTTTCTCACTTTCACTTTTCTTTTTGAAAATTTTTTGGGTTCCCCTCTTTATTTTTGTTGTTTTTAAACTATATAAAAGCACTCAACAGAAATAAATGACTCTCTAAAACTTCCGGGTTGTCTCCCTGGCAACACTTTCTTTAAAGCCATTAAGCTAGGCATATAGTGCTCAAGTAATGAATCCACCCGGATCCCAAGGTATATCAAAGCCAATTTTAATTAACAATGATTTGTAATTTACTAGTGAGCACAAAGCAACATATATCATGTAACTACGATGTCTAACTCTCTTCCTATGCATCGGCATGTCATAAAAGAACAAATCATTCACACATAGTAAAGGCCAATGCATATCATAAGAAGTTTCTTGCAATTTTATCATATTGGAAACAAAGAGAGGTGGAGATATAGTTCCTCTCTCATAATAATTGCAAGTAGGAGCAGCAAGCACATGCATATTATATTCATCAAAATCATCATGTGTAACGGTAAAAGGCAACCCATCAATATAATCCTTAATAAGTGCAAACTTCTCCGATATAGTGTAGTGGGGAGAATTCAAAAATATAATAGGATTATCATGCGTGGGTGCAATAGCAACAATGTCATGTTTAATATAAGGAACTATAGCAAGTTCATCTCCATAAGCATAATTCATATTGGCATCTTGGCCACAAGCATAGCAAGCATCATCAAAAAGGGATATTTCAAAAGAATCAACGGGACCATAGAAAATATCATAGCACTCATCCTTTGGTAAGCACGAAGAGAAATTAAACAATGTATGAGTTGAAGAGTTACTCTCATTAGAAGGTGGGCACGGGTGATCAATCCACTCTTCCTCCTTTTGTTCTTTGCTCTCCTCCTCATCCTTTTCATCCAATGAGCTCACAGTTTCATCAATTTCTTCTTCCATAGACTCCTGCAAAATATTATTCTCTTCTTGGACAGCGGAGTAGTCCTCAATATATAGTTCAACATAGGCATTAGAAGCATAATTATCGTAGCAATATTTAAGTATGGCAAAATTTTCAGATTTGTAAAGAGTAGCATCATACGTTTCAATCAAAGAAGCAATTTCATAAGCACCCTTAAAAGCAACAAATTCTTCAATTTGTTGAACATCATAGTAACTATAAACACCCTTTGCATACAAAGATACGATTCCACAATCACTAAACTAACATTGATAGGGAAGGTGTTTCTTAGGGTTTTTGGAACAACAAGTAATATCATATATTTCGCATAAATTTCAAGCATAGCATTGCAAACGATAAATTTGACCCAGTAAAATTTTCCCTTTTTCAGATATTCGATGTCGCACATAACAAGCATTCTCATCTAAAGATTTGCCCTCAACTAAGCTAGTTGGGGTTTCAGCACGAGCACATAGGGAGCGAAGATGATCCAAGTAATAAGCTTCAGCAGTGTGATAGATTTTGAGTGGTTCTTCAACCATTGGTTTAGGAGGTACAACTATTTTTTTTCTATTTTGTGTTTCCTACCCATAACTAAAGATAGAAAACAATTAAGAACAACAAATAAAATTTACTTAGTGATAAAGCAAACAAGCACACATGAGAATATTCACCCCACGATATTGCTCCCCGGCAACGGCGCCAGAAAAAGGTCTTGACAACCCACAAGTATAGGGGATCGCAATAGTTTTCGATAAGTAAGAGTGTCGAACCCAACGAGGAGCTAAAGGTAGAACAAATATTCCCTCAAGTTCTATCGACCACCGATACAACTCTATGCACGCTTGACGTTCGCTTTACCTAGAACAAGTATGAAACTAGAAGTACTTTATAGGTTTTGTTGTATAGGTTTGCAAGATAATAAAGAGTACGTAAATAAAAAGCTAGGGGCTGTTTATATAAAGAAACAATAAAGTAAATATAGCGACTGTGGAAAAGTGATGGTAGGAGTTGCGAAATTGCCCCCTAAGCAATTGACTACTTTACTAGACCGATAGCAAGTATTATGTGGGAGAGGCCACTGCTAGCATGTCATCCCTGACTTGGAATTCTATGCACTTATGATTGGAACTATTAGCAAGCATCCGCAACTACTAACGTTCATTAAGGTAAAACCCAACCATAGCATTAAGATATATTGGTCCCCCTTCAATCCCGTATGCATCAATTTCTATGCTAGGTTGAAGCTTCTGTCACTCTTGCCCTCCAATACATAGTCCTACCAACATACAACTAACCCTAGGGTGTGATCCACACGCGCAATCATATGATGGGCACCAAAGGACAGCAACATAACCCCAAGCAGATTAAATCAATCATAGCAATTCATCAACCACCGATAGGACAACGAAAATCTACTCAGACATCATAGGATGGCAACACATCATTGGATAATAATATGAAGCGTAAAGCACCATGTTCAAGTAGAGGGTACAGCGGGTTACGGGAGAGTGGACCGCTGTAGATAAGGGGGGGAAGGTGATGAAGATGTTGGTGAAGATGGCGGAGGTGTTGGTGTAGATCGCGGTGATGATGATGATGGCCACGGCAGCGTTTCGACGCCACCGGAAGAGAAGGGGAGAGGGGGGCCCTTCGTCTTCTTCTTCCTTGACCTCCTCCCTAGATGGGAGAAGGGTTTCCCCTCTGGTCCTTGGCCTCCATGGCATGGGAGGGGCGAGAGCCCCTCCGAGATTGGATCTGTCTCTCTGTCTCTCTCCGTTTCTGCGTTCTCAGATTCTTCCTTTATACCGTTTTTTATATTCCTGGAGATCCGTAACTCCGATTGGGCTGAAATTTTAACACGATCTCTATCTGGATATTAGCTTTCTTGCGGCGAAATAAGGGCATCAACCGCCTTATGGGTGGCCCACGAGGGTCAGGGGCGCGCCCAGGGGGGCAGGCGCGCCCCCCTGCCTCGTGGCCACCTCGGGCACCGTCTCGCATGGATTTTTCTTCCCAAAAATCATATATATTCCAAAATAATCTCCGTCAGTTTTTATCCCGTTTGGACTCCGTTTGATATGGATATTCTGCGAAAGAAAAAATATGCAACAAACAGGAACTGGGAATAGGACTGGATCAATAAGTTAGTCCCAGAAATAGTATAAAAAGTTACCAAAAGTATATGAAAGTTGTAGAATATTGGCATGGAACAATAAAAAAATATAGATACGACGGAGACGTATCAGCGTGGCGTGGCCGGCTAGCAAAGGCAACGGCGAGCGGCGGAAGCAGCCATGACGAGCGGCGGTATGGTGTTAGCTACAGGCGGCGGGAAGGCCACGCGCAGGCGCGTGCGCGTGAGGGTGCCGGCAGGAACGCGCCGGGCAGGGCAGCGCGTGGGGCGCGGGGTGAAAGGAAAAGAGCTCGGGTCCATCCGGGGAGGGCGAGGGCGGCGAGCGGGCGCTGCCGGCACAGCGAGCATGGAGGTGCGGCCGCGGGTCAGAGGGCGGGGCCGGCGGCAGAGCGAGCAGCAACTTCGATGGCTAGCGGCAACAACAGCAAAAGTAGCAGCGGGCAGCTGCGGCTGCGGGCGAGCGCGGGCAAGGGAGGCTACGGGCGTGCCGCGGTACACAGAGGCGAGGCCAGGGGCGCGCTACCACGCGTAGGCGATCGCATCCAGAGGGCACGGCCAATGCACGCAGGGGCTCAGGGGAGTACAGCGGGAGTGGTGGTGAGCACGAGCTCCCACTGAGATCCGGGCGCAGTGGTGGAGGCATACGACGATGGATTCGGTGGGGGAAGGGGGGAATCAGATGAGGGCCTCACGTTGCGCCTGTAGGGGTGCACAGTGGGCTCGGGGACGGCAGATTCCGGCGATGGCGACGGCGGTGCAAAGGAGGAAGACGACTTCGGGGACGGCGTTCCGAGGCATCCGGCGTCGCGCTGCTTGACGAGGAGGCGTAGCCGACGGAGGTGGAGCGAGCGTACACGTCGGAGAGGCAAGGCGGCGGCCGTAGCTATGCGGACGACGGCGGCGTAGCCATGGCAGCGCTCGGGCGCGGGCGGATCTGGAGCGCAAGGGTGAGAGGTAGGAGGAGAGGGCGAGGGGAGCGGGGACCGAGTGGCAGAGGGGATTGTAGAGGCGCGGCTGTCGCCCTTATCCCGTCGGGATGGCGCCGACGAGGTGGTGTGGCGGGGACGCGTGGGGGGAGCCTCTGTCGGATGAACAGGGGAGGAAGAGAGCGACCGGGGGAGGTAGGCCGTCTAGGTTGGGTCGGTGGCCAGCTGGGCCACGGCCCAGCATGGGGGCGTTCTTCTTATTTTTTACCATTTGTTTTTTACTTTTCTTTTAATTTAAAATTTGTTTTAGTTTTGTATAAAGCATATAATTAGTATCCAAATTAGTATTTCAACATACCCCAAAGCCACAAAAAGTTTGGTGACAATATAAAATAGTTTAATATTTTATTAATTGAAAAAGGCATTTAATTAATTGTTTTTGCTACTGTTTTATTTATGTTAGCACATTCAAACACTTTTAATGATGTTGGTTTCTCCACCACTATTATCTACGTATTATTTGTCACACCTGAAACATTTTTGTTTTAGTCTTTGAAAAGTTTTACCGTTTGACTTTAATTAAAATTGAATTGTGAATCGGTTTTCAACTAACGCGAGATTAACAATAGCAATCATGATGACGTGGCATCATTAGTAGAGGGTTATTGTAGCTTAATTATCCGGACGTCACACAATCATATGGAAAAATTGAGTGTTGTCATCCCCGTGGACGACTTTAAGCACTTTAGCGCGCAAGGCACATTTCATCTCTTCGTCTCTAAGAAGAGTACGTAAGCTCTATTCAGCCTCAGCTTTAGCAGCCTGCTCAGACGCATCAAGCAAATTCGATTCAGCTTTAAGGTCTAAAGCCTCGATCACCTGTATTAGTCGTTCTTTCTCTTGTTTGTAAACCCCACTTTCATTTCTAGTCCAACTCCGTAGAAATTTTCTGAGATGTCTAATCTTATTTTGCCATCTTTCTAAATGTGATCGGCCTTGAACTGGTTTTGCCCATTCTCTTGCTACAATGTCAAGAAAATTTTCTTTTTCAAATCAACTTAGTTCGAAAGAGAAGTTATTTTTGTTCCCAATGTGTGTCGCATCCCCTGAATCTAAAAGCAAGGGAGTGTGATCAGAGATCGCTCTCTGCATCACGTGAACCGACACTAGTGGGTACTTCTGCCCCCATTCCACACTAGTGAGTACTCTGTCCTGCTTCTGGTAGGTTGGAGTAGGCAACGAGTTGGCCCTTCAGTGGTGAAAATTGATGAGAATATGTCTTAAAGTTGTTTCCTTCTTGAAAGCATTGTGTGAAGATTGATGAGAATCCCTCTTCAGTGGTGAAAACCCTTGATCAATCATTTGTGGTTGTATCCGACGACAAACACAACGGGTGCCGTTTCATTTTAGAGGTGTTGTTGTCGAAGAACATTTCTCACAGTCCAGGTGCTACTGTCAATGGTATTTGAAGTTGATAGTAGCTACAGTAATGATGTATATAGCTTCAGCATGACTCTTGCTCATCATTTCTTTCTCTCCTTTAATAATTTGGTTCCGTCCTACCTCAAAGTCTAGACTAACTCTTCGGATGATGTTGTTGAGACGCCAAATATACTAAAAATTAATTTGATATTAATTTATTACACTAAAATCAGGAAAGAAAAATATCAATACAATAAAAATAAATTTCTTGAGGACCATTCTTGGACCTTCTTGTCACCATATCTCATGTGATTTTGTCGGCCCCGATCACCCCAAAAATATCTCTAGCGCCAAGACCAGGAATGCCACGGAAATTCATTCCCCTGCCCCCATCTCCATCAAACATGACTTGTCTCTCTCTTTCCTTTCCCCATGTTATGCCAACACACGTGGACGCAGCTCGAGCGGTGCGCACGGACACACAACACACTACATATTTGAGCTGATAGTGTGTCAGTTTGTTGGATTCGCTACTACTCGATGATTCTCACGCCGCTGTCAAGCTCTTTCACTACCAGGCCTAGCTAGGGAGGAGTCAACAAAGGTGGTTTATATTATTATTATTATTATTATTATTATTATTATTATTATTATTATTATTATTATTATTATTATTATTATTATTATTATTATTTGCGAAAGAGGCTCAAGGCCATAATTTAAGTATCATATGTAGACTCATACCGTAAAAATAATACATTTGAATTCCTGGGACGCCGAAGTCTATTGTTGTTGTTGAAAAATGTGTGCTGCAACACCAACACCATTGTCAAGCATTGCCTTCCGGAGACCGCAACTCGTCCACACATCCCGTCACATACCCATAGCACATACCCATAGCAGTCCACCAAATCTTCGGCTGTGGATTCTTTGCCTTGATGTGGCAAAGGCAGAGGTGAACAGTAACCTCTACCTTTGATCAGTTTCATCCGTCGGATTGGAAACCAATGTACCAGATTGGATGCTACAAGGGGTCCGAACAGTACTTTGTACAGTACAAACAAACAGTAATTTCATGTGAACGGTACTTGGGACAGTACTTGCAGTGATCCCAGCCTTCCATTCTTTATCCAGTGGCAAAGTCACCGGTGCCTTCGCCACAGCAAGGTAGAGAATCCGCACCCCAAATCTTCCACTGCAGGGCCCCACGATCAGTAAACTCCCAGCCCACTGCCACAGGCGGCGCATGGGGTTTGCCTAGCGGTGCACTAAGGTGGCGGCAAGAGGGGGAGGAGATGGCTAGGGTTTAATCGCCGCTGGAGCTTCTCAATAAAAAGACTTGTATCACGGATCAGTACACCTCGAATTTGACATCACATGTGAAGTGAGAATCAAAGGTGATTTATATGGCAAAATAACACTTTGATTTCAAATTCTCAAATGGGGATTAGTAAAATGAAAAATAAATTCAGTTAAGTGAGAAAAATATTTTTTGTTCTATATAGTCTCATGGTACATCGAGGCAGGGTTGATGGTGGCGGTCGGTCAAGTCCGATGATCAGTACCAACAGCATGGGAAGGGGGTGGCCGTCAACCTGAATAGCGGCCTCACAAAGTGCGAGTTGGTAGATTAAATACTTTTGAGGGAGATGCACATAACTAGATTTTTGTAGTCCAATACACATCGATTTTTATTTTAGAACACCAATGCATGTGGATAGATAGACACATATGGATTCCTGGTGTTACTGTTACGTGTGGCACCTTCCTCTGGCTAGAGACACCTCATGCGTCAGCCCGATTTTTTTATTAATAATAAATAATAATGTTGTAATTCTGAAACTAGTAATGATAAGTTGGAAATTTGGAAAATAGGAAGGACGTCATTATCAGTAGCGTCCACGGTTGGTCGCTGTTACGAACCACGTCCATACTTGTACCCTGTTGTTAGCAGCGTCCAATGTTTGGTTCAACATCCAACCTAAGGGAAACTCCAAACAACCCAAATTGGCGTAGATTTTATTCGTTCTTTATTTGTTTGATGGGTCAGGCGAACATGTTTTTGTCCGTCAGTCCAAAGATGCGAGCAACACTGACACACGCATTTCACATTTGCGTTGGATTTTGATTTTTTTTATAAAACAGCCTACAAAGGTCCAGTTTATTTTAATTAAAACTAAAAATTATTAAATGAAAACATTAGAAAATTAGTTAGGGGCGGGCGGTAGATCTAGGCGTCATCGTTGTCCTCCTCCACCTTGGTCAGGTCCACATAGATCGGCATCTCCATCCATGGGAACGTCTGCTGGAAAGCTCTCAGCTGCTGCTTCTCTTATCGCTCGGCCAACATCGCGCGCTCCGCCGCCTACCGCTAGGCCTTCTCGTCGATCGCGCTCCGCCGCCTGCCGCTAGGCCTTCTTGTCGACTGCGTCCCAGTTCGGTGAATGCATCGTGTAAGCTGGGTCGCGACGGAGGTCGGCCGGGAATAGAGCACGATGGTGGTGGATCTTCGTCAGTTGCGCGCGGCTTGAGTCTGGTACGGCTTGCACCGGAACCCTATTGAGGTTGAGGTATGATCCGCGCGGCAGGTTCACTTCGGGATATGGCACCGGCACGTCATGTTTCCAAAAGTACCGGCAACGGTGCACCAACACTTAGAGGCGAAAGCGTGACCCCGCCGACTCAAGACCGACTTATCTGTTTTCATAAACTAGCCAATTACCAATTGTATTACCAAAGAGTAACAACCCAATCGTCTATACAATATACACTCGTAACCGTAGAATAAATTGTAAAGAAGACCAAATCAAGAAAATTCAACCAGGCCGTGGAACAACTCACATGCGCCAACCATAGGTTCAGTGGGTTATCCTAATGACGAGGAAATGATTCTAATGACAAGTCGCCAGCCAGATGATGTTGCTCCTGCATCCAATAATGTTTAGTGATGTCCCTGCTAGAGTTTGCTTACCACCCAGCAAGGTAAGAAGCGACGACCGCCGGCGTACTAGGGTTTATAGGTCATGAAATATCTATCTATTAAAGGAAAACAACACAATCAAGCCTAATGAGATACTAATCAAACGGCATGACTGGACGCCGTCTATATTAGCGTCCAGACCTGGACGCAGTTAGCAATAGAGTCCAACCTAGACGCGTTTATTCTTGGCGTCCTTCCTATTTTTATAATTTTTACTGACCTGTTACTAGTTTCAGAATTACAGAATTATCATTTACCATTAATAAAAAAATCGGTGTGTCATCCTCACCAGCCCATTTACAAGGAGGCCGACCGCGACGGAAAGAAGGAGCGCGTCCGTTGATTGCAGGATTGTAGCCGAATCTCTACAAACCAGGTGCACTCGTGACGCCTTAATCTCGTGCACATAGCAATTTTCAGGCCTAAACGCCTACATGTCTTTCTTATTATCCTGGTGCATGTGCAGCAGGTAACGATTATCTTGCTCCGCCCTGCACCATAAGGTCCTCGCATCTATTCCTTCTGTTTCGAATTACTTGTCTCAAATATGCATGTATCTAGATATATTTTAGTTCTAGATACATCTATTTCTATGACAAATAATTTAGAATGGAGGGAGTAGACACGAGGAACCGTAGCCACTTGCATGCAGTCTACAACTCCATGCGAATGCGATCTGCACCTTGATTTCTATGTCCCGGTGCCTCCTATTCCAAATTTCCAATAGACCTCGCGAATGGTTAGGCCAATGAGTTAGCAAAACGAAAGATGAAGCGATATTGAGGAGACGAGGAGAGGCAGTGAGGCTAGACAAACAATTTATAGATAAAAGGATGGAGATTGCAAAGAGAGCGTGAAGAAGGGTAGTTGAAAATTTATAGGACTTAAGACGGGTGGGACAAGTGGATTGAGTAAGTAAAGAAAATGATTTTTTAACAGACGAAAAGGATATATATGACACACTATGAATCGGTTATGAAAGTGCATGTCGAATCTGAGTCCAGTAAAGTGGGAGATGCTCGTGTTGCCTTCTTGTGCATACACAAATAATCCACAGAAGTATGGATACTGTTAGATAATAACGAGAAATAAACGAGACACGAGAGACACGGATTTTTACGTGGAAACCTTTGCGGGAGGAAACCACGGACACACGAAGGCGCAATCACTATGAGGAGGAGTATTACAAGCACGAGATGACAGACCGTCTGAGGTGCGACTACATGAGGTATATAAGAGGGCAGTACATGAGAGTCCTTGGAGGACAAGTAAACGAGTTGTACTCGTACGCGTCGATGTCAACGCAAAGGCCCACACCCGTTGTACTACGTCTAGTCCAACACGGTATAATTTGGATCACAATTTAACAATCTCCACCTTGATCCAAATTCCTTTCAGTAGTCGAAGAAAGTAGATAACTCCATCCAAATCAGCATAAACACCTTGTGTGTTAAAGTTCATAGGACTAGTGAGAAATACCAACTAAGCCCGAGCAAAGCTCAAACTTATTGGTCGGAACTGACTTTGTCATCATATCAGCTGGATTATCATGAGTACTTATCTTGCATACCTTCAAATCGCCTTCAGCAACAACATCTCGAATATAATGAAATCTGACATCAATGTGCTTTGTCCTCTCATGATACATTGAATTCTTTGTAAGATATATGGCACTTTAACTATCAGAAAATACGGTAGGGCAAGATGAATCTCCACAAAGCTCAGAATACAAACCTCTCAATCAGATAGCTTCTTTGCATGCTTCAGAAATAGCCATATAGTCGGCATCAGTAGTGGAACAAGCCACAATGGACTGCAAAGTTGCTCTCCAACTCACAGCACAACCACCAATGGTGAAAACATAACCTCTGAGTGATCTTCTCTTATCCAAATCACCAGCAAAATCAGAATCAACAAAACCAACAAGTCCATCTCTAGTTTTCCCAAACTGTAAATAAGCATTAGAAGTACCTCGCAGGTATCTGAAAATCCAGTGAACTGCTCTCCAATGCTCTTTTCCAGGATTAGCCATGTATCTACTGACAACACTCAATGCATATGATAAATCCGGACGAGAACAAACCATGGCATACATAAGTGAACCAACTGGACTCGAATAGGGAACTCTAGACATGTACTCAATATCTGCATCTGACTTAGGACATAAAGCTGATGATAATTTGAAGTGTGCAGCTAATAGAGTACTTACTGGCTTGGCATTATGCATATTAAAACGACGAAGAACTTTATCAATATATCCCTTCTGACTTAGATATACTTTTCTAGACGGTCTATCTCTGGATATTTCCATGCCAAGTATTTTCTTTGCTGCACCCAAATCCTTCATCTCAAATTCATTACTCAATTGCTTCTTTAGTTCATTAATCTCTAACATACTCTTTGCAGCAATAAGCATATCATCAACATAAAGGAGCAAATAAATAGTTGAACCTTTGACAGTTTTCAAATAAACACAACTATCATAATTAGACCTTTTGAAACCTTGAGAGAGCATAAAGGTGTCAAATCTCTTGTACCACTGTCTAGGGGATTACTTCAATCCATAAAGAGATTTCTTTAACTTACAGACAAGCTTTTCTTTTCCAGGAATAACAAAACCTTCAGTTTGTTCCATATAAATATCATTTTCTAATTCTCCATGTAAGAATGCAGTTTTAACATCCAATTGCTCAAGCTCAAGATCATGCATGGCAACAATACTAAGTAAAGTGCGAATAGAGCTATGCTTCACAACAGGAGAAAAGACTTTGTTATAGTCAATACCTGGAATCTGGCTATAACCTTTAGCAACTAACCTTTCTTTATATCTTGTCTCATCATTAGGAGAAACACATTCTTTCCTATTAAAAACCCACTTGCAACGAATAGGTTTCTTCTATAATCTTACTAAATCCCAAGTGCCATTCTTTTCAAGTAATTCCATCTCATCATGCATAGCGGTCATCCACTTATTACTATCACTAGAAATAATAGCCTCGGAATATGAAGAAGGCTCAGCATTACCTTCAATTTCTTCTGCAACAGATAAAGCAAAAGAAACAATATTGCACTCTTCAATTAACCTGTCAGGTTTATTAATACCCCGTCTAACTCTGTCACGTGCGAGATTCCAACTGGGCGGAACAATAGGCTGATTTGGAGAGGAAGTGACATGATCATCATTAATGGCGGGTTCATCATGTGCATCAACAATTTCATTACCAGATGAAACACCTGAATTAATAACATGCTCCACTTGAACAGTAGGCTGCTGAATAGTAGGCTGTTGTTCACTCTCAACGGGAATATTAGTAGATGAAATATCATGTAACATAGCAGATTCATTAAAGATAACATTTCTGCTAATAACAACCTTCTGGGTTTCAGGATTCCACAATTTAAAACCTTTAACACCAGACTTATAACCAAGAAAGATGCACTTAACAGCCCTAGGCTCTAATTTTCCATTATCAACATGAGCATAAGCAGTGCAACCAAAAACTCTCAACTGTGAATAATCAGCAGGTGAACCAGACCATACCTCAATTGGAGTTTTCTTATTAAGAGCAATAGATGGTGAACGGTTAATGAGATAACAAGCAGTGGAAGCGGCCTCAGCCCAAAAACACCTATGCAAACCTGCATTGGACAACATGCAACGGGCTCTGAAAATAATGGTCCTGTTCATGCGCTCAGCAACACCATTTTGTTGAGGAGTATAAGGAACGGTGTAGTGTCTGACAATGCCTTCAGACTTGCAATAATTTTTAAATTGCTTAGAACAGAATTCCATACCATTATCAATGCGAAGTAATTTTACCTTCTTTTCAGTCTTCCTTTCAATCATAATCTTCCACTCCTTAAAAGCTGAGAATGCTTCATATTTATGCTTCAAGAAATAAGGCCATACTTTTCTCGAATAATGATCAATAATAGTCAGTATGTAACTAGCACCACCTAGTGACTTTCTGCGAGATGGTCCCCATAAATCAGAATGCACATAATCAAGAATACCTTCAGCTGTATGGGTCGAAGTATTGAACTTCACCCTCTTGTGTTTGCCGAAGATACAATGCTCACAAAATTTCAGTTTACCAGGTTCATATCCATCAAGAAGACCTCTCTTATTTAACTCTGCCAAACCAAGTTCACTCATATGTCCAAGACGCATATGCCAAAGGTTAGCAGCATCACAATCAGAATTCTTTGAAATAACTGGAGTAGCGTTACCTGAAACTGTAGAACCTCGAAGGTAATAAAGACCATTGGTCGAACTTAAGTCACCTTTCATCACAACAAGGGAACCTTTGGTGACTTTCAAAACACTATCTCCACCTGAATACTTGTATTCCTTTGCATCAAGGGCACTCATAGAAATAAGATTTCTCTTCATCTTCGGAATATACCAAACATCTGTCAAAGTTCTGATTATGCCATCAAACATCTTGATTCGAATAGAACCTATGCCTTCAATCTTGCATGGTGAATTATCAAAACCCAAAACGGAACCAGCAGAAGTAGTGGAATCAAAAGTATTAAACCAATCTCTATGCGGGCACATATGAAAAGTACATGCAGTATCAAGTACCCACTCATCATTGGTCTCAGCACATCTAGCAATAACGACAAGAGCATCATCAGAACTATCATCACGAGCAACGTTAGCAGAATTTTCACCTTGTTCGTTACCTTTCCTCTTTTCTTTATTCTGCAACTTGAAACACTCTGAGATGTCATGCCCGTCTCTCTTGCAATATCTGCAATATTTCTTGTCTCTGGATTGTGACCGGCCCCTGTAGCCATTTTTACTTTTGCCTCTGTTTCCATTATTGGAGTTCTTCTCCTTTGTCCTGCCATGAACAGATAATCCCTCTGCTTGGGATGAACTTGAACCATCATGAGGCACCATTAATTTCATCTTCTCCTTAGAGTTCAAAGCTTCATAAACTTCATTAAGTGTGAGAGTATCACGACTGTATAATATGGTGTCTCTAAAATTGGTATAAGAACTTGGCAGTGAACAAAGTAACATTAAAGCAGTATCTTCCTCTTCATACTTAACCTCCATTGTAGCTAGATCGGATATGATCTCTTTAAATTTGGAAATATGATTCAAAACATTATCTCCCTCGGGTAACCTGTGCAGGAATAATTTTTGCTTCAGATGCATCTTGCTAGTGAGATCTTTAGTCATGCAAATCCCTTCCAGCTTTAACCATAGAGCGGCGGCAGTTTTCTCGCTCAAAACTTCCTGCAAAATATTATTATGCAAATGGAGTTGAATTTGTGACAAAGCCTTACAATCAATTCTTTTTTCCTCATCAGTTCAGTCCTGAATCATTTGCTTCCCAAAACTATCTAGTGCTTCATCATAGTCCAACTGTGCCAACAACGCCCGCATCTTGACTTGCCATAGGATAAACCTTGTGTCATGGTCCAGCAGCGGAAGATCGTACTTCATGGATGCCATGAGTCGATAAAACTGTGTACACAAAGTAGTACAAGCCGATAAAAAATTCTTGATAGAATTAATATACGAAGCAGACGAAAAATAGGATAAATAGCACCTGAAAGTGTCGGGCAGTGGACGTAGCAATTGAAGTTGAAATCTGATTACTAGTACTCAACTAGTACTAGCCTTCGTCACGTACTAGTGCAAGTAGTACTTGATAATTCTTTGGACTTGAGCGGTCTTCACGCCAGAAAAAGTAGCAGCGGCGGCAGCGTTTCCTCGGGACTTGTAGCCTATACGTGGGCAGCAGCCACAACTTGGCAGATCCAGCGATGATAAGAAAATAGCCAGCGACGATCGATCTCGGACACGTAGAGGAATCTCCGAACTTGATCTGGACCCGGTCGACTGCTCACGTAGGAACTCTGGCGGTGATCTCGGCGAAACCTGTGATTTGACGAATCACAGGACGGCGGCGGCGGGCGGACCGCAGCCCTAATTCTCTCGTCTCAAATCTCGTATCTACAACCTCAGCTCTGTACCACTTGTTAGATAATAACGAGAAATAAACGAAACACGAGAGACACGGATTTTTACGTGGAAACCCTTGCGGGAGAAAACCACGGACGCACGAAGGCGCAATCACTATGAGGAGGAGTATTACAAGCACGAGACGACAGACCGTCTGAGGTGCGACTACATGGGATATATAAGAGGGCAGTACATGAGAGTCCTTGGAGGACAAGTAAACGAGTTGTACTCGTACGCATCGATGTCAACGCAAAGGCCCACACCGGTTATACTACGTCTAGTCCAACAATGTATAATTTGGATCACAATTTAATAGATACTAATTAATTGCACCTTGTTAGAGATCAATCTATTAAAACAAGTGTCTATGGTTATATTTCTGTGTGTTGGTCCAAACTTTCGCATGCTAGGCCGCCTCCTCTCCAAAAAAAGGCTATGGTTCCTCTGCCTCCCGCCGGTGCCACCGCTGGTCCGTCTCGTCTTTGGTGGCCTTAAGGCCATGTGACATGGTGGATCCCGGCCCTTGCCAGTGGAGGGCTCCGTTTTAACATGTTCCTTTGAGTTTGATTAGGGTTGCGGTCCTACTTAGGAAGACCCAACGGCTACGGCTTCATGAAGATGGAATAAGGTTCTTCACGCCTAGCCCCCGTCCCGGTGGTGCGTCTAGCATCGTCGGTGCGCGTATGGAGGTGTGTCTCCAGCGGATATTTCTTTGGTGGATTTAGTTGGATCTGCTTTTAGTTCCTCTACGTTTGTGTGTTTTCAAGTCGGATCCTTCCGATCTATGCTAGTCTTGATCGGCGGTGGTTGTTGTTCTGGTGCGCGCATCCTAAGGGCCTTAGCATGATGACTTCATGATTGTCTACTAAAAAAAGTTTTGCCTAGCTCTTGCGAGGGAGGGGGTGACGGTGGCACGCCTTCGGTTCACTTCAGTGCTTGTAGTCGTTGCTAGGTGGTCTGCGGAGCTAGATGTAATTTTTATTATTTCTGATATTCGTGTACTATAATGATTGAAAATGAATAGATTGGAAAATAATTCAAAAAAAATTACAAACAAGTGTGTTATCTAGTTAATTAGCGGAAAATTGGACAAAAACCGGCATACAGCGCCCAAAATACATGGCACCCCGGCCGATCCGTTTATTCCACAAAGATCCACACAAACCATTGAACGGAGAAAAACTCCATTGAAGCTATCACTAAACTCTCACTTAATTATATGGTTATACATTGCTATTACCTGATTAAAGGTTTTAACACATGCATTATCCTCTAGATATCGGCATGACTTCAATAATATATTAACCATAGCAGAACCCCTAAAGATGCCCTTCCTTTAAAATAACCGCCAATAGAACTCCCTAAAAAACACAAATATAAAGGTTGCGACAAAAAAAAATCACTATAGGTGATTCCCTCTGTCTAGCCCCACCAGATCGTGTTGCACAACTCCCCAAATTTTTGGCGGAGGTTTCTACTGCCGCGGTCTCCCTACTAAGTTGGAGTAAAAAGTGTGCGAGAAGTTAACGATAGATGAAAATTGGCTAATATCCGAAATTGGGGCTTCCATCCAAACATATATCCACATTTATGGTCAACGACAAAAATTAGTTCGATGGTCGCAGGCTGTCATCCAAATGACATCCAATTATATTTAAAGGTTGGATGTGCTCTTTTAGTCCTCTATCAACGCACTATCTCTTAGCACGTCATCAGAAAACATATACAGTTTTACACTTTATCCATATGTAAGTTGCCTGAAAGTTGAATTTGGGATAGTCTATTTTTCTGACAATTGATTGCTGCTCCAAGATCCGTGCTCCTTTTTTGTGTGGTATGTCTTGTGTTTTGGGCTGGGAATTTGACCGGCTACTATTTTGGGCCGGTCAATCCTTAACAGGCTGAAGCCCATTAGCCCGTCTGACAATCTAGCCATCGCCCTTTGTTTTTTCTTTCTACTTTTATGCATTTTGATTTTCTCTTTGTCTTTTTGTTAGTTAGTTTTTGTTTCATTTTTATTTCGTGGGTATTTTCGGGATGTTGGGTGAGTGTAAATGTGCACACACAAATATTAATCCCTTCATCCCAAATTAGTAGTCGCTGAAATGAATGTGTCTTGACGTATTTCAGTGCTAGATACATCTGTTTGAGCGACAATTAATATGAGACGGAGGGGGTATAGAATATGTGCAGCACTTGCACTATTATATGATTATTCCTTGCATATTACAAGAAGTGCAATTTCAATGCAAAGTTGTGCATCTTTTTTTCTTCCTTCTAAAGCGACATTATTTTTATTTTACTTTTGTATTAGGTTTTATTATTTTCTTTCTTCTTTAAGGCTAACACCAATGTACCAAATCATTGCTTCTTAGGAAACTTCTTTTTTGCGGAAATCCCACTATTATAAAAAAAATGTGTATACCATATGCAAATGTTGTCATGGTTCTTTTAGTATATTTTATTAATTTTCTATCTTAGAGGGTAAAAACCAATGCAACTAATTCATTTTTTCTTATAAAATTTCTTTACTTTGATTTATTTAGTTTTCATTTCATTTTCTTTCTTATTAAAGGTTAATACAAAAGCAATTCATTCTTTCTTATAAAAACTTAATTCTTTTGATCTAGTTTTAATGTTTACTTCATTTCCTATCTTCTTTGAAGGTAATGCCAATTTGAATTATTCATTCCTTCTTATGTTTTGTGTGTGTGTGAAAATTTGACAATTATATGTTTATTCTTGCATATTAAAAAACCTATTTTTGTGTGCATCTGGTGTGCAAAGTTTTTCACTGTTTGTTTTAGATATTTTTTTATTGTCTTTCTTCCTAAATGGTAATAAAAATGTCATTAATTTATTTTTTCCTTAGAAAACTTTATTATTTTAATTTACTTATAGTTTTCCAATTTCTTTCTTCTTAAACGGAAATACCAAATCCAACAATTCATTTGTTCTTATAAAACTTCGTTATTTTAGTTTGTATTTAGTTTTTATTTCATTTTTATTCTCTAAGAGTATTACCGATGCCACTAATTCATTCCTTCTAAGAAAACTAATTTTTGAAATAATTTCACTAGCATACGCTTATTCTTGCATATTATAAAAAGCGTAATATTTGTGTATATTCCGTGCAAATGTTTCATTATTTTTTTCTTTTTTTCTTTTTAAAGAGTAATACAAATGCTATGAATTTATTCTTTCTTAGAAATCTTTATGATTTTGATATCGTTTTAGTTTTTATTTTCTTTTTCCTTCAATGGTAATATCGAATCTACCAATTAATTATTTATTTAGAAAAAATCATGATTTTGATTTTGTTTACTTTTGATTTCATTTGCTTTTTTCTTTGCCCCTAATGCGTTTCTTGAAGGAAACTACTTTTAGCAAAATTTCACTACCATATGCCTATTCCTACATATTATAAAAAGTACATATTTTTTGTAAGTTGCGTACACATTATTTCATTGTTTTTTTTATCTTATATTCCCTTAAAGGGTAATACTAATGTCACTTATTCATCCTTTCTTAGAAAGAACTTTAGTATTCTGATTTTCTACTATTTGTTTTGTTTTATTTCTTCTTTGAGGATAATACCAATGCCACTAATTTATTCCTTCTTAGTGAAATTAATTTTATGAAAAATTAATCATTAGATGCTTACAGTTACATGTTATAAAAATGTGTAATTTATGTGCAATTATTTTTGTTAATTATTTTGATTTGTTTTCATTTTCTTTCTTCTTAAAGGGAAATTTTAGATGCTTGTATTAGTAATATGCAAGAATAGGCATATAATAGGGAAATTTTAGCAAGAAGGTAAATTTTCTATGAATTAATTAATTAGTATCATTTTTATTACCCTTAATAAATTATATCATATCTAAAAATTGAAAATAGTTATTTTTTGAAGGATTAATGAGTTAGTGGTATTGATATAACCCTTTGAGAAGAAAGAAAAATTAAAAAAATAATGAAAAAGTTAGCACATAATTTACATATAAATTACACTTTTATAATACGCAATGATAAACATGTAATTTGTAAGTTGTACAAAAAATCAATTCCGGCCAAAAAAACAAGAAGCCCATTTGAAATACATATTTGTCTTTTCTTTGTACTCCACGTGTGAAACAGAAATGTTGCTGATGCTTAGCATACCTGTGCATGTATGTTTACAACATAAATTAATTAATTTTGTTGTAGAAAATGATTTTTTGGAAATGGGTACCAAGGTGCCTGTGCACCATTTGCAATTATCGCATTGGTATTATCCTTTATGAGTAAAGAAAATGAGAAAAATTGCACGCAACTTTGCAGCAAAAAACAATTGCACACAACATATATTTAATAGTATTTGTATGTATACATTTACACTCACGCAACATCTCAAAAGTACCTACAAAAGAAAATAAAATAAAACCGACTAACAGAAAGAACAAAAAACAGAAAAAGGAAAAAGAAAACAAATGGAGAGAGGGGAGGTCTGGGTCGCATAGGTATTGGGTTTCAGCCGGCTAGGAATTGGCTGATACAAATGCGCCTCCCCTCAGTTGCTCGCACCCCTGTACGGAGATCATACGAAGCATCATCAAGCATGCGCCAACCTCTGCATGCACTTTCGGACGAGAACACTAGTGCTGATGAGCACATTCCTTTGGCAAAAAAGTCAGGGTCACGGCCTCACGGGTACCATGTTTCAAATCTGCTCGTGCGTGACAGGGACGAGGGCAAAGGACGCAGGGCAACGACGGGGATGGACGACCGCGGAGGGCGGCTAGCTAGCCCGGTCCGGAGATGGTGTAAACGGCAGCTGCGGGCCTGCGGCAACTTGGCGCGCCCATTAACACGCGACATCGCCGATGATTTGGACGGCCAACGGGAAACATTCATGGGTGCATGGCTCCGTATCCGTTTTCTTGTTGTTGGTTGGTCGGTTTAGTTGGTGCGACACACCCGTCGCGCGCACGGCCCTTCCCTAATATTGCATGCGGCATGCTGGACTACATCGATCCATCGTTGAATGCCTCCCGCTTCCGAGAGGTTTTCTAGATGACAGGGACTCGCTCAACATCATCCGCGGTGGACCTAACGTGCGTGCCGTCTCATCCTATAAATGATCAAGGGCATGTAGCTAAATGTAAGGTGGAGAAGAGGTTCATTCCGTTAGGCATGTTTTTTTCCTTCCCCATGCAACCAGGAATTCCGTTAGGCGGTTGACGATCGGTTGCTTTCCATGGTTAAGCCGGCTAGGGCACACCGTTTGGTTGAGACGTCTCCGTCATGCAGATGCATGTAAAACCATAGCCAAGCAGCAGACAGGATGACACATGAACAAGTGAGAGATACGATACGATGGTCCATTGATAATTACGTTGACGATCGGGACACGGTGGATTAATCATGCACGCACATTATAGCTGGATACGCATGCATGGGTTTGTGACTAATTAGGAATGATCTCATGGCGTCGTTAGTTAGAGAACTGCCTCGCCAGCTGTTCAACGCATGGTCGATAAGAGCATCTGCAACCAGTGGCGGAACGTGAATCAAATATTAGAAGGGGCCAAATGAGTGTATATGGCATAGAAAAGGCTAGGATGATCAGAGACGCCGAACGATTAGTAGAGCAATTAGCAGATAAGTAAGTGTATTTGATAAATTTTCCTTTTGGAAGGGGGGGCCAGGGCCCGGAATTTTCCCCACTATGCTCCGCCACTGTATGCAACCGGACCAGACAAATTGGGGCCCTCGAACGCCCGCGGACGATCGTCCACGGTAGTGACCGGTCAGTCCTCATATTTGCTTATCTACATCCTAATGCCTAATACAAAAATTAAATTCATACAAAAGCATGCAAATAATAAAATTCACTTAATACGCAGATCAATTACCACAATATTCATCAGAGATGTCCACTATCTCCATGCTCGGCTCCGGGTACATGGGCGCAGGCCAGTGGCGGAGCTAGCCCGTCCATGGAGCCGGGGCAAAATACAAAGGGGTGTGCTCCATAGGCATTTGCCCACAAAGACTGGTGATTAATTCTCAGTCTCTTAGTGTAATTTAATGGAGGTATTTGGGCAGAGCCCGGGCAGATGCCCAGGGTCGCCAGGAGGTGGCTCCGCCACTGGCACAGGCGCAGCTCCGCCTCCTGCGGTTCCTCCGGCTCCTCCGCGCTTATCTCCGTTTCGACCTCGTCGGTCGCCACCCGTTCCTGCGGAGTGAGCTGTCAGTTGACCTCCACATAGGCCACATCTAGGATGGACTCCAGGATGGCCTGCTGCTCTGCCATCTCGGTCGTTTGGGCGACGGCGAACTCCACCTCCGCGTCCTCCATGTTGAAGCCCAGAGCCATCGCCAGCTCCTGCTTCAACTGCTTCGCCTCGTCCTCCTCCGGTTGCTGCTCCTGTCCCTCCTACCCCTCTGCCTTCGGCGAGTCCGGAGGCACCCCGGTAGTGAAGCGGGCGATGCGCGCGGTGCGCCTCGCCTGGATCTCCTGCTCGATCTGGTACCGGCGCTTCGGCGTGAGCATAGTGAACGTGGTTATTTTCTGCCGGACCATGGCGAAGCCGGAGAGCGTGGGAAAAGCGGCGGAGCGGGAGAGAGGATGTGGACGGGCTCGGGCTGGCCGCGCGAAAAGGGAGGAGGTGGATGCGCTAGGGTTGGTGGACGCCAACCGGCTTAAATAGCCGGATTTGGCCTCGAGAGGCTAGATATGAGGGATGCCCGGTCAGTGACTTGGCGGTCCGTCTGGACGCTTGAGGTCAGTTTAAGGTGCCCGGCTGTAGTAGCTCTAATGTTGACTCATCATGGTGGTGCGCTCCATCTGGCTCCGGGCGACAACCTTGGGCTCCTCTACTCTCCTGACGAAGAGTCACAAACACAATGCGACAGTACGTATGTAGATGCACCCTGACATGGCCGTTCACGCCAGTAGATGCATTCATGCATGTGACGGTGTAATTTGTCAGTGGTGCAAACTCTGCTACAGTCCAGTGTAGCAGCAAGTAGGAGTAGCATTGAGCTGTTTGACTAGGTGCGGCCACTCGTCGCGGTCAGGACCACGGTAACAATGACGCATTGATCAACTACCATGCTGCCGTGCGGATCGCGGCCGGCCGGGAGGAGAGCACGCCGGCCGGCCGGAGTTACTCCGGTGGCCCAGCCCGCGTTCAATTCTCCATCTGTCCTTGCATCCCCGGCGTCCGCTCGCGTACGACACAACGACGCCACGGTCCACGCACGCATGATCCATCTAGAAGAGGGGAGGAATCCCTGCGCTGCACGCGGTAGAAATTAAGATCAGATCGACGCGGGCGCTGGCATGGTGGTGGATCGACGCACTGACGCGGGTGTTGGATCCATTTATTGGGTGGGGTTAACGCAGTGAATGTGGGCATGTGAATCCCTGACGAACTGGCCGGCCGGACAGGTCACGGCGAGCCTCGTCAAAGATGGCCAGCTCCTCCTCGCCCTGTTGCAAAGTCTTGGCTCTCCGTAGACCAGTGTAAACAGAAAAGAGAATGGCGAGGCTGGCTGGTCGCCATGCATGACGCGGTGCTTCCTGCACTGGGATCTGGACGCACAGTGCACTCCAACAGGCTTCCAACCTCACCTCCCCGGCCCCGGCAACTCGCCCGATGTAATCGATTGCGACGGACCTACGGTGTCGCGCGTTCATGGCCCGGCCGTCGTCCAACCACCGGCATTGGTCTCCCTCTTTCGATCGGTCACAGTCTTTAGCGTACTCCATTGACGAGGTACAAAAGAGGTCTTGCGAATTTTCAGTTCGTTTGTAGTACCATGGCTTTTCTAAATCATGCTATGTGTCTAGGCTAGGCACCAAAATGACACGCGGTACACGACAGTAGGCTTTGTTTGTCACGTACCTGAAAAAAAAACGGTTGCATGGGTCATTTCTTATCTGGACCGCCAGATCTTCATCCAACAGCCTAGAATAGATCGTGTACTATTCATCTTCTTCCTCCCTTCCTTCTTCCTCCTTACACCGCCGCCAACCTGCCCCACACTAACTGTCGGCCTCCACCACCCGCGGCCGGCGGCACTACCACACACCCTTTGCCGCCCCGCCCTTCCCTTAAGCTCCGCCCACCGCACCGGCCATCCCTCTAAGGCCTGCACTACTGATGAAAACCTCCGGCAATCCCCTACACCCCCCCTGAATATAT
>NC_041392.1:660082821-660083520 GCF_002162155.2 Triticum dicoccoides | reverse complement strand
TGGACGTGTGGCCGACACTACTGATGAAAACCTCCGGCAATCCACACTAACTGTCGGCTTCCTTCTTACGCCGCCGCCAACTCGCCCCACACCAACTGCCGGCCTCCACCACCCGAGGGCCGCGCCCGGCAACGCTACTGCGCACCCCTTGCCGTCGTTCCCTTATACTCCACCCACCGCCCCGGCCATCCCTCTATGGCCGACACCACTGATGAAAACCTCCGGCGATCCCCTACACGCCCCTGAAGATAGATAATGGGGGTGTGGCTTCCCCCTATGATAGATAATGAGGCTATGGCTCCCCTACCTAAGATAGATAATAGGTTTGGTGCTCCCCCGGTGATGTTTCTTCTTCTCCGACAAGGTTTGGCGTGCCAGAAGGAAGTAAGGAAGGAAAAAAGAAAGAAGGTGACTGACACAAAAAAATCAGGTACCTGAGAATGAAAAAAACCGTCCTAACCCGTACATGTATAGTTTAGATCACTAGATCACATAATTTGTAGGGAGCACCTATTAGTCGAATTCTTTAATTCCCTTTCTTGCACCCCGTCAAAAAAATTGGACCGTCGGATGGTGATCCAACGGCCACGATGCATCTTCAACCTTCCCTGCAGCCAATCAATCCCACACTCCCATGGCCTCCCACCCCTGTCGTGCGGCTGCCACCCTGGTCATTCCTGCAAACCTCATTGGCGAATA
>NC_041392.1:659950459-660082608 GCF_002162155.2 Triticum dicoccoides | reverse complement strand
CTACCTAGAACACCGCAACTCACTTTGCTCACGGCACCGTCTATGTGTCTTCGACGAGGTCCTGGCTAGGCCTAGTCGGGGTCGGCGGTGCTCCCCACGTCACCTCCCCTTCGGCCTCATCCGAGATTGACTGTCGCCGATGAAAATTTTATGGGTCCGACGTTTCTCAAATGTGTAAATTTTATTACAAAACCACTTGAGGATTTGGTACATGTTGTCCTGATTTGCCCCCTCACATGAAAGGATCTCATTCATGCACGCGTGATCCTAATTAGAAACAGGTGTCCCTACATGAAAGGACCCTACTAGACCTAGCCTTGCAACATAAATGTTCCAGTCTTAATACTCTCGATATAACCAAGCAATGTAGGCCTAGTTTACATGGAACCCAATCCCTAACTGCCACTCACTTAAGCCATGCTTCTGATCACTACCGCGCACCAACCATCCGAAGTGAAGTCCTGCTTCTTCATGTCCATGCCCGTTAGCTGGAACAGCAAGCGAGGATGTCCCTCTCACGTCTCATCTTCGTCTTCCCACAACGTAGTACATTATTCTTGGTTCAAAGCTCAAATGTCGGCTTAATGGCACAACTGCATAAACATGGATGGCTGAACCATGGCGTCTTTCGGCGCATCAAGCATCAATTGCTACCTCTGACCAAACCAACTTGCAGCCCTGACTTGATGTTTTCAGTCACACACGTACGTACTAACTTATACGGATTTTAATTGATTATTAACCTAAAATTTGGTTCATTCATTTGCTCTAACGGAAGCAGACCCGGAACTCTGTTGCACCAGCCTTCATACTGTAGTAGGAGCTTAAAACGCGTAAATGCTAAACAGAGCTCGAGCTCCATGGAGGACAAGTTTTAAAAATTCATACTTTTGTGTTTCAAAAAAATCTGCCAAAAAAAATACACATACAACCGGAGAGATAATTTACATGTGTGTACATTTTCAGGATGAAATACTACATCAAAATGAGAGCTGCACCAAGAAAAATAGCTCGCAATTCAAGATATTTCATCGTGATATATTACACACATACACACGCACACACATTACATCGTTGTATACTTGTATTTCTATCCAGAATGTTTTGAAACAGAAAGTGTTTATTTTTTGGGTAAATAACAGGCTTTATGGAGCCCATCATCCAAAACGCCTAGTACTCCTTAAAATTATCCAACTTTTTTCTTGCAACAAAAATATACTCCAAGGAACAGCAGCAGGTTATAGGTACATTTGTGGATCAAATCAAGAATTCAAGAGAAGAAGAAAGAAGAAAGAAGAAGAGAAGGGGATCGAGCACTAATCAAGAGAAGAGAAGAAAATAAATAACATGACGCTAAAATTTAAGAGACGTCGCATTGCATCACGATGTCCAACGAGCAGCAGCCACTAGCAGATCCGATGTCACGCCGCAGTATTTTATCTATATCTTCTTGATGAGGCATGACACCCCGCCATTAACCACCTATCCGTGACGTGGGGTACGTGCGCGCCGCGCCGCGCCGTGCATTCTGGGTGGACGGAGGCAATCAATGCGCGGCCACCGGCGGCGGCTGGTTGCGCTCGACGATGCCGGCCCGGAGCGAGTTCTTCATGACGACGGTGAAGGCGAAGGTCTCGGTGGGGTCGGGCGGCCCCTCGCCGGCGGGGGGAGTCCACCGGAGCTCGCGGATCATGTTGGCGAGCGTGAGCTGGATGTGGAGCACGCCGAGCGTGGCGGCGGGGCAGATGCGGCGGCCGGCGCCGAAGGGCATCATGCGGAGCGCGCGGGTGCCGGTGATGTCGGTGTCGTGGCCCTCGCCGCCCTCGAGGAACCGCTCCGGCCGCCACGCGTCCGGGTCCGGCCACGTCTCCGGGTTCTCCGTCACCCACGCCGTGTAGAACTCCACGCTCGCGTCCGCCGGCACCCGGTACCCGCCCAGCTCGGTGTCCCGCGTCGCCGCGTGCGAGAGGACGAAGTGGCTCGGCGGGTGCCGCCGGAACGTCTCCTTCACCACCGCCTGCGATCAACAAAAAATTTAGCCACGTACGCCGCCGCCAGAAATTTGGCACCGAAAATTGCTGGGCTGCAGGCGCCGAAAATTGGATCTTTCTTTTTTGAATGTAATAGTACTCTGTGGGTCGCTTTCAGTTGACCCTGGCTCACTGATGATGAGGTAGCGAACGTCATTTTCATATCTGTTTTCGTGTCCAAATCATCGGTCGTGAGTGATCATTTGAACACCAGCTACACTTGAGTGGCCAGCTGCAGGAGTGTCTGCTTAGATTAATCCCTACGTCAACTATCCTTAATTAGTAGCCGCAATCTTGGTTCGCAGGTGTGGTGATGGTCCTTAAACAGGAAAAGGAAAGCAAAGATGGGACCGATCGACTGATGGTGATGGTGTGATGCTTGTGTTCCAATCACAAACTGTGAAAGTTTAGTTGATTAATTAGCTGATAGATCAACTTATTTGTGATTATCAGTTCATGTTGCTGATGTGTCATAGTGCTAAAGTGGACTTCTATCAAGGGTAATGCCAAATGTCTACTTTAAGGGCAGCAATTTCGTAGAATTGACTTGCCCAAAGGAGCTTGCATCAACCATGTAGTAAAGCAATTTGCTAAGTTAATTAATCTGGCCCAAGTGTTGATGATGTCAAAATGTAGAGTACGATAGAATTGGAATGAGTGGATTAATCACCTGCAGGTAGGGCAAGGCCTCGACGTCGGCCTCGGTGATCCGGGCGGTCTTGCCGGCCTTGGCGACGACCTCGTCGTAGACCCTCTCCTGCGCCGCTGGGTCGAGGATGAGGTGCATCATGACCCACTCCAGCGCGGTGGCGCTGGTGTCGGTGCCGGCGCTCATCACCTCGGAGCAGAGCGTGACCAGCTCCTCCTCGCCGAGCCGCTTCCCTCTGCCCGGCGGCTCCAGGTCGAACAGCGAGTCCACGTACGCCTCCCCGGGCGGGCTCATCATCTCCACGCCGCCGATCACCCTGTTCCCCTCCCCGTCCGCCTTGCACGCGTTGCCGCCAGTCCGGAGGAACTCCCGCCGCGCGCGCACCAGCGGCAGCAGGCAGTCGAGCTGCCGCCGGCGCAGGTTCTTGGCCTCGGCGAGCTCCCTCCGGAAGAGCGGCGTGAGGAGCGGCAGGAAGTCCGGGAGCTTGGGCAGGGAGATCATCATCACGTCCTTGAGCACCTCCTCGATCTCCACGATGAGCTCGTCGGGGATCTTGGCGCCGAAGCAGATGCAGATGAGGATGCTGCAGATGGTGAGGCGGCAGCTGGCCATCATGCGGACGGCGCCGGTCTTGGCGTGCTCGGCGCGTATCCGGCGGAGGTGGTTGCCCATGGCCCACTCCCGGATCCACGAGAAGCCCTTGACCCGCTGCGGCGACACGATCTCGGCGACGAAGTTCCGGCGGAGCGCGCGCCAGAGCGGGCCGTAGGGGGCGGAGTTGACGGTGCACTTGCCGACGCTGAAGAGGAGGCGGATGGGGCTGTCGGCCGGGCGGCTGGCGAACATGGGGCCCTGCTTGACGAGCGCGTCGTGGATGAGGTCGGCGTCGGTGACGATGACGAGGGTGCGCTGGCCCATGCGCATGGTGAAGATGGGCCCGTACTTCTCCCGGAGGTCGCGCACGACGTACATGAAGGGGCGGCGCTGCAGGATCACCTGGAAGAGGTTGCCCACCACCGGCCACCCCGGCGGGCCCGGGGGGAGGCTGTCGACGCCGCCCGTCTTGGAGCACCGCCGCCACCACACCAGCCCCAGCACCACCGCCGACGCCAGCAGCAGCACGTCGTTGACGTCCATCTTGCCCCCCTCTTCGAGCCCGACCAGCGCACGATCCCGACCCCTGTCCCTGGAGGCCGATCGATGTCTCCCGCTAAGCTGGCTACCGGAGGACGAGGAATGACGTGCAGTGAGTGTGGGCCGTGTATGTACGTACCTAGGAAGTAGCTCGATGGATGAGCTAGCTAGCTAGGGAGGTGAGGAGTGTCGTCAATGGCGGAGTGGGTGGAGCGATATATAGCGGGCCGGGGCGAGACGGGGGGAGACGAGAGTACTGTGGCGGGCGTAAATGCGAGCCATCTACCATCTGAAAGGAGCCATGAATGCGAGCTCCGGTGTGTGTCCTTTAATGCGGACGCGGACGAGGAGGAGTAGTACGCCACTGGTATTGTACTGTGTACCGGCGGCAGCAAGCTGGCCATGGGCATGGCTAGCGAGCCTGGTTTTCTTTTTCTGGGAATCTAGAAGCGGGCGGCATTGCTGTGCTCATCGCTTTAATGGCGCGCGCCAGTGAGCACGAGCCGGAGAGGTTGGGAGGTCGATTGACGCGGTCCAACGCGCTGCGGCCATGACTCCATTCCCCTCCAGGGGCCGGTGCACTGCCATTTCCCCGTTGTTAAAAGGGTCACAATTAGCTTTCTCCAATTGGGTAAAGAATATTGGTCTTAACTCCTTTTTATTTCTGGTCTTAACTCCTAAGCAATGAAATAGCCGTATAATAAGACCCGCGCACAAATAATGTGGAGGGAGCAGGGTTAAAAATTCCAATTAAATTTCGCGTAACTAGGTGGGGCCCGAAATATTTGTAACCCCGAAATTCCGAGCCAGATTCAACATAATTTCAAAAGGATTTTAAATTAGCTTAAGATTTGAAATCTAAATATCCAAAACATTTTCAAAATATGTTGACTTTCTGAAATTCGGATGTTTTGGTGAGGTCTGAAATTATTTTGTTTATGAAATTAAAAACCTTTGGAGGGAGGTCAAAAGCTAAAATTGCAAAGACCGGATCATAGAACTAGAACAAGTAGTAAGGGCATCTGCACCCGCAAAACCCCGCGTATGTTCGAACTGAGTTGTTTGGATGTAGTTTTCCATCTAAGTATTTGTCCGCAGATGCGTCCACTTGTCCGAAATTTCGCCAACTGGACGCAAGCTGGAGGTAGTTTTACGGCGTCCGAACCACCACGACATTCCACTGCGCCCCTTGCTCTACATCCACACCCTCCTCTTTTGATTTCGTCGGTGTACCTCTCTGGCCGCCGCCCGGAAATGTTGGACGTCCGCAACTCCCACACATGTGTCTGCCTGCCTTGGACTACATCGTCGTCATAAATCTAGGATCCGTCCATACGCAGGTACCCTCCGTCCCCTGCCAATGTCATCCATGGCGGAAACCACGCCTGCAGCTGTTTGCTAAAATGGCATTCAACTTCTTTTATTGAACTTCTTGTGATTTTCTAGAGTAAGCGCGATGACAGGGTACTTAGTGATGGAAGAGAGTTTATGTGTGATGCGTGGAAGGTCGTATATACGGATTTTGTAGGCATTAGGCAAGGGGCTTGATTTTGTAGCAAAACATGCATGTTTCGTTTCATGAGCAAAAGCACTTCACGCCCTACGACTTGCAGGTGACCCGTGAAAGCAATGTGAAATCACTAGCCCATCGGTGGTACATCATCTCCAACTTCGTCATGAAATTTTATAGTGTGATTGCACAGGAGGAGAGAAGGTGGCCACGGAGCTCGCCAACCATTGGGATCATAATTTTGCCTCTTGTTGCTCTACCTGTTGGTCAATTCATTGATTAACTCAATGTAGTAACTTGATAATCATCATGTTTGATTGCGCGGATGGGTTGCTGTATTGTACCACAGGACAGAGGGCAGGTCATTTACGTTCAAACACTATTGGATGAAGCTCAAGGCACACTGTGCGTGCGACGACATGTGTGGATTCGGACTCAAGTATCATTGAATTTGAAATCGATGAATTCAAATAACTTGTTGAACATCTGGTTATTTTGGATGGAACATTTACATTTGAACTATTGTTATAGTAAGTACATTTGCATGTTAGTTATGGATGAATTGTGCTATTTTTTATAATTATTTTGAGTGTTGAGAACACGAAAACACAGGGATGGACATTTAAGGGACATGAGTGAATTCCCGACTTTGATATCCGTGTCCGCCGACGAGTCTGGATCAGACCGTGAATAAATAACGTGTCTATTTTGAATGTGGATTAGCCTAAGAAATATAAATTGTTTTTTGTTGAGGAACGTTGCAGAAAACAAAAAATTTCCTACGGTTTCACCAAGATTCATCTATGAGTTCATCTAGCAATGAGTGATCGGATTGCATCTACATACCTTTGTAGATCACGTGTGGAAGCATTCAAAGAACGGAGATGAGGAAGTCGTACTCGACGTGATCCAAATCACCGGAGATCTTAGCGCCGAACGGACGGCACCTCCGTGTTCAACACACGTACGGTCAGCGTGACGTCTCCTCCTTCTTGATCCAGCAAGGGGGAAGGAGAGGTTGATGAAGATCCAGCAGCACGACGGCGTGGTGGTGGATGCAGCAGTCACCGCAGCAGGGCTTCACCGTTCTTCTGCGAGAGGGAGAGGTGTAGCAGGGGAGAGGGAGGCGCCAAGAGTCAAGGGTGCGGCTGCCCCTCCCTCCCCCCTTTATATAGGCCCCCTAGGGGGTGCGCCGGCCCTAGGAGATGGGATCTCCTAAGGGGGGCGGCGGCCAAGGGGTGGAGTGCCCCCCAAGCCAGGTGGGGCGCCCCCCACCCTAGGGTTCCCAACCCTAGGCGCATGGGGTGGGCCAAGGGGGGGCGCATCAGCCCACTATGGGCTGGTTCCCCTCCCCACTTTAGCCCATGGGCCCTCCGGATGGGTGGCCCCACCCGGTGGACCCCCGGGACCCTTTCGGTGGTCCCGGTACAATATCGGTGACCCCCGAAACTCTCCCGATGGCCGAAACTGCACTTCCTATATATAATTCTTCACCTCCGGACCATTCCGGAACTCCTCATGACGTACAAGATCTCATCCGGGACTCCAAACAACTTTCGGGTTACTGCATATTCATATCTCTACAACCCTAGCGTCATCGAACCTTAAGTGTGTAGACCCTACGGGTTCGGGAGACATGTAGACATGACCGAGATGGCTCTCCGGTCAATAACCAACAGCGGGATCTGGATACCCATGTTGGCTCCCACATGCTCCTCGATGATCTCATCGGATGAACCACGATGTCGAGGATTCAAGCAACCCCGTATACAATTCCCTTTGTCAATCGGTACGTTACTTGCCCGAGATTCGATCGTCGGTATCCCAATACCTCGTTCAATCTCGTTACCGGCAAGTCACTTTACTCGTACCGTAATGCATGATCCCGTGACCAGACACTTGGTCACTTTGAGCTCATTATGATGATGCATTACCGAGTGGGCCCAGAGATACCTCTCCGTCATACGGAGTGACAAATCCCAGTCTTGATCCGTGTCAACCCAACAGACACTTTCGGAGATACCCGTAATATACCTTTATAGTCACCCAGTTATGGTGTGACGTTTGGTACACCCAAAGCACTCCTACGGCATCCGGTAGTTACACAATCTCATGGTCTAAGGAAAAGATACTTGACATTGGAAAAACTCTAGCAAACGAACTATACGATCTTGTGCTATGTTTAGGATTGGGTCTTGTCCATCACATCATTCTCCCAATGATGTGATCTCGTTATCAATGACATCCAATGTCCATAGTCAGGAAACCATGACTATCTGTTGATCAACGAGCTAGTCAACTAGAGGCTTACTAGGGACATGTTGGTGTCTATGTATTCACACATGCATTACGATTTCCGGATAACACAATTATAGCATGAATAAAAGACAATTATCATGAACAAGGAAATATAATAATAATCCTTTTATTATTGCCTATAGGGCATATTTCCAACAGTCTCCCACTTGCACTAGAGTCAATAATCTAGTTACATTGTGATGAATCGAACACCCATGGAATTCTGGTGTTGATCATGTTTTTCTCTAGGGAGAGGTTTAGTCAACGGATCAGCTACATTCAGGTCCGTATGTACTTTACAAATATCTATGTCTCCATCTTGAACATTTTCACGAATGGAGTTGAAGCGACGCTTGATGTGCCTGGTCTTCTTGTGAAACTTGGGCTTCTTGGCAAGTGCAATAGCTCCAGTGTTGTCACGGAAGAGTCTGATCGGCCCCGACGCATTGGGTATGACTCCTAGGTCGGTGATGAACTCCTTCACCCAAATTGCTTCATGCGCTGCCTCCGAGGCTGCCATGTACTCCGCTTCACATGTAGATCCCGCCACGACGCTCTGCTTGCAACTGCACCAGCTTACAGCCCCACCATTCAAAATATACACGTATCCGGTTTGTGACTTAGAGTCATCCAGATCTGTGTCGAAGCTAGCGTCGACGTAACCCTTTACGATAAGCTCTTCGTCACCTCCATAAATGAGAAACATTTCCTTAGTCCTTTTCAGGTACTTCAGGATATTCTTGACCGCTGTCCAGTGTTCCTTGCCAGGATTACTTTGGTACCTACCTACCAAACTTACGGCAAGGTTTACATCAGGTCTGGTACACAGCATGGCATACATAATAGAACCTATGGCTGAGGCATAGGGGATGACACTCATCTCTTCTATATCTTCTGCCGTGGTCGGACATTGAGCTGAGCTCAATTTCACACCTTGCAACACAGGCAAGAACCCCTTCTTAGACTGATCCATATTGAACTTCTTCAATATTTTATCAAGGTATGTGCTTTGTGAAAGACCTATGAGGCGTCTTCATCTATCTCTATAGATCTTGATGCCTAATATATAAGCAGCTTCTCCAAGGTCCTTCATTGAAAAACTCTTATTCAAGTAGGCCTTAATGCTGTCCCAAAGCTCTATATCATTTCCCATCAAAAGTATGTCATCTACATATAATATGAGAAATGCTACAGAGCTCCCACTCACTTTCCTGTAAACGCAGACTTCTCCATAAGTCTGCATAAACCCAAATGCTTTGATCATCTCATCAAAGCGAATGTTCCAACTCCGAGATGCTTGCACCAGCCCATAAATCGAGCGTTGGAGCTTGCACACCTTGTCAGCATTCTTAGGATCGACAAAACCTTCCGGCTGCATCATATACAATTCTTCCTTAAGGAAACCATTAAGGAATGCCGTTTTGACGTCCATTTGCCATATCTCATAATCATAGTATGCGGCAATTGCTAACATAATTCAGACGGACTTCAGCTTCACTACGGGAGAGAAAGTCTCATCGTAGTCAACCCCTTGAACTTGCCGATAACCCTTAGCGACAAGTCAAGCTTTATAGATGGTAACATTACCATCCGCGTCCGTCTTCTTCTTAAATATCCATTTGTTTTCTATCGCTCGCCGATCATCGGGCAAGTCTGTCAAAGTACATACTTTGTTCTCATACATGGATCCTATCTCGGATTGCATGGCTTCAAGCCATTTGTTGGAATTTGGGCCCGCCATCGCTTCTTCATAGTTCGAAGGTTCACCGTTGTCTAACAACATGATTTCCAAGACAGGGTTGTCGTACCACTCTGGTGCGGAACGTGTCCTTGTGGACCTACCAAGTTCAGTAGAAACTTGATCTGAAGTTTCATGATCATCATCATTAACTTCCTCTCTAGTCGGTACAGGCACCTCAGGAACATTTTCTCGAGTTGCGCTATTTTCCGGTTCAAGAGGTAATACTTCATCAAGTTCTACTTTCCTCCCACTTACTTCTTTCGAGAGAAACTCCTTCTCTAGAAAGGATCCATTCTTGGCAACAAAGATCTTGCCTTCGGATCTGAGGTAGAAGGTATACCCAATAGTTTCTTTAGGGTATCCTATGAAGATGCATTTTTCTGACTTGGGTTCGAGCTTTTCAGGTTGAAGTTTCTTGACATAAGCATCGCATCCCCAAACTTTTAGAAACGACAGCTTAGGCTTCTTCCCAAACCATAATTCATACGGTGTCGTCTCAACGGATTTTGACGGAGCCCTATTTAAAATGAATGTGGCAGTCTCTAAAGCATAGCCCCAAAATGATAGCGGTAAGTCGGTAAGAGACATCATAGATCACACCATATCTAATAGAGTGCGATTACGACGTTCGGACACACCATTACGCTGAGGTGTTCCAGGCGGCGTGAGTTGTGAAACTATTCCACATTTTCTTAAGTGTGTGCCAAATTCGTGACTCAAGTATTCACCCCCATGATTTGATCGCAAGAACTTGATTTTCTTGTCACGTTGATTCTCAACCTCACTCTGAAATTCCTTGAACCTTTCAAAGGTCTCAGACTTGTGTTTCATTAAGTAGACATACCCATATCTACTCAAGTCATCAGTGAGGGTGAGAACATAACGATAACCATCGTGAGCCTCAACACTCATTGGACCGCACACATCAATATGTATGATTTCCAATAAGTTGGTTGCTCGATCCATTGTTCCTGAGAACGGAGTCTTGGTCATTTTACCCATGAGGCATGGTTCGCACGTGTCAAATGATTCGTAATCAAGAGACTCTAAAAGTCCATCTGCATGGAGCTTCTTCATGCGTTTGACACCTATGTGACCAAGGCGGCAGTGCCACAAGTATGTGGGACTATCATTATCAACCTTACATCTTTTGGTACTCACACTATGAATATGTGTAGCATTACGCTCGAGATTCATTAAGAAGAAACCATTCACCATCGGAGCATGACCATAAAACATATCTCTCATATAAATAGAACAACCATTATTCTCGGATTTAAATGAGTAGCCATCTCGTATTAAACGAGATCCTGATACAATGTTCATGCTCAAACTTGGCACTAAATAACAATTATTGAGGTTCAAAACTAATCCCGTAGGTAAATGTAGAGGTAGCATGCCGACGGCGATCACATCGACCTTGGAACCATTCCCGACGGCATCATCACCTCGTCCTTCGCCAGTCTCCGCTTATTCCGCAGCTCCTGCTTTGAGTTACAAATATGAGCAACTGCACCGGTATCAAATATCCAGGAGCTACTACGAGTACTGGTAAGGTACACATCAATTACATGTATATCATATATACCTTTCGTTTTGCCGGCCTTCTTGTCCGCTAAGTATTTGGGGCAGTTCTGCTTCCAGTGACCACTCTCCTTGCAATAAAAGCACTCAGTCTCGGGCTTGGGTCCATTCTTTGGCTTCTTCCCGGCAGCTTGCTTGCCGAGCGCGGCAACTCCCTTGCCGTCCTTCTTGAAGTTCTTCTTACCCTTGCCTTTCTTGAACTTAGTGGTTTTATTCACCATCAACACTTGATGTTCCTTTTTGACTTCTACCTCTGCTGATTTCAGCATTGCAAATACTTCAGAAATGGTCTTTTCCATCACCTGCATATTGAAGTTCATCACAAAGCTCTTGTAGCTCGGTGGAAGCGACTGAAGGATTCTGTCAATGACCGCGTCATCCGGGAGATTAACTCCCAGCTGAGTCAAGCGATTATGCAACCCAGACATTTTGAGTATGTGCTCACTGACAGAACTATTTTCCTCTATCTTACAGCTGAAGAACTTGTCGGAGACTTCATATCTCTCGACCCGGGCATGAGCTTGAAAAACCATTTTCAGCTCTTCGAACATCTCATATGCTCCGTGTCTCTCAAAACGCTTTTGGAGCCCCGGTTCTAAGCTGTAAAGCATGCCGCACTGAACGAGGGAGTAATCATCAGCACGTGTCTGCCAAGCATTCATAACGTCTTGGTTCTGTGGGACGGGTGCGTCACCTAGCGGTGCTTCTAGGACATAATCTTTCTTGGCAGCTATGAGGATGATCCTCAGATTCCGGACCCAGTCCGTATAGTTGCTGCCATCGTCTTTCAGCTTAGTTTTCTCTAGGAATGCGTTGAAGTTGAGGACAACGTGGGTCATTTGATCTACAAGACATATTGTAAAGATTTTAGACTAAGTTCATAATAATTAAGTTCATCTATTTAATGAACTCCCACTCAGATAGACATCCCTCCAGTCATCTAAGTATGACATGATCCGAGTTAACTAGGCCGTGTCCGATCATCACGTGAGACGGACTAGTCAATATCGGTGAACATCTTCATGTTGATCGTATCTTCTATACGACTCATGCTCGACCTTTCGGTCTTCTGTGTTCCGAGGCCATGTTTGTACATGCTAGGCTCGTCAAGTCAACCTAAGTGTTTGCATGTGTAAATCTGTCTTACACCCGTTGTATGTGAACGTTGGAATCTATCACACCCGATCATCACGTGGTGCTTCGAAACAACGAACTATCGCAACGGTGCACAGTTAGGGGGAACACTTTCTTGAAATTATTATGAGGGATCATCTTATTTATTACCATCGTTCTAAGTAAACAAGATGCAAAAACATGATAAACATCACATGCAATCAAATAATAATAGTGACATGATATGGCCAATATCGCATAGCTCCTTTGATCTCCATCTTGGGGCTCCATGATCATCTTGTCATCGGCATGACACCATGATCTCCATCATCATGATCTCCATCATCGTGTCTCCATGAAGTTGCTCGCCAACTATTACTTCTACTACTATGGCTAACACGTTTAGCAATAAAGTAAAATAATTTACATGGCGTTTCTCAATGACACGCAGGTGATACAAAAAATAAAGACAACTCCTATGGCTCATGCCGGTTGTCATACTCATCGACATGCAAGTCGTGATTCCTATTACAATAGTATGAACATCTCATACATCACATATATATCATTCATCATTCATCACAACTTTGGCCATATCACATCACAAAACACTTGCTGCAAAAACAAGTTAGACGTCCTCTAATTGTTGTTGCAAGTTTTACGTGGCTGCAATAGGGTTCTAGCAAGAACGTTTTCTTACCTACGTGAAAGCCACAACGTGATTTGTCAACTTCTATTTACCCTTCATAAGGACCCTTTTCATCGAATCCGCTCCAACTAAAGTGGGAGAGACAGACACCCGCCAGCCACCTTATGCAACTAGTGCATGTCAGTCGGTGGAACCGGTCTCACGTAAGCATACATGTAAGGTTGGTCCGGGCCGCTTCATCCCACAATACTGCTGAAGCAAAATAAGACTAGTAGCGGCAAGAAAGTTGACAACATCTACGCCCACAACAAATTGTGTTCTACTCGTGCAAAAAGAACTACGCATAGACCTAGCTCATGATGCCACTGTTGGGGAACGTTGCAAAAAACAAAAAATTTCCTACGGTTTCACCAAGATTCATCTATGAGTTCATCTAGCAATGAGTGATCGGATTGCATCTACATACCTTTGTAGATCACGCGCGGAAGTGTTCAAAGAACGGGGATGAGGAAGTCGTACTTGACGTGATCCAAATCACCGGAGATCCTAGCGCCGAACGGATGGCACCTCCGTGTTCAACACACGTACGGTCAGCGTGACGTCTCCTCCTTCTTGATCCAACAAGGGGGAAGGAGAGGTTGATGAAGATCCAGCAGCACGACGGCGTGGTGGTGGATGCAGCAGTCATCGCAGCAGGGCTTCGCCGTTCTTCTGCGAGAGGGAGAGGTGTAGCAGGGGAGAGGGAGGCGCCAAGAGTCAAGGGTGCGGCTGCCCGTCCCTCCCCCCCTTTATATAGGCCCCCTAGGGGGTGCGCCGGCCCTAGGAGATGGGATCTCCTAAGGGGGGGGGGGGGCGGCGGCCAAGGGGTGGAGTGCCCCCCAAGCCAGGTGGGGCGCCCCCCACCCTAGGGTTTCCAACCCTAGGCGCATGGGTGGGCCAAGGGGGGCACATCAGCCCACTATGGGCTGGTTCCCCTCCCCACTTTAGCCCATGGGGCCCTCCGGATGGGTGGCCCCACCCAGTGGACCCCCGGGACCCTTCCGGTGGTCCCGGTACAATACCGGTGACCCCTGAAACTCTCCCGATGGCCGAAATTGCACTTCCTATATATAATTCTTCACCTACAGACCATTCCGGAACTCCTCGTGACGTCCGTGATCTCATCCGGGACTCCTAACAACTTTCGGGTTACTGCATATTCATATCTCTACAACCCTAGCGTCACCGAACCTTAAGTGTGTAGACCCTACGGGTTTGGGAGACATGTAGACATGACCGAGACGGCTCTCCGGTCAATAACCAACAGCGGGATCTGGATACCCATGTCGGCTCCCACATGCTCCTCGATGATCTCATCGGATGAACCACGATGTCGAGGATTCAAGCAACCCCGTATACAATTCCCTTTGTCAATCGGTACATTACTTGCCCGAGATTCGATCGTCGGTATCCCAATACCTCGTTCAATCACGTTACCGGCATGTCACTTTACTCGTACCGTAATGCATGATCCCGTGACCAGACACTTGGTCACTTTGAGCTCATTATGATGATGCATTACCGAATGGGCCCAGAGATACCTCTCCGTCATACGGAGTGACAAATCCCAGTCTTGATCCGTGTCAACCCAACAGACACTTTCGGAGATACCCGTAATATACCTTTATAGTCACCCAGTTACGGTGTGACGTTTGGTACACCCAAAGCACTCCTACGGCATCTGGGAGTTACACAATCTCATGGTCTAAGGAAAAGATACTTGACATTGGAAAAACTCTAGCAAACGAACTATACGATCTTGTGCTATGTTTAGGATTGGGTCTTGTCCATCACATCATTCTCCCAATGATGTGATCTCGTTATCAATGACATCCAATGTCCATAGCAAGGAAACCATGACTATCTGTTAATCAACGAGCTAGTCAACTAGAGGCTTACTAGGGACATGTTGGTGTCTATGTATTCACACATGCATTACGATTTCCGGATAACACAATTATAGCATGAATAAAAGACAATTATCATGAACAAGGAAATATAATAACAATCCTTTTATTATTGCCTCTAGGGCATATTTCCAACATTTTTTTCTTCCATTGTCTCTCCCTCTACCACCATGTGTCTAGAAAACAACTGAGAGTTCCCATGAGTAAAAAGCACGTGGTCCACCTCAAGATCCGAGATTTTAAGCCCAGCTATAACAACCATGGTGGACCCACCTTAAGAACCGAGATTTTAAGCCCAGCTATAACAAATATGGTGGACCTTAGAAAAAATACACTAGATCTTCTAAAAAGGAAAAAATACATTAGCTATGCCCTAAAAAGGTGTTAATTCATAGAGACACAGTGACTAAGGTTTAATGACGCTAAACCTCCATTATCACAAACCGACCATGCTTCCAATCAAAATTTAAGTTCAGACAATGTTTGGACTTCACTAATTTTTTTCTTCAAAAAACATAAATATTTAAAATAAAATCTCAAAAAATCGTAAATAGTTTCGTGATTACACTGAGAAAGTTTCACCTCATTTGGATGGTCGGATTAAAAAACACATCATTATAATGTTTTACGGCTAAAAACTCAAAAGTTGTGGTTTATCACATAAGTTCCTCTAGAGTTGGGGTTTTGTGGAACTCATTCTTTGTATTTTCGCTCAGAGCATGAGAATCAATGAATATTTGTGTCATTGTTATTTTTGGATTTTTAACACTTTTAATTATTATATTTTATGAATTTATCATGTCATCCTTGTGGTATATGCGCCTCGCAACCATTTTGCTTCTTTCTGATTCAATGTACTGTATAGTTTTACGAACAACATAGACAACGACAATACTAGTTAGATGTTATCCAGTAGTCAAGTTTAATTTTGTAATATGAACCCACTTGTCCTTAAACAACCAGACCGCCGCCCTACTTCTTGTCCAAATCGAGTAATGACGGGCTTAGTGACATCAGCATTGTAGGGTTCATGGTTCTCCATTGGGGGTTATCATGTTTTGGTGCTCCTGTCATTAGGAAATGAGTACATTGATATTTACATAGGAGTATTTCAGGCAACACTGGAATTTATTAAAGAGATTGTATATTTCAAAGTATTAAAAATTCATATATCTGTCACAGTCATAGAGCTTTGGATCAGAGATTAACTATTGCCACCCCTCAACAGAACTTCATATATATTTCATTCGTCCGGAAATATAGTGTATTTGTTTGGGTAATATAAGGCCTCTATCGATAACTGCTCTACTAATAAGAACGAAATTTCCTTAAGTAACGAATATACAATTCTTGAGCCCGGCTTATCTGCACCCGGTGAACAACAAATAAAAAAACAAGAAAAGTGCCTCAAAAAAAAAAAGTTCAAAAACATTCAGATTTTTTTGCATGAAAGATGTTTGTGTGCGTGAGGTCCATGCAAACTCTCAGTGCGTTCGGACATCTGAGTAGTTCTCAGCAAAATAAGATGGTCTGAACAGTGCATACACAGTAAACTTTTTCACAGACCGCAATTTTTTTTATTGGGAGCTATTCAGATGTCCAAACGCGCTGATAATTGGCACACTCATAACACACTCAAACATCTTCCTTGCAAAACATCAGTTTTTAAAATATGTTTCAAGTATTGTTTTTTATTTAATTGTTCACGGGCCGGAGCAGATGAGCTTGGGAGCCATTCGCTGCTCTCCTTAAGTTAAATTATATCAAGAGATTTACGGCGATGTTGCAAAATAAATATGTGTGCATTGAAATGTTCACTTGATCATTACTGTGATGATCTTATATCATGTAAACCAAATGAAGCACATATTATATTTTATCAGGTCTGTGGTACTAAGGGCAACTCCAACACAGTTCACCAAAACAGACGTCACCAAATATCGTACTAAGGGCAACTCCAACACATTTCACCAAAACAGACATCACCAAATATCCACAAACACGTCCGGCCGTGTCCGACGAAGCCATCCAATCTGAGTCAGCAAATGCCGGCCTTTTTCCAAACAAAATGAATAAAACTAAACCAAATTACTGCCTCTTGATCACTTTGAAAAATGCATCTAGATGAGTAGTGATTCAACCATACATTTAAATTCGAAAGCACTCCTCAAAAGATGTCCAACAATTCAAAAGATATTCAACAAGTTTTTATTTTATTGATTCCAAAAGTGGCCTTCATCTCAAGCTTTCTCTCCTCAAATTTGAATTTCTTCATAGATAATTCACCCAGTTGCCATGGGCATTGAGTTTCATCCAAGAATGCATCATTGGGAAGGGCTTGCACTTGGTCCGATGGTAGAATGAGCATCCGTGTCTGGGGTAGACAATGACGTGATCAACAAGTTGCAACATTGAAAAGATGAATAAAATGACCAATACGTAGAGCAACAAGACGCAAAACTTATAAGCTCATCGAGTGACGCGCCCTTTGGCCACCTCACACTTGTGCGTACGCAATGCAACACTTGTTGACGACATTTTGAATGGCATACCAGCGATGGAGTAGCGACCTCACAGCGTGATCATGGATCACTTCCATGTGGTAGGGCGTACAGTGCTGTCCTCATTAAACCAAACATACACACTTTGCCAAAATGCCACACTATGTTACATGCCTTGAAACTTCATACTTGTGGCCAACCACACATTACACAACAATTCATCCTTGTTCGCCGAGTACACAGCCATTGTGTTTTCTTCAATGCCAAAAATGACAACATGAAAATACTTTGCTATGACATTTGGCCGAACACTTGCCGGACGTGGTGCTTGCCATGGACAGTGGCGATAGGTTCAAGACCGTGGTGGGATCCATGGTGGAACGACGACGTAGGCCAAGGCGGGCAAGCCTCTAGCTAGAGTGGTACATCGGCGGCGGCGGTCATCGAGTATGTGGATAAAGAGCACAAAGGGAGGGATGGAGGGAAAAAGTACTCCAAATGTGGTATTTGGGTGGGCCAGTGATGTCAAATACTCCCCCCGTCCCAAAATAAGTATATCAACTTTGTATTAACTATAGTACAAACTTGTACTAAATTTAAGACACTTATTTTAGGATGGAGGAAGTAATGTACGTAGCAGTTGTAGACTCCCCCGGACCTGCACTAGGTTTGGGGCTAATTTGTTAGATTTCCATCGCCCAGACCAGTCCATACAAATTCGATGACCAGTGCTGGATGCCAAAAGAATATACAAACATCCCATCTAAGCATTCATGGTCGATTTGGTGAATCGCGTTAAAGTTGCCTAGCCAGTGTAGACTCAAAGTCCCTGCAATTTTGCTACACAGACCAACTGGTCAATCTCTCGACCAGTCCTGATCTTGATGCTACCCATGACTTGGCAAGTGGCGACATATAATATGCCGTTTGGGCTTGCGACCACAGCGGGTTGCCGTCTCTCTTTTATGTTGACGCGGAGGCAGAGCCGTCTCCCCACATTTTCGGCGTATAGAGGCAGCAAAATTGGTTAGTTCTCCGCTCTCTCCCCGTCAGCCCGTGTGGCCATCGAGGACGAAGAAAGACTCCCAATTATTCCCCCTGCCTTCGGTTACGATTCGATGGGGATCGTCAGGACGGGGGAGTGAGAGCGAAAGGTCAGTGTGGAAACAGAAACAGGAACTCGATGGTGGTATGTCTCGTCTGTGTGCGTGCGCCTGTGTACGTGATATATCGAAAAAGGTTTTCGCCCCGCTTTATATATAAAGCACCGAACACAACAAGCATTCAGTACAAACACACGACACTGCAACACACGCACACACCCAAGACAGGATACATAGACGCTGAGCGCAGCCACATCGCCCCTAGCACTACCATCACGAAGAGATGAAGCTACATATGACGGACCATGTGCTCCAAAGCGGCGCCTTCAGAAAGGGTACGACACCGGAGCACCGCCACCGCCCGATCCAAGGATCAGAGTTTTCCCTGGAGCCGCATGATGGGCAATGAGAGCTGCGACGACGCCTTCAAGAAGGGAACGATCTCCGCCGTCGCCGGTCCGTCCGAAGATAGAGCAGGTTTTCACCTCAGCCAACACTCACCGCCACCGAACGCCACACCCCGGCAACCACGCCGCCCACACGACCATGATGACCGGGCAGCACCAAGGCACGGGCTTTGCCCAAGAGCACGGCGCTACCACCACCAGGGCCGCCGCCCCGGCATCCAAGACCTTAACACCACCTCACCCGAGACCCGCCGCAACCCCAACTAAAGAGACGAGCGGAAAGGTCCCACCTTTCGCGTCCCTGGGCGACCCCCAGTGTCGAGACCCGTTAGGTCGGCCAGAACTGGCATCCACCAGCCCGTCCTGCTGCCCCGTGCGCGAGACGAGTTTGGTCCTACAACACCGAAAAGGGGACAAGTTCAGTCCTGCTGCACCGTGCGCGAGACGAGCTCAGTCCTGCTGCATCGTGCGCGAGACGAGCTCGGTCCTGCAACACCGGACGCGAAACGAGCGGTAGACCGCAGCTAGGAGAGGACCAGCCCTTTGATGGGAGTAACGCCCGGGCAACGAGGAGATGGGGCGAAGGCCGAGACGGCTCGAACACAGACGAGCCGCCGCCGGAGAAGCCGACCGCCGCCGCGGGCAGATCCGTCAACCACCGTGAAGCCGCCAAGACACCGGGAGAGCACCAGCGTCGAACCTCCCCACGTCGTAGCCCACGGCCGAAGCAGCGGCCACGCCCGGCCGCTACCCTACCCGCGTCGCCCGGCGAGCTCCAAGCACCGGAGCCGCCGGGCACGCACCATCGGTTCCACGCGCCGCCGGCCGGCCCCCACCGCCAGATTCGGCCGGATCCAGCAAGAGACCGGCCGCGCGCACACACCCCCCGCGTCTCCATGCCCTGGCCAGGTCCAGCCCGTGCCCAGCCACCCCACCAGAGAGGAAGAGCCCCGGCTGCAGCACCACCACCTTAGAGGGGCCGCCGGTCTCCCCTGCAGCAGCCAACCGCCAGCACCCGCCGGATCTGGGCAGGGGGCGCCAGATCCGCCGCCAGCACACCCCCGAGCCTCCAGAGCCCCACGAGCCGAGGTGGAGGGGGGAGGAGGAGAGGAGGCGACGCCGGCAGGTCACCAAGGAGCGAGGCGGAGGAGGGAAGCCTGAGTAGAGGCAAGCCGGCGCCCGAAGCCACCGAGCAGGGGAGGCCGCCCCGCGACATCCGCCACCTGCATGAGGGAGAGAGCCGCCCCGCCGCCGCCTGCGCCACGCGGCCTTTGGCCGACGACGCCACCGGCGGCGGCGAGGGAGTGGGGAAGGGGCGGAGGGACGGGGGCGGCGGCAATGGGGTTCCCTCCGAGGGGCGCCCGCAGGAGCGCCTCGGGAGGGGAGGGGGGCTTCCTATCGTCCATACACAATGACGAAGCCACCGTGTACGTGATATAACAGGTCCGTGGAGCAAGTCAGATGTTGTCATCCTAGTGGGAGGGAACCGGAGTAACTTGCTTGTCCATGGATCATTACATGGTGCTGCTCGAGCTGCACGAGAGGTGGCACTACTAAAATAGAAACATCCAGGGGAACTCGCAGACGACGCCCATGCGCAGCGCAGTGCTTCTGTTCACGCCCTCGGGCCTCGGCTGTATTCTGGCTTTATAGCATTTCCAAAACCCTTGGGATTCTTTAAATTTTATCTAAAACAGTGAAGTACTGACACCACAAGTAACCTAACCCATGGCATCGCCACTAGCCCCGATCGACATTGATGCATGCTTCTGCTAACAAGCTTTTTTAGTTGTTTGGAGGGTGGGTCGGGCGTTTTGGGCCCAAAATTTTGGAAAATTAAAAATCACACATAAAAGTGTCAAATAATTATGAAAGTAATTGTACATGTATTATGTATGTATGTGGATGTATGCATGTATGGATGTATTCTACATAGTTGAAAATTTCATTACGAGATATTTTAACATATATTTCGCACTTAGAAGCAGACCACTTCCCTTTTCAGCCATAGTTTCATTTCGATAATCTTATCTGGCTGCCGTTCACTAGGAGAGGAACGGCAAACAAACCCCTTTTGATGACAGTTTCAGTTCTAAGACAAAATCAAACGGTGACAGTTTTAAACGGAAAATCGCCTTCTCTCACAGAAACTGTTGTAATGCTCTGAAGAAGCTGCTATCCCTTATTACAACTAAAACTGACAGTGAAATTGTTCGAAATGCCACCCCTCCTAGCGGATGTTCGCCAGCTAAGGGGGTCCTTGATTTTTATAACCTGTTTTGTCACATTCACCAATTACCTCCCGTTTTCAATTCTGCTATCTCTCTCCATTTTCCAAGAGGAGGATGCACATGCACTTCAGTGGTGGCGTGTTCTACAAATTCTGCTTGGACCTGTAAGCTCTATATGTAACTTTCGTGATGATTGATACATAGAGGTAGGTTATTTGCTTCCACTGGTTATAGTCCAAGACTAGCGCATCTGCCGTGCATGGCGAGTTCCCAACGCATGGATTGTTTGAGTGCTTGAGGGGGCGATGACGACAAGTGTAAAGAGAAATGCGACTTTAACGAGCAGTCCACGAATCAATGATAGGTTAATTGAAGTAAAGACTAGGAACGAACCATTTGTTCACATGAGCATGCTAGTTTTCTGATTAGAACCTTTGTCAAGAAGACCGAGTCCATCTACCCTTCTGTTCTCCAATCTAAGAGACTTTCCACTCCAGCACAACTTTTTGTCCTGGTGTCTCCAAAGCCGAACTAATAGATAAAGAAGCGAGCTAGCAAATGATAACACCATTCTCATCATTTTGGTTGTTCCTCAAACTAGGCTCCATAGGCTGAGCAACTGAAGTAACTGTATTAGAAGTGCTTGTAGCTAAAGACGCGATCGAAGGAGAAGAAAGATACTTGTATAAATAAGAATGGAGGGTAGTGGGTAGGCAATAAAAGACGGTGGTTAATTTTTGTTAAAAAATCGAGAACACATCTAGAGGGACAGGGAGTTATTGCATTGCCTTATAGAAGAAGAGAATTTCCTGTTTAATCTAGGATAATCGGGCGAAAACCAGATACAGAGGGCAAGAAGCCCCCACACCGTTCGATGAGCGACGGAACTGAAGACAAAAATGCACCACCAACACGCCCAACACACTCATGTGCAAGGTTTTGGTTACCGAATGAGGCAATTTTACCGAGAGGGACTGGTAAACATGGTTACCACGGTTACCGGGAAATATCAAGAATATTTCGAGCGAATTTTATAGTTGAATTTTGAATTCAAATAATTGAATGAACAAATATTCGAACTAGAGACCTCTCAAAACAGGAAAATGGTTGCTATCAACACGTCAAAACCATCTCTCGTGGCATTAATAAGATCCTACGTACTTTACCGTAAATCGATTGTTTAAATTCAAAGTTTTCAGAAAATAATAATTTTTTGCTCGATATGGCGATTTACCGAGGGGCACGAAAATACAAGGTAACCATGGGAAATCTTGAAATTTTGACCAGTAACCAAAACCTTGCTCAAGTGTGCCACATGAGAGGATCCCCGCCATGTCGAGACATCCAAAACCCCCGACGAGTAAACCGATCTGGCATGGTTACCTAAATGGGGCTGGAGGTGCCCCGACGCCCTCGAAGGAGCACAGAAGACACCAGGCACAAAACACCGCACCACCACATAGTGGCGGAGACAAAAGTACCAGCAGGGCCCACCCCCTACTGCCGCCACACCGCAAACGCCACCATCGTCAAAGAGGTAGTGAAATCACCACAACTATGGGAGGAACTGAAGTGGGCCACTCTGACTTTGACGGCGATGGAAGCGCACCTCCAAGACCTCACGTCGTCTTCAACGTCCGAAGCACCGAAGATCCACCACCCGAGGCCGCCGTCCTGGCATCCAAAAGAAATGTTGCACCCTCTGCAACCCACCCACACAACCATCCGGGGCCGCCGCCCCGACTTCCTCTGCCCTTGTAGACTCAAAGTCTGCAAATTTTGCAAGACTGACTTGTTATCCTCGATCAGTCCTGTTCTTGATTCTACTCATCACTTGGCAAGTGGCGACATATAATAAGCCATTTGGGCTTGCGACCAGCGGGTTGCCGTCTCTCTTTTATGTCGACGCGGAGGCAGAGCCGTCTCCCCACATTTTCGGCGTATAGAGGCAGCAAAGTTGGTTAGCTCTCTCGAGTTAGCTCCATCAGCCCGTGTGGCCATCGAGGACGAAGGAAGGACCCTAATTAATCCCCCGGCCTTCTATTACGATTCGATGGAGATCGTCAGGACGGCGGCGAAAGCTCAGTCTCGAAACAGGAATCCTTGGATGGTACTATGTATGTTCGTGTGCGCGCGCGAGTGATAACAGGTCCGTGGAGCAAAGCCAAGTGTCTGGATGCTGTCAGTCTAGTGGGAGGCAACCGGAGTAATTTGCTTGTCCATGGATCCATTCCATGCTGCTCGAGCTGCACGAGAGGTACCTAAAAAAGAAGCATCCAGCGCAGCTCCCATACGCATATAAATTTCATGGACACGCGCAGTCGCAGAGCTTCCGCTCATGTACCCGGGCCTGACCACAAGTAAGAAGTAACCAGTGAGACCGCCGGCCACTGGCCCCGATAGACATTGGTGCATATGCTTCTCAGTTTCTGCTACGAGGTTTTTAGTACTAAGAGCATCTCCAATATATGGTCCAAAATTTGACGGTTAAAAACCGGAGATGTAAAATTTGAACCGCCAAAAAGTGCGTTTTGGAGCTTCGAAAAAAGCTAAACTCCAACGGATGGTCCAAAATGATGGTCCAAATTTGCAACTCCAATAGATGGTCCAAAATGAAGATGAAAACGGCCGCGCGGCTGCTACCAGCCACTGTTCAGCCGCGGTTTTGCATTGAAATAGCAACTAAAATTTGAAAATAAAGTGCATCATCATCATAGTTTCAATCAAAAGTGCATTCACCATCATAGTATCAAATTCGTCTACCAAAAGAGCATCGTCTCAATCAAAGTTTTTTGCCCTAGAAATTGAAATGCACATGAATATCACTCATTCGGGCCATCAACACCACTGGTGTTGTTAACCGTGGTACGATCATCATCTCCACCACCGTATTTGTCGACGTTCTCAACAAGCGGTGAACTCTCGTTGCTGTGAGCACCACCGGAACCATCTTCATTGCGTCCCATGTTGCCGCCATATCCACCTCCAACGCCACTCATGTTGCCGCATAGCCACCTCCCAAGCCACCCATCATGTTGCCGCCAAAGCCACCTCCCATGCCACCAAAGCCAACTCCCATGCCGCCAAAGCCACCTTCCATGTTGCCACCGAAGCCACCTACCATGTTTCCATCAAATGCACCACTCATGGCACCCCCAATCATGTTCATGTAACCACCCATGGCACCTCCTGAAGGAAATATGCCCTAGAGGCAATAATAAAATTATTATTTATTTCCCCATATCATGATAAATGTTTATTATTCATGCTAGAATTGTATTAACCGGAAACATAATACATGTGTGAATACATAGACAAACAAAGTGTCACTAGTATGCCTCTACTTGACTAGCTCGTTGATCAAAGATGGTTATGTTTCCTAGCCATAGACATGAGTTGTCATTTGATTAACGGGATCACATCATTAGGAGAATTATGTGATTGACTTGACACATTCCGTTAGCTTAGCACTTGATCGTTTAGTATGTTGCTATTTCTTTCTTCATGACTTATACATGTTCCTATGGCTATGAGATTATGCAACTCCCGTTTACCGGAGGAACACTTTCTGTGCTACCAAACGTCACAACGTAACTGGGTGATTATAAAGGTGCTCTACAGGTGTCTCCGAAGGTACTTGTTGAGTTGGCATATTTTGAGATAAGGATTTGTCACTCCGATTGTCGGAGAGGTATCTCTGGGCCCTCTCGGTAATGCACATCACTATAAGCCTTGCAAGCAATGTGACTAATGAGTTAGTTGCGAGATGATGCATTACGGAACGAGTAAAGAGACTTGCCGGTAACGAGATTTAACTAGGTATTGAGATACCGACGATCGAATCTCAGGCAAGTAACATACCGATGACAAAGGAAACAACGTATGTTGTTATGCGGTTTGACCAATAAAGATCTTCGTAGAATACTTAGGAGCCAATATGAGCATCCATGTTCCGCTATTGGTTATCGACCGGAGATGTGTCTCGGTCATGTCTACATAGTTCTCGAACCCGTAGGGTCCGCACGCTTAAAGTTCGGTGATGATCGGTATTATGAGTTTTTGTGTTTTGATGTACCGAAGGTAGTTCGGAGTCCCGGATATGATAACGGACATGACAAGGAGTCTCGAAATGGTTGAGACATAAAGATCGATATATTGGACGACTATATTCGGACACCGGAAGTGTTCCGGGTGATTTCGGAGAAAACCGGAGTGCCGGAGGGTTACCGGAACCCCCGGGAGAAATAATGGGCCTTATGGGCCTTAGTGGAGAGAGAGAGGGCTGGCCTAGGGCAGGCCGCGCGCCCCTCCCCCTCTGGTCCGAATTGGACTAGGAGAGGGGGGCGGCGCCCCCCTTTCCTTCTCCCTCTCCCCCTTCCTTTCCCCCTCCTAGTAGGAGTAGGAAAGAGGGGAGTCCTACTCCTACTAGGAGGAGGACTCCTCCTCCTGGCGTGCCATAGAGGACCGGCCGGCCTTCCCTCTTGCTCCTTTATATACGGGGGCAGGGGGCACCCTAGAACACACAAGTTGATCAGTTGATCTATTCCAGCCGTGTGCGGTACCCCCCCTTCACCATATTCCACATCGGTTATATCGTAGCGTGCTTAGGCGAAGCCCTGTGTCGGTAGTGTTGGGGATCGTAGCAGAAAACAAAAAAAATTCCTACGTTTCACCAAGATCAATCTATGGAGTCAACTAGCAACGAGAGGAGAGTGCATCTACATACCCTTGTAGATCGCGAGCGGAAGCGTTCAAGAGAACGGGGATGATGGAGTCGTACTCGCCGTGATCCAAATCACCGATGATCAAGTGCCGAACGGATGACACCTCCGCGTTCAACACACGTACGGAGTGGATGACGTCTCCTCCTTCTTGATCCAGCAAGGGGGAAGGAGAGGTTGATGAAGATCCAGCAGCACGACGGCGTGGTGGTGGATGCAGCAGTGATCGCAGCAGGGCTTCGCCGAGCTTCTGCGAGAGGAAGAGGTGTAGCAGGGGAGAGGGAGGCGCCAAGGCTCGAGGTCCGGCTGCCCTCCCTCCCCCCTTTATATAGGCCCCCTATGGGGGTGCGCCGGCCCTAGGAGATGGCATCTCCTAGGGGCGGCGGCCAAGGGGTGGAGTACCCCCCAAGGCAAGTGGAGGCGCCCCCTCCCCTAGGGTTCCCAACCCTAGGCGCATGGGGGGCCCAAGGGGGGGGGCGCACCAGCCCACTATGGGCTGGTTCCCCTCCCCACTTCAGCCCATGGGGCCCTCCGGGATGGGTGGCCCCACCCGGTGGACCCCCGGGACCCATCCGGTGGTCCCGGTACAATACCGGTGACCCCGAAACTTTCCCGATGGCCGAAACTACAGTTCCTATATATAATTCTTCACCTCCAGACAATTCTGGAACTTCTCGTGACGTCCAGGATCTCATCCGGGACTCCGAACAACTTTTGGATTACTGCATACTCATATCTATACAACCCTAGCATCACCGAACCTTAAGTGTGTAGACCCTACGGGTTCGGGAGACAAGCAGACATGACTGAGACGACTCTCTGGTCAATAACCAACAGCGGGATCTGGATACCCATGTTGGCTCCCACATGCTCCTCGATGATCTCATCGGATGAACCACGATGTCGAGGACCTAATCAATCCCGTACTCAATTCCCTTTGTCAATCGGTACGTTACTTGCCCGAGACTCGATCGTCGGTATCCCAATACCTTGTTCAGTCTCGTTACCGGCAAGTCACTTTACTCGTACCGTAATGCATGATCCCGTGATCAATCACTTGATCACATTGAGCTCATTATGATGATGCATTACCGAGTGGGCCCAGAGATACCTCTCCGTCATACGGAGTGACAAATCCCAGTCTCGATTCGTGCCAACCCAACAGACACTTTCGGAGATACCTGTAATGTACCTTTATAGTCACCCAGTTACGTTGTGACTTTTGGCACACCCAAGGCACTACTACGGTATCCGGGAGTTGCACAATCTCATGGTCTAAGGAAATGATACTTGACATCCAGAAAAGCTACAGCAAACGAACTACACGATCTTTGTGCTATGCTTAGGTTTGGGTCTTGTCCATCACATCATTCTCCTAATGATGTGATCCCGTTATCAATGACATCCCCATGTCCATAGCCAGGAAACCATGACTATCTGTTCATCAACGAGCTAGTCAACTAGAGGCTCACTAGGGACACATTGTGGTCTATGCATTCACACATGTATTATGATTTCCGGATAATACAATTATAGCATGAATAATAGACAATTATCATGAACAAGGAAATATAATAATCATTTTATTATTGCCTCTAGGGCATATTTCCAACAGTCTCCCACTTGCACTAGAGTCAATCATCTAGTTACATTGTGATGAATCGAACACCCATGGAATTCTGGTGTTGATCATGTTTTGCTCTACGGAGAGGTTTAGTCAACGGATCTGCTACATTCAGGTCCGTATGTACTTTACAAATCTCTATGTCTCCATTTTGAACACTTTCACGAATGGAGTTGAAGCGACGCTTGATATGCCTGGTCTTCCTGTGAAACCTGGGCTCCTTGGCAAGGGCAATAGCTCCAGTGTTGTCACAGAAGAGAGTCATCGGGCCCGACGAATTGGGTATGACTCCTAGGTCGGTAATGAACTCCTTCACCCAGACTGCTTCGTGTGCTGCCTCCGAGGCTGCCATGTACTCCGCTTCACATGTAGATCCCGCCACAACGCTTTGCTTGCAACTGCACCAGCTTACTGCCCCACCATTCAAAATATACACGTATCCGGTTTGTGACTTAGAGTCATCCAGATCTGTGTCGAAGCTAGCATCGACGTAACCCTTTACGACGAGCTCTTCGTCACCTCCATAAATGAGAAACATTTCCTTAGTCCTTTTCAGGTACTTCAGGATATTTTTGACCGCTGTCCAGTGTTCCATGCCGGGATTACTTTGGTACCTTCCTACCAAACTCACGGCAAGGTTTACATCAGGTCTGGTACACAGCATAACATACAAGATAGACCCTATGGCCGAGGCATAGGGGACGACACTCATCTTTTCTCTATCTTCTGCCGTGGTCGGGCATTGAGCCAAGCTCAATCTCGTACCTTGCAATACAGGCAAAAACCCCTTCTTTGACTGATCCATTTTGAACTTCTTTAATATCTTGTCAAGGTACGTACTCTGTGAAAGACCAATGAGGCGTCTCGATCTATCTCTATAGATCTTGATGCCTAATATATAAGCAGCTTCTCCAAGGTCCTTCATTGAAAAACACTTGTTCAAATAGGCCTTTATGCTTTCCAAGAATTCTATATCATTTCCCATCAACAGTATGTCATCCACATACAATATGAGAAATGCTACAGAGCTCCCACTCACTTTCTTGTAAATGCAGGCTTCTCCATAAGTCTGCATAAACCCAAACGCTTTGATCATCTCATCAAAGCGTATGTTCCAACTCCGAGATGCTTGCACCAGCCCATAAATCGAGCGTTGGAGCTTGCACACCTTGTTAGCATTCTTAGGATCGACAAAACCTTCTGGCTGCATCATATACAATTCTTCCTTAAGGAAACCATTAAGGAATGCCATTTTGACGTCCATTTGCCATATCTCATAATCATAGAATGCGGCAATTTCTAACATGATTCGGACGGACTTCAGCTTCGCTACGGGTGAGAAAGTCTCATCGTAGTCAACCCCTTGAACTTGTCGATAACCCTTAGCGACAAGCCGAGCTTTATAGATGGTCACATTACCATCCGCGTCTGTCTTCTTCTTAAAGATCCATTTATTTTCTATGGCTCGCCGATCAATGGGCAAGTCAGTCAAAGTCCATACTTCGTTTTCATACATGGATCCTATCTTGGATTTCATGGCTTCCAGCCATTTGTCGGAATCCGGGCCCGCCATCGTTTCTTCATAGTTCGAAGGTTCACCGTTGTCTAACAACATGATTTCCAAGACAGGGTTGCCGTACCACTCTAGTGCGGAATGTGTCCTTGTGGACCTACGAATTTCAGTAGCAACTTGATCTGAAGTTTCATGATCATCATCAACAACTTCCTCTCTAGTCGGTGCAGGCACATCAGGAACATTTTCTTGAGCTGCGCCACTTACCGGTTCAAGAGGTAATACTTCATCAAGTTCTACCTTCCTCCCACTTATTTCTTTTGAGAGAAACTCTTTCTATAGAAAGGACCCATTCTTGGCAACAAAGTTCTTGCCTTCGGATCTGAGGTTGAAGGTATACCCAACAGTTTCTTTAGGGTATCCTATGAAGACGCATTTTTCCGACTTGGGTTCGAGCTTTTCAGGTTGAAGTTTCTTGACATAAGCATCGCATCCCCAAACTTTTAGAAACGACAACTTAGGTTTCTTCCCAAACCATAATTCATATGGTGTCGACTCAACGGATTTCGACGGAGCCCTATTTAAAGTGAATGCGGTAGTCTCTAAAGCATAGCCCCAAAATGATAGCGGTAAATCGGTAAGAGACATCATAGATCGCACCATATCTAATAGAGTGCGATTACGACGTTCGGACACACAATTACGCTGAGGTGTTCCAGGCGGCGTGAGTTGTGAAACTATTCCACATTTTCTTAAGTGTGTGCCAAATTCGTGACTCAAGTATTCTCCCCCACGATCTGATCGCAAGAACTTGATTTTCCTGTCACGTTGATTCTCAACCTCACTCTGAAATTCCTTGAACTTTTCAAAGGTCTCAGACTTGTGTTTCATTAAGTAGACATACCCATATCTACTCAAGTCATCAGTGAGGGTGAGAACATAACGATAGCCACCATGAGCCTCAACACTCATTGGACCGCACACATCAGTATGTATGATTTCCAATAAGTTGGTTGCTCGCTCCATTGTTCCTGAGAATGGAGTCTTGGTCATTTTACCCATGAGGCATGGTTCGCACGTGTCAAATGATTCGTAATCAAGAGACTCTAAAAGTCCATCTGCATGGAGCTTCTTCATGCGTTTGACACCTATGTGACCAAGGCGGCAGTGCCACAAGTATGTGGGACTATCATTATCAACCTTACATCTTTTGGTATTCACACTATGAATATGTGTAGCATTACGCTCGAGATTCATTAAGAATAAACCATTCACCATCGGAGCATGACCATAAAACATATCTCTCATATAAATAGAACAACCATTATTCTCGGATTTAAATGAGAAGCCATCTCGTATTAAACGAGATCCTGATACAATGTTCATGCTCAAACTTGGCACTAAATAACAATTATTGAGGTTCAAAACTAATCCCGTAGGTAAATATAGAGGTAGCGTGCCGACGGCGATCACATCGACCTTGGAACCATTCCCGACGCGCATTGTCACCTCGTCCTTCGCCAGTCTCCGCTTATTCCGCAGCTCCTGCTTTGAGTTACAAATGTGAGCAATCGCACCGGTATCAAATACCCTAGAGCTACTATGAGTACTGGTAAGGTACACATCAATTACATGTATATCACATATACCTTTTGTGATGCCAGCCTTCTTGTCCGCTAAGTATTTGGGGCAGTTCCGCTTCCAGTGACCACTTCCCTTGCAATAAAAACACTCAGTCTCGGGCTTGGGTCTATTCTTTGGCTTCTTCCCGGCAGCTTGCTTACCGGGCGCGGCAACTCCCTTGCCGTCCTTCTTGAAGTTCTTCTTACCCTTGCCTTTCTTGAACTTAGTGGTTTTATTCACCATCAACACTTGATGTTCCTTTTTGACTTCTACCTCTGCTGATTTCAGCATTGCAAATACTTCAGGAATGGTCTTTTCCATCCCCTGCATATTGAAGTTCATCACAAAGCTCTTGTATCTTGGTGGAAGCGAATGAAGGATTTTGTCAATGACCGCGTCATTCGGGAGATTAACTCCCAGCTGAGTCAAGCGGTTATGCAACCCAGACATTTTGAGTATGTGCTCACTGACAGAACTATTTTCCTCCATCTTACAGCTGAAGAACTTGTCAGAGACTTCATATCTCTCGACCCGGGCATGAGCTTGGAAAACCATTTTCAGCTCTTCGAACATCTCATATGCTCCGTGTCGCTCAAAACGCTTTTGGAGCCCCGGTTCTAAGTTGTAAAGCATGCTGCACTGAACGAGGGAGTAATCATCAGCACATGTCTGCCAAGCGTTCATAACGTCTTGGTTCTGTGGGACGGGTGCGTCACCTAGCGGTGCTTCTAGGACATAATCTTTCTTGGCAGCTATGAGGATGATCCTCAGGTTCTGGACCCACTCCGTATAGTTGCTGCCATCGTCTTTCAGCTTGGTTTTCTCTAGGAACACGTTGAAGTTGAGGACAACGTTGGCCATTTGATCTACAAGACATATTGTAAAGATTTTGACTAAGTTCATGATAATTAAGTTCATCTAATCAAATTATTCAATGAACTCCCACTTAGATAGACATCCCTCCAGTCATCTAAGTATAACATGATCCGAGTTGACTAGGCCGTGTCCGATCATCACGTGAGACGTACTAGTCAACATCGGTGAACATCTTCATGTTGATCGTATCTTCTATACGACTCATGCTCGACCTTTCGGTCTTCTGTGTTCCGATGCCATGTTTGTACATGCTAGGCTCGTCAAGTCAACCTAAGTGTATTGCGTGTGTAAATCTGTCTTACACCCGTTGTATGTGAACGTTGGAATCTATCACACCCGATCATCACGTGGTGCTTCGAAACAACGAACTGCCGCAATGGCGCATAGTTAGGGGGAACACTTTCTTGAAATTATTATGAGGGATCATCTTATTTACTACCGTCGTTCTAAGTAAACAAGATGCAAAAACATGGTAAACATCACATGCATCAAATAATAGTGACATGATATGGCCAATATCATATAGCTCCTTTGATCTCCATCTTGGGGCTCCATGATCATCTTGTCACCGGCATGACACCATGATCTCCATCATCATGATCTCCATCATCGTGTCTCCATGAAGTTGCTCGCCAACTATTACTTCTACTACTATGGCTAACGCTTTAGCAATAAAGTAAAGTAATTACATGACGTTTATGTTGACACGCAGGTCATAAATAAATAAAGACAACTCCTATGGCTCCTGCCGGTTGTCATACTCGTCGACATGCAAGTCGTGATCCCTATTACAAGTACATGATCAATCTCATACGTCACATATATCATTCATCATTCATCACAACTTTTGGCCATATCACATCACAAAACACTTGCTGCAAAAACAAGTTAGACGTCCTCTAATTGTTGTTGCAAGTTTGGCTGCGATAGGTTTCTAGCAAGAACATTTCTTACCTACGCCAAAACCACAACGTGAATTGCCAATTTCTATTTACCCTTCATAAGGACCCTGTTCATCAAATCCGATCCGACTAAAGTGGGAGAGACAGACACCCGCCAGCCACCTTATGCAACTAGTGCATGTCAATCGGTGGAACCGGTCTCACATAAGCGTACGTGTAAGGTTGGTCCAGGCCGATTCATCCCACGATGCCGCCGAATCAAGATAAGACTAGTAACGGCAAGCAAATTGACAATATCGACGCCCACAACTACTTTGTGTTCTACTCGTGCATAGTAACTACGCATAGACCTGGCTGTGATACCACTGTTGGGGATCGTAGCAGAAAACAAAAAAATTTCCTACGTTTGACCAAGATCAATCTATGGAGTCAACTAGCAACGAGAGGAGAGTGCATCTACATACCCTTGTAGATCGCGAGCGGAAGCGTTCAAGAGAACGGGGATGATGGAGTCGTACTCGCCGTGATCCAAATCACCGATGACCAAGTGCCGAACGGACGACACCTCCGCGTTCAACACACGTACGGAGCGGATGACGTCTCCTCCTTCTTGATCCAGCAAGGGGGAAGGAGAGGTTGATGAAGATCCAGCATCACGATGGCGTTGTGGTGGATGCAGCAGTGATCGCAGCAGGGCTTCGCCGAGCTTCTGCGAGAGGGAGAGGTGTAGTAGGGGAGAGGGAGGCGCGAAGGCTTGAGGTCCGGCTGCCCTCCCTCCCCCCTTTATATAGGCCCCCTAGGGGGGTGCGCCGGCCCTAGGAGATGGGATCTCCTAGGGGGGGCGGCGGCCAAGGGGTGGAGTACCCCCCAAGGCAAGTGGAGGCGCCCCCTCCCCTAGGGTTCCCAACCCTAGGCGCATGGGTGGCCCAAGGGGGGGCACACTAGCCCACTATGGGCTGGTTCCCCTCCCCACTTCAGCCCATGGGGCCCTCCGGGATGGGTGGCCCCACCCGGTGGACCCCCGGGACCCATCCGGTGGTCCCGGTACAATACCGGTGACCCCGAAACTTTCCCGATGGCCGAAACTACACTTCCTATATATAATTCTTCACCTCCGGACAATTCCGGAACTCCTCGTGACGTCCAGGATCTCATCCGGGACTCCGAACAACTTTCGTATTACTGCATACTCATATCTATACAACCCTAGCATCATCGAACCTTAAGTGTGTTGACCCTACGGGTTCGGGAGACAAGCAGACATGACCGAGACGACTCTCTGGTCAATAACCAACAGCGGGATCTGGATACCCATGTTGGCTCCCACATGCTCCTCGATGATCTCATCAGATGAACCACGATGTCGAGGACCTAATGAATCCTGTACTCAATTCCCTTTGTCAATCGGTACGTTACTTGCCCGAGACTCGATCGTCGGTATCCCAATACCTTGTTCAGTCTCGTTACCGGCAAGTCACTTTACTCGTACCGTAATGCATGATCCCGTGATCAATCACTTGATCACATTGAGCTCCTTATGATGATGCATTACCAAGTGGGCCCAAAGATACCTCTCCGTCATACGGAGTGACAAATCCCAGTCTCGATTCGTGCCAACCCAACAGACACTTTCGGAGATACCTGTAATGTACCTTTATAGTCACCCAGTTATGTTGTGACGTTTGGCACACCCAAGGCACTCCTACGGTATCCGAGAGTTGCACAATCTCATGGTCTAAGGAAATGATACTTGACATCCAGAAAAGCTACAGCAAACGAACTACACGATCTTTGTGCTGTGCTTAGGTTTGGGTCTTGTCCATCACATCATTCTCCTAATGATGTGATCCCGTTATCAATGACATCCCCATGTCCATAGCCAGGAAACCATGACTATCTGTTGATCAACGAGCTAGTTAACTAGAGGCTCACTAGGGACACATTGTGGTCTATGCATTCACACATGTATTACGATTTCCGGATAATACAATTATAGCATGAATAATATACAATTATCATGAACAAGGAAATATAATAATCATTTTATTATTGCCTCTAGGGCATATTTCCAACAGGTAGCAACATCATCACCGTCATCACGCCGTTGTGCTGAGAAACTCTGCTGTGAAGCTTTGCTGGATCGGAGCTCGCGCTACGTCATCGAGTTGAACGTGTGTAGAACTCGGAGGTGCCGTGCGTTCGGTACTTGGATCGGTCAGATCGTGAAGACATACGACTACATCAACCGCGTTGTGCTAACGCTTCCGCATTCGGTCTACGAGGGTACGTTGACACACTCTCCCCTCTCGTTGCTATGCATCACCATGATCCTGTGTGTGCGTAGGATTTTTTTAAAAATTACTACGTTCCCCAACAGTGGCATCCGAGCCTGATTTTATGCGTAGATGTTATATGCACAAGTAGAACACAAGTGAGTTGTGGGCGATACAAGTCATACTGCTTACCAGCATGTCATACTTTGGTTCGACGGTATTGTTGGATGAAGTGGCCCGGACCGACGTTACGCGTACGCTTACGCGAGACTGGTTCTACCGATGTGCTTTACACACAGGTGGCTGGCGGGTGTCAGTTTCTCCAACTTTAGTTGAACCGAGTGTGGCTATGCCCGGTCCTTGAGAAGTTTAAAACAGCACTAACCCGATGAACTATCGTTGTGGTTTTGATGCGTAGGTAAGAACAGTTCTTGCTCAGCTCGTAGCAGCCACATAAAACTTGCAACAACAAAGTAGAGGATGTCTAACTTGTTTTTGCAGGGCATGTTGATGTGATATGGTCAAGACATGATGCTATATATATTGTATGAGATGATCATGTTTTGTAACGGAGTTATCAGCAACTGGCAGGAGCCATATGGTTGTCGCTTTATTATATGCAATGCAATCGCCCTGTAATTGCTTTACTTTATCACTAAGAGGTAGCGATAGTCGTAGAAGCAATAGTTGGCGAGACGACAACGATGCTACGATGGAGATCAAGGTGTTGCGCCGGTGACGATGGTGATCATGACAGTGCTTCAGGGATGGAGATCACAAGCACAAGATGATGATGGCCATATCATATCACTTATATTGATTGCATGTGATGTTTATCTTTTATGCATCTTATTTTGCTTTGTTTGACGGTAGCATTATAAGATGATCTCTCACCAAATTTCAAGATAAAAGTGTTCTCCCTGAGTATGCACCGTTGCCAAAGTTCGTCGTGCCGAGACACCATGTGATGATCGGGTGTGATAAGCTCTACGTTCATCTACAACTGGTGCAAGCCAGTTTTGCACACGCAGAATACTCGGGTTAAACTTGACGAGCCTACCATATGCAGATATGGCCTCGGAACACTAAGACCAAAAGGTCGTGCGTGAATCATATAGTAGATATGATCAACATAGTGATGTTCACCATTGAAAACTACTCCATCTCACGTGATGATCGGACATGGTTTAGTTGATTTGGAACACGTGATCACTTAGATGATCAGAGGGATGTCTATCTAAGTGGGAGTTCTTAAGTAATATGATTAATTGAACTTAAATTTATCATGAACTTAGTACCTGATAGTATTTTGCTTGTCTATGTTGATTGTAGATAGATGGCCCGTGCTGTTGTTCCATTGAATTTTAATGTGTTCCTTGAGAAAGCAAAGTTGAAAGATGATGGTAGCAATTACACGGACTGGGTCCGTAACTTGAGGATTATCCTCATTGCCGCACAGAAGAATTACGTCCTGAAAGCACCGCTTGGTGCCAGGCCTGCTGCAGATGGTGCTGATGGCGTTAAGAACGTCTGGCATAGTAAAGCTGATGACTACTCGATAGTTCGGTGTGCCATGCTTTACAGCTTAGAACCGGGACTTCAACAACATTTTGAACGTCATGGAGCATATCAGATGTTCTAGGAGTTGAAGTTAATATTTCAGGAAAATGCCCGGATTGAGATATATGAAGTCTCCAATAAGTTCTATAGCTGCAAGATGGAGGAGAATAGTTCTATCAGTGAACATATACTCAAAATGTCTGGGTATCATAATCACTTGACTCAACTGGGAGTTAATCTTCCTGTTGATAGTGTCATTGATAGAGTTCTTCAATCACTGCCACCAAGCTACAAGAGCTTCGTGATGAACTATAATATGCAAGGGATGAATAAGACAATTCCCGAGCTCTTCGCAATGCTAAAGGCAGCGGACATAGAAATCAAGAAGGAGCATCAAGTGTTCATGGTCAACAAAACCACTAGTTTCAAGAAAAAGGGTAAAGGTAAGAAGAAGGGGAACTTAAAGAAGAACAGCAAACAAGTTGCTGCTCAGGAGAAGAAACCCAAGTCTGGAACTAAGCCTGCGACTGAGTGCTTCTACTACAAACAGACTGGTCACTGGGAGCGGAACTGCCCCAAGTATTTGGCGGATTAGAAGGATGTCAAGGTGAACAAAGTGAAGGAAATATGCCCTAGAGGAAATAATAAAGTTATTATTTATTTCCTTATAATCATGATAAATGTTTATTATTCATGCTAGAATTGTATTAACCGGAAACATAATACATGTGTGAATACATAGACAAACAAAGTGTCACTAGTATGCCTCTACTTGACTAGCTCGTTAATCAAAGATGGTTATGTTTCCTGACCATGAACAATGAGTTGTTATTTGATTAACGAGGTCACATCATTAGTTGAATGATCTGATTGACATGACCCATTCCATTAGCTTAGCACCCGATCGTTTAGTATGTTGCTATTGCTTTCTTCATGACTTATACATGTTCCTATAACTATGAGATTATGCAACTCCCATTTGCCGGAGGAACACTTTGGGTGCTACCAAACGTCACAACGTAACTGGGTGATTATAAAGGAGCATTACAGGTGTCTCCAAAGGTACATGTTGGGTTGGCGTATTTCGAGATTAGGATTTGTCACTCCGATTGTCGGAGAGGTATCTCTGGGCCCTCTCGGTAATGCACATCACATAAGCCTTGCAAGCATTACAACTAATATGTTAGTTGTGAGATGATGTATTACGGAACGAGTAAAGAGACTTGCCGGTAACAAGATTGAACTAGGTATTGGATACCGACAATCGAATCTCGGGCAAGTAACATACCGATGACAAAGGGAACAACGTATGTTGTTATGCGGTCTGACCGATAAAGATCTTCGTAGAATATGTAGGAGCCAATATGGGCATCCAGGTCCCGCTATTGGTTATTGACCGGAGACGTGTCTCGGTCATGTCTACATTGTTCTGGAACCCGTAGGGTCCGCACGCTTAAGGTTACGACGACTGTTATATTATGAGTTTATGCATTTTGATGTGCCGAAGGTTGTTCAGAGTCCCGGATGTGATCACGGACATGACGAGGAGTCTCGAAATGGTCGAGACATAAAGATTGATATATTGGAAGCCTATGTTTGGATATCGGAAGTGTTCCGGGTGAAATCGGGATTTTACCGGAGTACCGGGAGGTTACCGGAACCCCCCGGGAGCTATATGGTCCTTAGTGGGCTTTAGTGGAAAGGAGAAAGGGGCAGCCCAAGGTGGCTGTGCACCTCCGCCCTTCCCCTAGTCCTATTAGGACTAGGAGAGGTGGCCGCCCCCCCTCTCTCTTTCCCCCCTCAAGGAATCCTATTCCAACTAGGATTGGGGGGGAATCCTACTCCCAGAGGGAGTAGGACTCTCCTGGCGCGCCCTCCCTTGGCCGGCCAGCCTCCCCCCTCTAGTCCTTTATATACTGAGGTAGAGGCACCCTAGAACACAAAGTTGATCCACGTGATCTATTCCTTAGCCGTGTGCGGTGCCCCCAGCCACCATATTCCTCGATAATACTGTAGCGGAGTTTAGGCGAAGCCCTGCTGCTGTAGTGCATCAAGATCGTCACCACGCCGTCGTGCTGACGGAACTCTTCCCCGACACTTTGCTGGATCGGAGTCCGGGGATCGTCATCGAGCTGAACGTGTGCTCGAACTCGGAGGTGCCGTAGTTTCGGTGCTTGATCGGTTGGATCGTGAAGACGTACGACTACTTCCTCTACATCGTGTCAGCGCTTCCGCAGTCGGTCTGCGTTGGGTACGTAGACAACACTCTCCCCTCTCGTTGCTATGCATCACATGATCTTGCGTGTGCGTAGGAAATTTTTTGAAATTACTACGAAACCCAACAGTGGCATCCGAGCCTAGGTTATTTATTTTGATGTTATATGAACGAGTAGAACACAAGTGAGTTGTGGGCGATATAAGTCATACTGCCTACCAGCATGTCATACTTTGGTTCGGCGGCATTGTTGGACGAGACGACCCGGACCAACATTACGCGTACGCTTACGCGAGACCGGTTCCCCCGACGTGCTTTGCACATAGGTGGCTTGCGGGGGATTGTCTGTCCAACTTTAGTTGAACCAAGTGTGGCTACGCCCGGTCCTTGTGAAGGTTAAAATGGAGTCTATTTGACAAACTATCGTTGTGGTTTTGATGCGTAGGTGAGATTGGTTCTTGCTTAAGCCCGTAGCAGCCACGTAAAACTTGCAACAACAAAGTAGAGGACGTCTAACTTGTTTTTGCAGGGCATGTTGTGATGTGATATGGTCAAGGCATGATGCTGAATTTTATTGTATGAGATGATCATGTTTTGTAACCGAGTTATCGGCAACTGGCAGGAGCCATATGGTTGTCGCTTTATTGTATGCAATGCAATCGCGATGTAATGCTTTACTTTATTACTAAACGGTAGTGATAGTCGTGAAAGCATAAGATTGGCAAGACAACAACGATGCTACGATGGAGATCAAGGTGTCGTGGCGGTGACGATGGTGATCATGACGGTGCTTCGGAGATGGAGATCACAAGCACAAGATGATGATGGCCATATCATATCTCTTATATTGATTGCATGTGATGTTTATCTTTTTATGCATCTTATCTTGCTTTGATTGACGGTAGCATTATAAGATGATCTCTCACTAAATTATCAAGAAGTGTTCTCCCTGAGTATGCACCATTGCCAAAGTTCGTCGTGCCCAGACACCACGTGATGATCGGGTGTGAGAAGCTCTACGTCCATCTACAACGGGTGCAAGACAGTTTTGCACACGCAGAATACTCAGGTTAAACTTGATGAGCCTAGCATATGCAGATATGGCCTCGGAACACAGAGACCGAAAGGTCGAGCGTGAATCATATAGTAGATATGATCAACATAACGATGTTCACCATTGAAAACTACTCCATCTCACGTGATGATCGGTTATGGTTTAGTTGATTTGGATCACGTAATCACTTAGAAGATTAGAGGGATGTCTATCTAAGTGGGAGTTCTTGAGTAATTTGATTAATTGAACTTAAACTTATCATGAACTTAGTACCTGATACTATCTTGCTTGTTTATGTTGATTGTAGATAGATGGCTCGTGCTCTTGTTCCGTTGAATTTTAATGCGTTCCTTGAGAAAGCAAAGTTGAAAGATGATGGTAGCAATTATACGGACTGGGTCCGTAACTTGAGGATTATCCTCATTGCGTCTCAGAAGAATTACGTCCTGGAAGCACCGCTGGGTGCCAGGCCTGCTGCTGGAGCAACACCAGATGTTATGAACGTCTAGCAGAGCAAAGCTAATGACTACTCGATAGTTCAGTGTGCCATGCTTTACGGCTTAGAATCGGGACTTCAACGACGTTTTGAACGTCATGGAGCATATGAGATGTTCCAGGAGTTGAAGTTAATATTTCAAGCAAATGCCCGGATTGAGAGATATGAAGTCTCCAATAAGTTCTATAGCTGCAAGATGGAGGAGAACAGTTCTGTCAGTGAGCATATACTCAAAATGTCTGGGTATAATAATCACTTGATTCAATTGGGAGTTAATCTTTCGGATGATTGCGTCATTGACAGAATTCTCCAATCACTGCCACCAAGCTACAAGAGCTTCGTGATGAACTATAATATGCAAGGGATGAACAAGACTATTCCCGAGCTCTTCGCAATGCTGAAAGTTGTGGAGGTAGAAATCAAGAAGGAGCATCAAGTGTTGATGGTTAACAAGACCACTAGTTTCAAGAAAAAGGGCAAAGGGAAGAAGAAGGGGAACTTCAAGAAGAACGGCAAGCAAGTTGCTACTCAAGAGAAGAAACCCAAGTCTGGACCTAAGCCTGAAACTGAGTGCTTCTACTGCAAGCAGACTGGTCACTGGAAGTGGAACTGCCCCAAGTATTTGGCGGATAAGAAGGATGGCAAGGTGAACAAAGGTATATGTGATATACATGTTATTGATGTGTACCTTACTAGAGCTCGCAGTAGCACCTGGGTATTTGATACTGGTTCTGTTGCTAATATTTGCAACTCGAAACAGGGACTACGGAATAAGCGGGCACTGGCAAAGCACGAGGTGACGATGCGCGTGGGAAACGGTTCCGAAGTCGATGTGATCGCGGTCGGCACGCTACCTCTACATCTACCTTCGGGATTAATATTAGACCTAAATAATTGTTATTTGGTGCCAGCGTTGAGCATGAACATTATATCTGGATCTTGTTTGATGCGAGACGGTTATTCATTTAAATCAGAGAATAATGGTTGTTCTATTTATATGAGTAATATCTTTTATGGTCATGCACCCTTGAAGAGTGGTCTATTCTTATTGAATCTCGATAGTAGTAATACACATATTCATAATGTTGAAGCCAAAAGATGCAGAGTTGATAATGAAAGTGCAACTTATTTGTGGCACTGTCGTTTAGGTCATATCGGTGTAAAGCGCATGAAGAAACTCCATACTGATGGACTTTTGGAACCACTTGATTATGAATCACTTGGTACTTGCGAACCGTGCCTCATGGGCAAGATGACTAAAACACCGTTCTCCGGTACTATGGAGAGAGCAAAAGATTTGTTGGAAATCATACATACCGATGTATGTGGTCCGATGAATATTGAGGCTCGTGGCGGATATCGTTATTTTCTCACCTTCACAGATGATTTAAGCAGATATGGGTATATCTACTTAATGAAACATAAATCTGAAACATTTGAAAAGTTCAAAGAATTTCAGAGTGAAGTTGAAAATCATCGTAACAAGAAAATAAAGTTTCTACGATCTGATCGTGGAGGAGAATATTTGAGTTACGAGTTTGGTGTACATTTGAAAAATTGTGGAATAGTTTCGCAACTCACGCCACCCGGAACACCACAGCGTAATGGTGTGTCCGAACGTCGTAATCGTACTTTACTAGATATGGTGCGATCTATGATGTCTCTTACTGATTTACCGCTATCATTTTGGGGTTATGCTTTAGAGACGGCCGCATTCACGTTAAATAGGGCACCATCAAAATCCGTTGAGACGACGCCTTATGAACTGTGGTTTGGCAAGAAACCAAAGTTGTCGTTTCTTAAAGTTTGGGGCTGCGATGCTTATGTGAAAAAGCTTCAACCTGATAAGCTCGAACCCAAATCGGAGTAATGTGTCTTCATAGGATACCCAAAGGAGACTGTTGGGTACACCTTCTATCACAGATCCGAAGGCAAGACATTCGTTGCTAAGAATGGATCCTTTCTAGAGAAGGAGTTTCTCTCGGAAGAAGTGAGTGGGAGGAAAGTAGAACTTGACGAGGTAACTGTACCCGCTCCTTTATTGGAGAGTAGTACATCACAGAAATCTGTTTCTGCGACACCTACACCAATAAGTGAGGAAGCTAATGATGATGATCATGAAACTTCAGATCAAGATACTACTGAACCTCGTAGATCAACCAGAGTAAGATCCGCGCCAGAGTGGTACGGTAATCCTGTTCTGGAAATCATGCTACTAGATCATGATGAACCTACGAACTATGAAGAAGCGATGGTGAGCCCAGATTCCGCAAAGTGGCTTGAAGCCATGAAATCTGAGATGGGATCCATGTATGAGAACAAAGTATGGACTTTGGTTGACTTGCCCGATGATCGGCAAGAAATTGAGAATAAATGGATCTTCAAGAAGAAGACTGACGCTGATGGTAATGTTACTGTCTACAAAGCTCGACTTGTCGCGAAAGGTTTTCGACAAGTTCAAGGGGTTGACTACGATGAGACTTTCTCACCTGTAGCGATGCTTAAGTCTGTCCGAATCATGTTAGCAATTGCCGCATTTTATGATTATGAAATTTGGCAGATGGATGTCAAAACTGCATTCCTGAATGGATTTCTGGAAGAAGAGTTTTATATGATGCAACCGGAAGGTTTTGTCGATCCAAAGGGAGCTAACAAAGTGTGCAAGCTCCAGCGATCCATTTATGGACTGGTGCAAGCCTCTCGGAGTTGGAATAAACGCTTTGATAGTGTGATCAAAGCACTTGGTTTTATACAGACTTTCGGAGAAGCCTGTATTTACAAGAAAGTGAGTGGGAGCTCTGTAGCATTTCTGATATTATATGTGGATGACATATTACTAATTGGAAATGATATAGAATTTCTGGATAGCATAAAGGGATACTTGAATAAGAGTTTTTCAATGAAAGACCTCGGTGAAGCTGCTTACATATTAGGCATTAAGATCTATAGAGATAGATCAAGACGCTTAATTGGACTTTCACAAAGCACATACCTTGACAAAGTTTTGAAGAAGTTCAAAATGGATCAAGCAAAGAAAGGGTTCTTGCCTGTGTTACAAGGTGTGAAGTTGAGTAAGACTCAATGCCCGACCACTGCAGAAGATAGAGAGAAGATGAAAGATGCTCCCTATGCTTCAGCCATAGGCTCTATCATGTACGCAATGCTGTGTACCAGACCTGATGTGTGCCTTGCTATAAGTTTAGCAGGGAGGTACCAAAGTAATCTAGGAGTGGATCACTGGACAGCGGTCAAGAACATCCTGAAATACCTGAAAAGGACTAAGGATATGTTTCTCATATATGGAGGTGACAAAGAGCTCACCATAAAAGGTTACGTTGATGCAAGCTTTGACACTGATCCGGACGATTCTAAATCGCAAACCGGATACGTGTTTACATTAAACGGTGAAGCTGTCAGTTGGTGCAGTTCTAAACAAAGCGTCGTAGAGGGATCTACATGTGAAGCGGAGTACATAGCTGCTTCAGAAGCAGCGAACGAAGGAGTCTGGATGAAGGAGTTCATATCCGATCTAGGTGTCATACCTAGTGCATCGGGTCCAATGAAATTCTTTTGTGACAATACTGGTGCAATTGCCTTGGCAAAGGAATCCAGATTTCACAAAAGGACCAAACACATCAAGAGACGCTTCAACTCCATCCGGGATCTAGTCCAGGTGGGAGACATAGAGATTTGCAAGATACATACGGATCTGAATGTTGCAGACCCGTTGACTAAGCCTCTTCCACGAGCAAAACATGATCAGCACCAAGGCTCCATGGGTGTTAGAATCATTACAGTGTAATCTAGATTATTGACTCTAGTGCAAGTGGGAGACTGAAGAAAATATGCCCTAGAGGCAATAATAAAGTTATTATTTATTTCCTTATAATCATGATAAATGTTTATTATTCATGCTAGAATTGTATTAACCGGAAACATAATACATGTGTGAATACATAGACAAACAAAGTGTCACTAGTATGCCTCTACTTGACTAGCTCGTTAATCAAAGATGGTTATGTTTCCTGACCATGAACAATGAGTTGTTATTTGATTAACGAGGTCACATCATTAGTTGAATGATCTGATTGACATGACCCATTCCATTAGCTTAGCACCCGATCGTTTAGTATGTTGCTATTGCTTTCTTCATGACTTATACATGTTCCTATAACTATGAGATTATGCAACTCCCATTTGCCGGAGGAACACTTTGGGTGCTACCAAACGTCACAACGTAACTGGGTGATTATAAAGGAGCATTACAGGTGTCTCCAAAGGTACATGTTGGGTTGGCGTATTTCGAGATTAGGATTTGTCACTCTGATTGTCGGAGAGGTATCTCTGGGCCCTCTCGGTAATGCACATCACATAAGCCTTGCAAGCATTACAACTAATATGTTAGTTGTGAGATGATGTATTACGGAACGAGTAAAGAGACTTGCCGGTAACGAGATTGAACTAGGTATTGGATACCGACGATCGAATCTCGGGCAAGTAACATACCGATGACAAAGGGAACAACGTATGTTGTTATGCGTCTGACCGATAAAGATCTTCGTAGAATATGTAGGAGCCAATATGGGCATCCAGGTCCCGCTATTGGTTATTGACCGGAGACGTGTCTCGGTCATGTCTACATTGTTCTCGAACCCGTAGGGTCCGCACGCTTAAGGTTACGATGACAGTTATATTATGAGTTTATGCATTTTTATGTACCGAAGGTTGTTCGGAGTCTCGGATGTGATCACGGACATGACGAGGAGTCTCGAAATGGTCGAGACATAAATATTGATATATTGGAAGCCTATGTTTGGATATCAGAAGTGTTCCGGGTGAAATCGGGATTTTACCGTAGTACCGGGAGGTTACCGGAACCCCCTGGGAGCTATATGGGCCTTAGTGGGCTTTAGTGGAAAGGAGAAAGGGGCAGCCCAAGGTGGCTGTGCACCTTCCCCCTTCCCCTAGTCCTATTAGGACTAGGAGAGGTGGCCGGCCCCTCTCTCTCTTTCCCCCCTCAAGGAATCCTATTCCAACTAGGATTGGGGGGGAATCCTACTCCCAGAGGGAGCAGGACTCTCCTGGCGCGCCCTCCCTTGGCCGGCCAGCCTCCCCCCTCTAGTCCTTTATATACTGAGGTAGAGGCACCCTAGAACACACAAGTTGATCCACGTGATCTATTCCTTAGCCGTGTGCGGTGCCCCCAGCCACCATATTCCTCGATAATACTGTAGCGGAGTTTAGGCGAAGCCCTGCTGCTGTAGTGCATCAAGATCGTCACCACGCCGTCGTGCTGACAGAACTCTTCCTCGACACTTTGCTGGATCGAAGTCCGGGGATCGTCATCGAGCTGAACGTGTGCTCGAACTCGGAGGTGCCGTAGTTTCGGTGCTTGATCGGTTGGATCGTGAAGATGTACGACTACTTCCTCTACGTCGTGTCAGCGCTTCCGCAGTCGGTCTGCGTTGGGTACGTACACAACACTCTCCCCTCTCGTTGGTATGCATCACATGATCTTGCTGTGCGTAGGAATTTTTTTGAAATTACTACGAAACCCAACACAAAGGTATATGTGATATACATGTTATTGATGTGTACCTTACCAGAGCTCGCAGTAGCACCTGGGTATTTGATACTGGTTCTGTTGCTAATATTTGCAACTTGAAACAGGGACTACGGATTAAGCGAAGACTGGCTAAGGACGAGGTGACGATGCACGTGGGAAATGGTCCCAAAGTCGATGTGATCGCCGTCGGCACGCTACCTCTACATCTACCTTCGGGATTAGTTTTAGACCTAAATAATTGTTATTTGGTGCCACGTTAAGCATGAACATTATATCTAGATCTTGTTTGATGCGAGACGGTTATTCAATTAAATCTGAGAGTAATGGTTGTTCTATTTATATGAGTAATATCTTTTATGGTCATGCACCCTTGAAGAGTGGTCTATTTTTGTTGAATCTCGATAGTAGTGATACACATATTCATAATGTTGAAGCCAAAAGATGCAGAGTTGATAATGATAGTGCAACTTATTTGTGGCACTGCCGTTTGGGTCATATTGGTATAAAGCGCATGAAGAAACTCCATACTGATGGACTTTTGGAATCACTTGATTATGAATCACTTGGTACTTGCGAACCATGCCTTATGGGCAAGATGACTAAGACGCCGTTCTCCGGAACTATGGAGCGAGCAACAGATTTGTTGGAAATCATACATACTGATGTATGTGGTTCGATGAATACTGAGGCTCGCGGCGAATATCGTTATTTTCTCACCTTCACAGATGATTTGAGCAGATATGGGTATATCTACTTAATGAAACATAAGTCCGAAACATTTGAAAAGTTCAAAGAATTTCAGAGTGAAGTGGAAAATCATCGTAACAAGAAAATAAAGTTTCTACGATCTGATCGTGGAGGAGAATATTTGAGTTACGAGTTTGGTCTACATTTGAAACAATGCAAAATAGTTTCATAACTCATGCCACCCGGAACACCACAACGTAATGGTGTGTCCGAACGTCGTAATCGTACTTTACTAGATATGGTGCGATCTATGATGTCTCTTACTAATTTACCGATATCGTTTTGGGGTTATGCTTTAGAGATGGCTGCATTCACGTTAAATAGGGCACCATCAAAATCCGTTGAGACTACACCTCATGAACTATGGTTTGGCAAGAAACCAAAGTTGTCGTTTCTTAAAGTTTGGGGTTGCGATGCTTATGTGAAAAAGCTTCAACCTGATAAGCTCGAACCCAAATCGGAGAAATGTGTCTTCATAGGATACCCAAAGGAAACTATTGGGTACACCTTCTATCACAGATCTGAAGGCAAGACATTCGTTGCTAAGAATGGATCCTTTCTAGAGAAGGAGTTTCTCTCGAAAGAAGTGAGTGGGAGGAAAGTAGAACTTGATGAGGTAACTATACCTGCTCCCTTATTGGAAAGTAGTTCATCACAGGAAACCGGTTCCTGTGACACCTACACCAATTAATGAGGGAGCTAATGATGATGATCATGAAACTTCAGATCAAGTTACTACCGAACCTCGTAGGTCAACCAGAGTAAGATCCGCACCAGAGTGGTACGGTAATCCTATTCTGGAGGTCATGTTGCTAGACCATGATGAACCTACGAACTATGAGGAAGCAATGATGAGCCCAGATTCCACAAAATGGCTTGAGGCCATGAAATCTAAGATGGGATCCATGTATGAGAACAAAGTGTGGTCTTTGCTTGACTTGCCCGATGATCGGCAAGCCATCGAGAATAAATGGATCTTCAAGAAGAAGACAGACGCTGATGGTAATGTTATTGTCTACAAAGGTCGACTTGTTGTGAAAGGTTTTCGACAAGTTCAAGGAGTTCACTACGATGAGACCTTCTCACCCATAGCGATGCTTAAGTCCGTTCGAATCATGTTAGCTATTGCCGCATTTTATGATTATGAAATTTGGCAAATGGATGTAAAGACTGCATTCCTGAATGGATTTCTGGAAGAAGAGTTGTATATGATGCAACCTGAAGGTTTTATTGATCCAAAAGGTGCTAACAAAGTGTGGAAGCTCCAGCGATCCATTTATGGACTGGTGCAAGCCTCTCGGAGTTGGAATAAACGTTTTGATAGTGTGATCAAATCATATGGTTTTATACAGACTTTTGGAGAAGCTTGTATTTACAAGAAAGTGAGTGGGAGCTCTATAGCATTTCTAATATTATATGTGGATGACATATTGTTGATTGGAAATGATATAGAATTTCTGGATACTTGAATAAGAGTTTTTCCATGAAATACCTCGGTGAAGCTGCTTACATATTGTGCATCAAGATTTATAGAGATAGATCAAGACGCTTAATTGGACTTTCACAAAGCACATACCTTGACAAAGTTTTGAAGAAGTTAAAAATGGATCAAGCAAAGAAAGGGTTCTTGCCTGTATAACAAGGTGTGAAGTTGAGTAAGACTCAATGCCCGACCACTGCAGAAGACAGAGAGAAAATGAAAGATGTTCCCTATGCTTCAGCCATAGGCTCTATCATGTATGCAATGTTGTGTACCAGACCTGATGTGTGCCTTACTATTAGTTTAGCAGGGAGGTACCAAAGTAATCCAGGAGTGGATCACTGGACAGCGGTCAAGAACATCCTGAAGTACCTGAAAAGGACTAAGGATATGTTTCTCATTTATGGAGGTGACAAAGAGCTCATCGTAAATGGTTACGTTGATGCAAGATTTGACACTGATCCAGACGTTTCTAAATCGCAAACCGGATACATGTTTATATTGAATGGTGGAGCTGTCAGTTGGAGCAGTTCTAAACAGAGCATGGTGGCGGGATCTACATGTGAAGCGGAGTACATTGCTACTTTGGAAGCAGCAAATGAAGGAGTCTGGATGAAGGAGTTCATATCCGATCTAGGTGTCATACCTAGTGCATCGGGTCCAATGAAATTCTTTTGTGACAATACTGGTGCAATTGCCTTGGCAAATGAATGCAGATTTCACAAGAGAACCAAACACATCAAGAGACGCTTCAATTCCATCCAGGATCAAGTCTAGGTGGGAGACATAGAGATTTGCAAGATACATACGGATCTGAATGTTGCAGACCCATGGACTAAGCCTCTTCCATGAGCAAAACATGATCATCACCAAGGCTCAATGGGTGTTAGAATCATTACTGTGTAATCTAGATTATTGACTCTAGTGCAAGTGGGAGACTCAAGGAAATATGTTGTAGAGGCAATAATAAATTTATTATTTATTTTTCCTCATATCATGATAAATATTTATTATTCATGCTAGAATTGTATTAACCGGAAACATAATACATGTGTGAATACATAGACAAACAAAGTGTCACTAGTATGCCTCTACTTGACTTGCTCGTTGATCAAAGATGGTTATGTTTCGTAGCCATAGACATGAGTTGTTATTTGATTAACGGGATCACATCATTAGGAGAATGATGTGATTGACTTGACCGATTCCGTTAGCTTAGCAGTTGATCGTTTAGTATGTTTCTATTGCTTTCTTCATGACTTATACATGTTACTATGACTATGAGATTATGCAACTCCCGTTTACCAGAGGAACACTTTGTGTGCTACCAAACGTGACAACATAACTGGGTGATTATAAAGGTGCTCTACAGGTGTCTCCGAAGGTACTTGTTGAGTTGGCATATTTTGAGATTAGGATTTATCACTCCGATTGTCGGAGAGGTATCTCTGGGCCCTCTCGGTAATGCACATCACTATAAGCCTTGCAAGCAATGTGACTAATGAGTTAGTTGAGGGATGATGCATTACGGAACGATTAAAGAGACTTGCCGGTAACGAGATTGAACTAGGTATCACTACAAAAAAATACACTTCCGTGATGATACATGTTTGTCATAGTTGGTCATGTTTTCTGTCATGCATGTACATCCATGACAAATTTATGACAGAATCAAGATAGTCATACGTGTGCTGTCATAGAAGTGTTCCATGACATTACCAAAATTATCATCACGGAAGTGTCCACTTCCATGATGATAAATTGCGCGTCACAGAAGTTCTTTCGTCAAGGGTGACCGACACGTAGCATCCACCGTAACGGAACGCCGTTAAGCTATAGGGTCCGGTTTTGGACCCGATAACCCGTTAACAGCCCCGACCAATGGGGATTTTCCACGTGTAAAATCATCATTGGCTGGAGGGAACACATGTCGGCTCGCCGCTGGGACAGATGTCATCCACTCATTGGACCCAAAGCGCCTATGATACGTTGACATGTGGCATGACCCAACAGAGGCCCATTCCTGTGAAAAGGCCAGCCCGTTTGACTTGGTCAAAAGGTGGCGGGCCGGCCCATTAACGGCTTGTTCGCATATAGCCCATTTACAGCTCGCTAACCCAGGGCCCGTTTACGGCCTATCCGAATTAGGCCCAGTAGCGTCATCTGGGCCGTCCAATATAATTGCGGCCCATTTTAACTTCCGGCCCATGTATGGCCCATGACGTCTTTCGGCCCATATGAGGCCCTTAGTAACCCTCGGCCCATTAACGACCCGTGGTAAAACTGGCCCGTAATGAACATTGTATCACTTTATACCCATTAACCACACATTATACCGTTGGGCCGTTTCCAGTCCATGGTATCTTTCGGCCTTCTCAGGGCCCATTTATTCTTGGGCTCATTTCCAGCATTCGTTTACTTTTGGCCCGTTACTGTCATTTTCTACTTGTGGGCCAAATTCAGCCCGTGGTTACAGTCGGACCGTTTGTGGCCCGTTAATACGTTGGGCCGTTTTCATAGCGTCATCAAATACGACCGATTAACGACGGCCCATTATGGTCGGCCCATGAACGGACGATTTCAACTCTAGCCCATTTACGACCATAATGTGGTCTGTTATTGGCCCATGTTTGGCCAACCGATCATACGACCCGTAGCAGGCCCATTGATGATACGACCCGTAGAAGGCCCATTGTGTCTACGGCCCGTATATGGCCCATTGTTTCTACGCCCCTTAGAAGGCCCATTGTTTCTACGGCCCGTAGGAGGCCCATGTTAACTACAGTAAATATGTAGCCCATGGTTAAATGTGGCCTAGTTTTAAAAAATAGGCTATTGCGGCCACTAGCAAACCACGAAAAAAATAACTGCACTGACTACAACAAAACAAATAAACAAGACAATAAGGAAATAAATAGGCAAGCAACTTACGCTAGGCTATCACGACTATTACACATATTACATCCACTAGGCATCAAAGTTTGCCACCAGTGCAAATATAGGGAACAAAGCAGCATATACACGCCGTAGCAAAACAAGTCCAGAACTGAAACCACTTCAGAAGAGCTCAAGAAACAATATCCTGGGCATCCATAATGCTGGCAAGATGCTTAGCAAGCTTATTAAATTTCTCTTGTTTGGCGCTTAAATCCTCCAGCACTTGTTGTTGCACCAGAAAGTATGCATCTGAATTATGCGGGGACTTCCTTAGTCCTTCGGCTTTGCGTGACATAACATCTGATCGATGTCTTCCAACTTGAAGTTGAGACTCAAGAAGCCGAACTGATTCAGGCAGCGAGTTCGAAGCGCTGGTGCTAGCAGTAGTAGCAAGTAACTCGAACACTACATCAAGACATGACTTTGGGGTTGTCTTAGTGTCTTCAATATAGTTTTTATCAGTTTCTTGGAGACCAACAGGGATGTCTCACTATCTTGAACCTTATCTGCATTACTTCCTGTACCATTGCATAACAGGGTACTTGAGGGAGTCCTGGATTAGGGGGTGTTCGGGTAGCTGGACTATACCTTCAGCCGGACTCCTGGACTATGAAGATACAAGATTGAAGACTTCGTCCCGTGTCCGGATGGGACTTTCCTTGGCGTGGAAGGCAAGCTTGGCGATGCGGATATTCAAGATTTCCTACCATTGTAACCGACTCTGTGTAACCCTAACCCTATCCGGTGTCTATATAAACCGGAGGATTGTAGTCCGTAGGCAATAAACTCCATATACAACAATCATACCATAGGCTAGCTTCTAGGGTTTAGCCTCCTTGACCTCGTGGTAGATCTACTCTTGTACTACCTATATCATGAATATTAATCAAGCAGGACATAGGGTTTTACCTCCATCAAGAGGGCTCGAACCTGGGTAAAACATCGTGTTCCCTGCCTCCTGTAACCATCCGGCCTAGACGCACAGTTCGGGACCCACTACCCGAGATCCGCTGGTTTTGACACCGACATTGGTGCTTTCATTGAGAGTTCCTCTGTGCTGTCGCAATCAGGAAGGATGCCTCCTCTCGTCTTCAAAGACGGCACTATTGCTAAGGGAGCCTTGGATGTCGGCCAAACTCTCCGGCTAGGTGGTTTCCTCATGACCGCCTGTTCGGCTGTTGCGCCGATGGCGACCTCTCGGGTCATCAAAAGCAACCTACACGTCGGCTCGGAGCTCATCGAGCAGCTAGATCCAATGGAGCTCTCTTCCGTAAACGAGCTCTTGGATCGCACCTCCGCCCTGGGGGTCGCTACGGATTACGACCAGGTTGGGCTTAAACCCGATCTAAGAGAAATTAACTCTCCCCAAGTCACCCACCACGTTGCCGTGGTAGAGGCGCAGAGCGGCGACCCTTCATCTATTTTAAGGACTAGCTATGTCCGAATTCCCGACTCCTCCAAGCTGGATACCCGCGGAGAGGAGGATGTAACTCAAGACCTGAGCTTAGGATCAGGCAACGGGCTAGATTCGTTGGACAACATCCAAGAATCCAAACTTCAGAGTTCGGAAACTCTTTGGCCTCCGAATCTTGGATTGGGTGAGGTTTCAGATTCAATGACACCCGCCCACCCGAACATAAGTGATCTCTCCCAAATTAGGCAGAGGCCTGAGGAAACAGTACATCATTACTGGGCCAGATTCCTCCTGGTTATGAACAGGATAAAGGATTGCCGCGAGGGAGACGCAATCTCAATTTTCTGCAGTAATTGCACAGATGAGGGAATCCTTAACGCCGTAAGTCGTCGTGATATTACACGCTTCGCTGACTTGGCGTCCATAGTACAAAAATATTGTGCGATGGAAAGTGCCTGGAAAACCGAAATAAAATTTTGGGATAATCCGGCATTGAATAGTAATCCCGTCCGAACTAAGAGGGTGCATCATCATAGGACACCCGGGATAAACACCAAAAAGCCAAAACCCTCTATAGGGCATGGAACCGCACTGGAAAGGTGGCTTGATGGACCCTGTAGAATCCACAGTACAGAGGACGCCACACCAACTCACAGCCTTAGAGCATGTTGGATACTCCGGCAGGTGGCCAAAATTGGCGAGGACCTCTTAATTCTGGAGGCCGCAGAAAGCCAGCCCGAGGACACCAGTATCGTTCTCACAATCTTCGAGACTTTCCCATCAAACAGTATGCGAAAAAGAACACTCCGCAGCCTCGCCGAAGTCTATCAAGTTGCAACAATAAATCCATGGAGCGACACTGCTATTACTTTCAACGCAAGTGATGAACCTAGATTCCGAACAGCCCGAGCACCAGCCGCATTGGTCCTCAGTCCCATAGTGGACGGCTTTCGCCTCACCAAGGTTCTCATGGATGGAGGCAGCGGACTGAACCTCATTTATGAGGAAACCCTTCAAAAAATGGAAATAGACTGGAACCGCATCGAGCGAAGCAGCACAACCTTTAGAGGAATAATCCCCAGTCGGGAAGCGCGCTGCATAGGAAAAATCACACTAGATGTGGTGTTCGGCACGCCGGATAATTACAGGTCCGAAGAAGTCACGTTTCAGGTGGCCCCGTTCAAAAGCGGATATCACGCTTTACTGGGACGGGAAGCATTCTCAATCTTCCAAGCAATACCCCATTAAGGGTACATGAAGCTTAAGATGCCCGGGCCGAACGGAATTATCACTCTAGTTAGTGATCCGGACGTAGCACTCCGCGCCGAAAACAAGATGGCCGCATTAGCCCTTGAGGCACTATCCGAAGCCTTAGCGGCCGAGGAACTGATTGCGCTGCGCTCCACGGTTAACAGGGATGATGTGATACTCGATAAGAGATCCAAATCCACATCCTTCAAGCCAGCTGACAAAATAGTCAAATTCCAGGTCCATCCAACGGATCCCAATAAAACAGCTTCCATCGGGGCACGATTGAACCTTGATGTAGACACCGCACTGCGTGAGTTCCTACGAGAGAACTAGGACATTTTCGCCTGGCACCCTTCAGACATGCCAGGGATCCCACGCAGGCTGGCCGAACACAGCTTAAATATCCTAAAAGGATTCAAACCTGTCAAACAAGCCCTTCGGCGTTTTTCCGAACCCAAGAGACAGGCTATGGGAGAGGAGCTAGCCAAGCTATTGGAGGCCGGATTCATTAGAGACATAAAACATCCGGACTGGCTAGCAAACTTGGTGATGGTACCAAAGAAGGACAAATCCTGGCGCCTGTGTGTCGATTTTAAAGACCTCAACAAGGCTTGCCCAAAGGATCCCTTCCCCCTCCCCCGTATCGATCAAATTATCGATGCCACCGCAGGACACGACTCGTTGTGTTTCCTCAATGCATAATCCGGATACCATCAAATCAAGATGGCAGAATCAGACCAAGCCGCAATAGCATTCATCACACCATACGACCCATTCTGCTTCAACACAATGCCCTTCGGGCTGAAAAACGCCGGCGCAACATATCAGCGCATGATCCAGACATGTCTGGCAAATCAGACCGGCAAAACAATGGAGGCGTATGTTGATGATGTGGTCGTCAAATCAAGACATGTCGAATCTCTAGTAGACGACTTGAGGCTTACATTCGATAACCTCCGAAAATATGACATCAAGCTCAACCCGGAAAAATGCATCTTTGGTGTTCCAGCCGGAAAGCTCTTGGGCTTCATTGTATCCGATAGAGGAATTGAAGCAAATCCAGCCAAGATCCGAGCTTTGTCACAATTGGATATACCAAAGGACCTCAAACAAATACAAAAATTAACTGGATGCGTGGCGGCTTTAAGCCGCTTCATCTCCCGCTTGGGAGAAAAGGCACTACCCCTCTATCGCCTCCTTCGGTGCACCGAACACTTCCAGTGGACGGAGGCCGCCACGGCCGGACTTGATGAAATAAAAGCCATATTGGCAACAAACTCAGTCCTGGCCGCGCCGAACACCGGGGAACCAATGCTATTGTACATTGCAGCAACACATCAAGTTGTGAGCGTAGTGCTCGTTGTCGAGCGGGAAACGGATGGACACAAATTCCCCCTTCAAAGGCCGGTCTACTATGTATCCACTGTCCTCACTCCATGCAAATCATGGTACCCGCATTATCAAAAGATTGCATACGCGGTATTCATGGCATCCCGGAAGCTACGACACTACTTTCAAGAGTGTTCCATAACAGTAGCCTCGGAAGTACCACTCAACGATATTATCAACAACCGCGACGCAACGGGCCAGATTGCAAAATGGGCCATCGAGCTTCTCCCGTTTGATATAACCTATAAGCCATGGCGAGCTATTAAATCGCAAGTTTTGGCCGACTTCGTCGCAGAATGGACGGAGGCCGAGCTCCCTAAAGAGTACGACACATATTCAAACTGGATTATGCATTTCGACGGCTCCAAAATGTTGGCCGGACTGGGGCTGGCATCGTCCTGACGTCCCCCACAGGAGACACAGTCCAATATGTGCTCCAAATCATGTACATGGATTCCAACAATGCAGCCGAATATGAGGCCCTCCTACATGGTCTCCGGATAGCAGTATCCATGGGTATCCAGCGCCTAGAGGTACGCGGGGATTCAAACCTCGCGATATCCCAAATAAATGGAGACTTCGACGCCAAGGACCCAAAAATGGCAGCTTACCGCAACACCGTCCTAAAAATGCCAGCTCGGTTCGAAGGGCTGGAGTTTCACCATATAGCACGAGAAAACAATCAAGCAGCGGACGTCCTGGCACGCATCGGAGCAAAACGCGATGCAGTCCCCCCAACATCTTTTTGGAAAGATTGTTCAAGCCATCCGTAGCATGGGAGGGGGAACCCGCAAATAACAGCCCGGACCCAGCCACACCACTCGACGCCGAACAATCTGACACAATTGGAGGCTCTGCCAATGAAATTACACCTTCAGCCCACATAATAATGGCGTTCATCGCCCCGTGGACAGAACCATTCCTAGCCTACCTTACTAGGCAGGAACTCCCGGAGGACCAAAACGAGGCCCGCTGCATAGTGCGGCGATCTAAAGCCTATAGAGTCCATGAGGGAGAGCTTTATAAGAAAAGCACTACCAGAGTCCTTCAAAGGTGCATCTCTGAAGAGGAAGGGCGGAACCTTCTGGCTGAAATTCATGCCGGACTCAGTGGCCACCACGCCGCTGCTCGGTCCCTTATTAGCAAGGCTTTCCGTACAGGCTTTTATTGGCCGATGACCCGGGCAGACGCTCAAGACCTAGTCCAACGATGCGCTGGTTGCCAACTTTTTGCCAACCAAAGCCATATGCCACCCACCGCACTCCAAACTATACCCATCACCTGGCCTTTTGCGGTCTGGGGGCTTGACATGGTCGGACCCCTTAAAGGTGGGACCAATAGGAAAAAAATACTTACTAGTCATGGTGGATAAATTCACCAAATGGATAGAAGCCAAGCCTGTTAAAACGACCGAATCCGTACCTGTGATAGACTTCATATCCGGGGTTGTACACCGTTACGGCGTCCCCCACAGCATCATAACCGATAATGGTACAAACTTTACCGCCGACGAGGTAAAACTCTGGTGCAAAAACATGGGCATCAAGCTCGATTATGCTTCCGTCTATCACCCACAAACCAACGGCCAGGTCGAACGTGCAAATGGTCTTATCACGAGCGGCATTAAACCCAGACTGGTGCGGTCCCTCAAGGAATCTAACACACACTGGGTAAAGGAGCTCGACTCCGTGCTATGGGGGCTGCGGACCATGCCAAATCGCACCACTGGATATACACCATTTTTTATGGTGTACGGCGCAGAGGCAGTTCTGCCCTGCGACATAATTCATGACTCACCTAGAGTGCGCATGTACGAAGAAAGAGAAGCCGAGCTCGATCGGCAGGACAACTTGGACGCCGTGGAGGAGGAGCGTGACGTGGCAAAAGCCCGTTCCGCATTTTATCAACAGCAGGCCCGAAGATATCAAAGCTGAGAAGATGGGCAAAAAATTACAATGTTGGCGAACTAGTTCTATGCCTGCCGGATAAGAAAAAGGACAAACTCAAGCCCAAGTGGGAAGGTCCATTCACAATCGACCAAGTCCTGACTGGTGGGGCGTACCGCCTGCGAGATGCGTCGGATAACCGACTCGAGCCGAACCCGTGGAATGCCACCCGTCTCCGAAGATTCTATGCCTAGCGCCGGACTCTGTGTTCATCTCCTTCCTCTGTCCATTTTTTGCATTTTTCTGTCTTACATTTCTCTCCTTCCCCTCTTTTCTTTTATAGCCCTTAAAGGCTCATCTAGTGACGCGCCACTCGTGCTCATTAAACCTGGGGGCTTCTTTAACAGAAGCTTATTTATACGGGCTTCACGCCCAACACATGCGTCAAACTTCCGCATGTACCTTTTTCTTCACCATTATATGCATCGATATGACTTATGTTTTGGACAAGCCGGGTTGCCTAGCTCCTGTGCTTACCCCTACGTTCCCGATTGTTCGGCTAGGCGGTAAAGGGAGCACCTCTATGATTGTTACTGCCGGGTCAGTCGGATGTGTACCTCAGACTGGGTGAAGCCGAAAGCTAGCGTTCTTAAGGGAATATTCGGTCGGTGAGATAAAAGATGATCTTTTTACTCATTTTATGCGCCCCCAGATGCTTTTTCTGCATCTTTTTACGCAGTACGGACATGCACTTTAGGGCATGCCTCCCAGCGAAAAGAACCCCTAACGGAACTATTCTCTCTGGAAGATGTTTCTTACTAACCATGTAATATAACATAACTAGTTGGGCACTTGTCTGATAAAGCACTAATGACCCCTACGCCTGGTCTCCACGCATACCACGGTTCTTATATAACCGCTATGGTATTCGGACACACTCCGGACCATCAGGTCCCGAGGTTGAAGCGAAAAGGTCGGCAACGACAAACGATCTACAATCTGGCTAGAAGGCATTACACATGTCAATTCAAAATTACATAGTCATTCTGACTGATTGTATTCCTCTTCTATACCATCTAACAGGCTGTCTAATTTACAGTCCTGCTGGGAATACTTCGCGGCCAACTCTACTTGGCCGTATACTAAGCTCACAGGGATCTCCTTCCCGTCAAGCCCCACTGGTCCGACCTTGGGCATGTGGTTTGGGTCAGACTTCGTAAAACGGGTCTTCATCATGGCCCAGGCTTCCCTAGCGCCTTGTCGGCAGGCGGATATCTTCCACAACCGGAAGCGCTGCCGAGCTCCCTTCAGCTTCTCCGCAACACCTCGCATCGCCTGCCGAATTCGCTCGTGTAGTTGCATGAGTTCGGGAAGAAGGTCACCCGTAGAACCGGGCATTTCCTCTGCAGGACGACCTGTGAGCATACCTACAGACATTACTCTATTAGTCGACTTCCTCGCCGAACTCTTTTTTTTCAAAGTTCATTCAAGCACTTACTGAATATGCCGCGTCGAAGCCGCTGATTCTCCCTCGCGGAGTCCGACAGCTGGCCACGAACATCTTTAAGTTCGACGTCCAGCTTGGTGTTGGCATCCTGAAGATCATTCTTCTCTCGCCTCACCTTTGTCAACATACTCTCTCCGGCCTTTAGCCGGCGTAAGAGTTGTTGCTTTTCCGGATCGAGTCCGGCGCCATCTGCAACATGATTTGTCAGATTTGCACCCACACCGCACAATACTAATCGTTCGAAGCGTATCTTACCTGAGGGGGTCTCTTTGGGCTCCCCTGCTGCGGCTAGTGCGGCCTCTAGTTGGGCCTTGCACTTTTCCAGCTCCTGGGACAGTACGGTATTCTTCTCTATAAGAACCTGCTTATTAAATGATCCTTAAATCAGTTGCTCTAACTATTTCAAGTCTCGGGGGCTACTGGTATATCTATATTTGACCAAAATTTTCTTACCCGTATGTCTTTTACATACTGCTCCGTGGCTCTGGCTAAACCATTTTGAGCGGCACGGAGGTACGCATCTCCCGAATTAAAGGCATCTAAAGCCTCTTGGGAGAAACAAGCGTCGCGTAGAACTGTCCAGCGACGCCTGTGGTTCATGGCACTCTCCACTTCAGAATTTGTGGCAGACAGCCTGTCCGCATCCTCTGTCGGAGGAGCGTCCGGTGCGCGCCTTGTGCTCGCCTCCACTTCCTGGCCAGACGTTGGAGCCTGACTGGTGGGGGCGCGATTGGCAACCTCTCCGAATGTAGTCCGGCGAGGTCTCTTCGTTCTGAAGATAGCACGAACATTAATATGCCCTGACAGAATAACACCAGGGAAACAGAGGGTGCGCTATACCTTTGCGCCGGCATCTCAGTCCGGATTGCATTCCTTTTTGCCCCACGGGGTCCTGCAGCCCCTCGTTGGCTAGCCGTCGCAGGTTCGGCCTCCTGCCTCGGAAATCTCCCCTGCAAAACACGGTTGTCGTCAGAAACACCAGAATACGTGAGAGTGGAATCTCTCTCAAGGGAATGAGACTCCGGTTTCTGTCACTTGGGAGGCCGGGATTAACCCTGGGTAATCAGCCGTGATGGCTACCAAGGTATTGTCCTTGCTTAGCTGATGGAACACCCCGTCGATAAGCTCCACCGATATGTCCGGGTCCTCTTTGGAGTCCGGATCGAGGGACCGTTCTGGGTCCTCGGGCTGTGGAGGGCGGCTGTTTATATCCTTTACCTCCTATCGCAGTTCCTGCACTGAAGTCGTTAGACTACATATCTAACCGTGGATGTAAAAACGCCCCGGCTTTTCGCATTCGTTTGACACGTGGAAGACAGCCATTATTGGGCGTGGGAGTCGAGGAGTGCTACGTTACAAAAATCGGACATTATTCCTACAAGTACACAGGATTTGGAGAAGAACCCGCCTTGCAATGCCGAACAATCTGCACGCCGGACTCATCGTCATTGAAGCTTGGTTCGGGGGCTACTGAGGGAGTCCTGGATTAGGGGGTGTTCGGGTAGCCGGACTATACCTTCAGCCGGACTCCTGGACTATGAAGATACAAGATTGAAGACTTCATCCCGTGTCCGGATGGGACTTTCCTTGGCGTGGAAGGCAAGCTTGGCGATGCGGATATGCAAGATCTCCTACCATTGTAACCGACTCTGTGTAACCCTAACCCTATCCGGTGTCTATATAAACCGGAGGGTTGTAGTCCGTAGGCATTAAACTCCATATACAACAATCATACCATAGGCTAGCTTCTAGGGTTTAGCCTCCTTGACCTCGTGGTAGATCTACTCTTGTACTACCCATATCATCAATATTAATCAAGCAGGATGTAGGGTTTTACCTCCATCAAGAGGGCCCGAACCTGGGTAAAACATCGTGTTCCCTGCCTCCTGTTACCATCCGGCCTAGACGCACAGTTCGGGACCCACTACCCGAGATCCGCCGGTTTTGACAACGACAATACTCTTCTCCAATATTTTATCCGCATTCTAAAAGAGAAACGAACAAACACATCACAAGTTTACAATGTAGTATATGAAACTCGTTTTGGTAAACCAGTTCAGTAGTAAGGTGGATAGGATAACATCATGAAACAAACATATATCTATGTAGTATGGTCACTGTATGGTCTATATCATTCTAGTTTATGTTGCCAAATCAAGATAGATACAGTTCGAATCATATCTATTTAAGACAAAGCAGCTTAGACAGAATATAAGTGTGGGAAACTACACAGCAATAACAACACTTGTAAGGTGCATGGCATGAGAATATAACTGTTTATTCAATTGAAACTGAAATCAACATAGAGCAAGTTACAACAGCAAACACGTTAAACAAACATGTTTAAAACATACCTGTTGCGCCATTGGAGTTCCAATTGCATCCTTCAAATTTGAAATTACTTGGTATGAGTAAATACAGTGATGCAAGAGTAATGTAGTATGAACCATAGCTACGGAACCTGACCTGAGAACAATTATTCTTCTGCTTTAAGCGTTGACTTGGGGTTCAGAGTGGTGGTCCTCGTGCTTTGGGCAGTGCAGTTGCCTTACTAACTGCTCGTGTTTGGGTGCTCTGTGGTGGAGACGATGCTGTGTCAACGGGAACTGGGTTACTATCTGCTAGGGTTGGGGTTAGAAGGGGTGTAGCTGGTTGTCTGTCCAACTGGATAGGGGTACAATCTGCGTGAGTCTGGGTTATGTGTGGTGGGTCTAGTTCTTGGGCAACTACAACCGTGGTTCTATCTCCATCGACAGGTAGCACAATATTTTCCGAAGACCGTGTTTTTACTCCCACAGATACTGCCATCACCCCCTCCAATTGAAATGGCTAATAAACAAGAAAAGTAACTAAATGTACAAACATTAATTGTAAGATAGACAGGTGCAATGGATAGTAGGGAAGAAAATAGGGCATGAAATAATTCACATTTATGTTGTCTAACCAAACAGAATAGCAGGACATAACTTCACATATATGATGGCTAATTAAACTGGATAGCATGACACAATTTCACATGTATGATGGCTAACTAAACAGGATAGAATGACATACTTCAAAATATGATGACTATGTAAACATGATGACATGATATAACTATATGATGTGTCTATTAAAGTGGTTGGCATGCCATAAAACACAAACATGCCGTCGATGGAAAAATGATGGCATGATATAATTCACAGATAGAATGACATAATTCAAAATATGATGACTATGTGAACAGGATGAGATGATATAACTATATTATGTCTTTAGAAACTGGGTTGGCATGCCATAATTCAGATACATACTGTCTATTTAAACATCATGGCATGATATAATTCAAATATATGATTTATATACTAAGGCAGTGAGCAGAGGGAAATCGCATATATGATGTGTCAACTAAGGAGATGGCATTCAATATCGTGTATATGATGTAAAAACTAAGCATTGCAATACAACATATGCATGATATGAGTAATATAATGATACGTCTCCAACGTATCTATAATTTTTGATTGCTCCATGATATATTATCTACTGTTTTGGGCAATATTGGGCTTTATTTTCCACTTTTATATTATTTTTGGGACTAACCTATTAACCGGAGGCCCAGCCCAGATTTGCTATTTTATGCCTATTTCAGTGTTTCGAGGAAAAGGAATATTTAAACGGAGTCAAAACGGAACGAAATCAACTGGAGAGGTTATTTTTGGAAGGAAACCAACCAGATAGACTTGGACCCTACATCAGAAGATGAAGGAGGTGCTCACGAGGGTAGGGGGCGCGCCACCCCCTGGGGCGCACCCCCTGCCTCGTGGCTCCCCCTTCGGTCCACCGACGTACCCCTTGTACCCATATATACCTACGTATCGTAAAACTTCCAAATAACACAATAGATCGGGAGTTCCGCCGCCAGAAGCCTCCGTAGCCACCGAAAGCCAATCTAGACCCGTTCCGGCACCCTGCCGGAGGGGGAATCCATCTCCGGTGGCCATCTTCATCATTCCGGTGCTCTCCATGACGAGGAGGGAGTAGTTCTCCGTCGGGGCTGAGGGTATGTACCATTAGCTATGTGTTTGATCTCTCTCTCTCTCTCGTGTTCTTGAGGTGATACGATCTTGATGTATCGCGAGCTTTGCTATTATAGTTGGATCCTATGATGTTTTCTTCCCCTCTTCTCTCTTGTAATGAATCGAGTTTACCCTTTGAAGTAATCTTATCGGATTGAGTCTTTAAATATTTGAGAACACTTGATGTATGTCTTGCCGTGGATATCTGTGGTGACAATGGGATATCACGTGATTCACTTGATGTATGTTTTGGTGATAAACTTGCGGGTTCCGCCCATGAACCTATGCATAGGGGTTGGCACACGTTTTCGTCGTGATTCTCCAGTAGAAACTTTGGGGCACTCTTTGAGGTACTTTGTGTTGGTTGAATAGATGAATATGAGATTGTGTGATGCATATCGTATAATCATACCCATGGATACTTGAGGTGACATTGGAGTATCTAGGTGACATTAGGGCATTGGTTGATTTGTGTCTTAAGGTGTTATTCTAGTACGAACTCTAGGGCTGTTTGTGACACTTATAGGAATAGCCCAACGGATTGATTGGAAAGAATAACTTTGAAGTGGTTTCATACCCTACCATAATCTCTTCGTTCGTTCTCCGCTATTAGTGACTTTGGAGTGACTCTTTGTTGCATGTTGAGGGATAGTTTTATGATCCAATTATGTTAGTATTGTTGAGGGAACTTGCACTAGCGAAAGTATGAACCCTAGGCCTTGTTTCAATGCATTGCAATACCGTTTACGCTCACTCTTATCATTCGTTACCTTGCTGTTTTTAAAATTTTAGATTACAAATACCTTTTTCTACCATCCATATACCACTTGTTTCACCATCTCTTCGCCGAACTAGTGCACCTATACAATTTACCATTGTATTGGGTGTGTTGGGGACACAAGAGACTCTTTGTTATTTGGTTGCAGGGTTGCTTGAGAGAGACCATCTTCATCCTACGCCTCCTACGGATTGATAAACCTTAGGTCATCCACTTGAGGGAAATTTGCTACTGTCCTACAAACCTCTGCACTTGGAGGCCCAACAACGTCTACAAGAAGAAGATTGTGTAGTAGACATCAAGCTCTTTTCTGGCGCCGTTGCCGGGGAGGTTAATGCTTGAAGGTATATCTTTAGATCTTGCAATCGAGTCTTTTAGTTTCTTGTTTTATCACTAGTTTAGTTTATAAAAGAAAACTATAAAAAATGGAATTGAGTTTGTCTCATACGCTTCACCTTTTTAATATCTTTCGTGAGTATGATGGAAAGGATAATTGTGCTCAAGTGCTAGAAGAAGAAATCTATAAAATGTTTGGCACTAAATATTTGAATGATGAGCATGATTGCAATGTTGTTAGTATGAATTACTTGAATATCCATGATGCTAATGATATGCAAAGCCACAAGCTTGGGGAAGCTATGTTTGATGAAGATGATATTTTTTGTCCCCCAAGTTTTGATGAGCAAATTTATTATGATGAAAGCATGCCTCCTATCTATGATGATTATTGTGATGACACGTATGCTTTAAAGAATAATAATAACCATGAAACTTTTCATCTTGATCTTAATTTTCAATCACATGATAGTTATTTTGTTGAGTTTGCTCCCACTATTATTCATGAGAAGAATTTTTCTTATGTGGAGAGTAATAAAAATTATATGCTTGTAGATCATGAAAAGAATGCTTTAGGCGCTAGTTATATTGTTCAATTCATTCATGATGCTACTGAAAATTATTATGAGGGAGGAACATATGCTTGTAGGAATTGCAATAATATCAAGTTTCCTCTCTATGTGTTTAAATTTTTGAAGTTATCCTTGTTTTACCATCCTATGCAAGTTGATTCTTGTTCCCACAAGTTGTTTTCTCACAAAACCCTATGCATAGGAAGTGTGTTAGACTTAAATGTGCTAGTCATATTCCTTATGATGCTCTCTTTATGTTACGATTCTTATCCTTTATGTGAGCATCATTGAAATCATCATGCCTAGCTAGGGGCATTAAACGATAGCGCTTGTTGGGAGGCAACCCAATTTTATTTTTGTTCCTTGCTTCTTGTTCCTGTTTAGTAATAAATAATTCATCTAGCCTCTGTTTAGATGTGGTTTTATGCTTTTAATTAGTGTTTGTGCCAAGTAGAACCTTTGGGAAGACTTGGGAGAAGTCTTGTTGATCATGCTGTAAAAAACAAAAACTTTAGCGCTCACGAGAATTGCTGACATTTTTATTTGGAGAGTGCTATTTAGTTAATTCTTTTTGAAGATGATTAATAGATAAATGCCTCAGGTCCAGAAATTTATTTGAGAATTTTATGAGTTCCAGAAGTATACGTTTGATCCAGATTACTACAGACTGTTCTGTTTTTGACAGATTCTGTTTTTCATGTGTTGTTTGCTTATTTTGATGAATCTATGAGTAGTATCGGAGGGTATGAACCATAGCTAAGTCGGAATACAGTAGGTTTAACACCAATATAAATTAAGAATGAGTTCATTACAGTACCTCATAGTGGTGATTTATTTTCTTATACTAACGGAGCTCACAAGTTTTCTACTTTAAGTTTTGTGTTCTGAAGTCTTCAAGTTTTGGGTAAAGATTCGATGGACTATGGAATAAGGAGTGGCAAGAGCCTAAGATTGGGGATGATCAAGGAACCCCAAGGTAATATTCAAGGAAAACCAAGAGCCTAAGCTTGGGGATGCCCCGGAAGGCATCCCCTCTTTCATCTTCGTTCATCGGTAACTTTACTTGGAGCTATATTTTTATTCGCCACATGATATGTGTTTTGCTTGGAGCGTCAATTTATTTTGTTAGAATTTGCTTGATGTTATTTAGAATAATGTTTTGCATCTTTTATTTCAATAAAAGTGGCATTGATAGCCTTTACTATGCCTATGTTACAAGTATACATGTTGCTGTTTGAAAACAGAAAGTTTACCGCTGTTGCAATAATTCCCTAGAAAAGTCAGAATGTGATAAAATGTTCAAACCTTTTGAATATTAAGATGTGATAAATTTACTACAGTGGTAATTTTCTTTCATAATTTTTGGATCTAGGGAAGTATGGATGTTGCAGCATTCTTTACAGACTATCCTGTTTAGGCAGAATGCTGTTATGTTAGCATTGTTTGCATATGTTTGCTTCTTTAATGATTCTATTTGAGGATAGGACTATTAAATATGCAGAGGCATTTAGTATGCAATGTTGAATAATAATTTTAGTGATTTACTACAGTAGAGTATGATAAGATTTTGGCAATGGTTCATACTAACTTATCTCACGAGTTCTTGTTGAGTTTTGTGTGGATGAAGCTTTTGAGATTTAGGGAGACCGTGATATGAGAGGAATTAAGGAGACACAAAAGCTCAAGCTTGGGGATGCCCAAGGCACCCCAAGATAATATTTCAAGAAGTCTCAATCGTCTAAGCTTGGGGATGCCCCGGTTAGCATCCCACCTTTCTTCTTCGACAACTATCGGTTAGTATCGGTTGATCCTAAGTTTTTGCTTCTTCACATGATATTTGCTATTCTTAGATGTTATTTTCTTTTGCTTTGCTTGCTGTTTGAATAAAATACCAAGATCTGAAATTCTTAAATGTTAGAGAGTCTTCACATAGTTGCATAATTATTCGACTACTCATTGATCTTCACTTATATCTTTCGGAGTAGTTTGTCATTTGCTCTAGTGCTTCACTTATACCTTTTAGGGCATGGTGGTAGTTTTATTTTTAAGAAATAGATGAACTCTCATGCTTCAATTATATTATTTTGAGAGTCTTAAATAGCATGGTAATTTGCTTAAAATCCTAATATGCTAGGCATACAAGATTAATAACAAAATTCTCTTATGAGTGTTTTGAATACTAAGAGAAGTTTGATGCTTGATGATTGTTTTGAGATATGGAGATGGTGATATTAGAGTCATGCTAGTTGAGTAGTTGTGAATTTGAGAAATACTTGTGTTGAAGTTTGTGATTCCCGTAGCATGCACGTATGGTGAACCGTTATGTGATGAAGTCGGAGCATGATTTATTTATTGATTGCCTTCCTTATGAGTGGCGGTCGGGGACGAGCGATGGTCTTTTCCTACCAATCTATCCCCCTAGGAGCATGCACGTAGTACTTTTTTCAATAACTAATAGATTTTTGCAATAAGTACGTGAGTTCTTTATGACTAATGTTGAGTCCATGGACTATACGCACTCTCACCCTTCCACCATTGCTAGCCTCTCTAGTACCGCGCAACTTTCGCCGGTACCATAAACCCACCATATACCTTCCTCAAAACAGCCACCATACCTACCTATCATGGCATTTCCATAGCCATTCCGAGATATATTGCCATGCAACTTTCCACCGTTTCGTTTATTATGACACGCTCCATCATTGTCATATTGCTTTGCATGATCATGTAGTTGACATCGTATTTGTGGCAAAGCCACTGTTCATAATTCTTTCATACATGTCACTCTTGAGTCATTGCACATCCCGGTACACCGCCGGAGGCATTCATATAGAGTCATATCTTGTTCTAAGTATCGAGTTGTAATTCTTGAGTTGTAAGAAAATAAAAGTGTTATGATCATCATTATTAGAGCATTGTCCCAGTGAGGAAAGGATGATGGAGACTATGATTCCCCCACAAGTCAGGATGAGACTCCGGACGAAAAATAAATAAAAGAGGCCAAAGAAGCCCAAATAAAAAAAAGAGAAAAAAAGAGAGGCCATAAAAAAGGAGAAAGGCCCAAATAAAAAAATGAGGGAAAAAGAGAGAAGGGACAATGCTACTATCCTTTTACCACACTTGTGCTTCGAAGTAGCACCATGATCTTCATGATAGAGAGTCTCCTATGTTGTCACTTTCATATAGTAGTGGGAATCTTTCATTATAGAACTTGGCTTGTATATTCCAATGATGGGCTTCCTAAAAATGCCCTAGGTCTTCGTGAGCAAGCGAGTTGGATGCACACCCACTAGTTTCTTTTGTTGAGCTTTCATACATTTATAGCTCTAGTGCATCCGTTGCATGGCAATCCCTACTCACTCACATTGATATCTATTGATGGGCATCTCCATATCCCGTTGATACGCCTAGTTGATGTGAGACTATCTTCCCCCTTTTTGTCTTCTCCACAACCACCATTCTATTCCACCTATAGTGCTATATCCATGGCTCACGCCCATGTATTGCGTGAAGATTGAAAAAGTTTGAGAACATCAAAAGTATGAAACAATTGCTTGGCTTGTCATCGGGGTTGTGCATGATTTAAATATTTTGTGTGGTGAAGATAGAGCATAGCCAGACTATATGATTTTGTAGGGATAGCTTTCTTTGGCCATGTTATTTTGAGAAAACATAATTTCTTAGTTAGTATGGTTGAAGTATTATTGTTTTTATGTCAATATTAAACTTTTGTCTTGAATCTTATGGATCTGAATATTCATGCCACAATTAAGAAGAATTACATTGAAATTATGCCAAGTAGCACTCCGCATCAAAAATTCTGTTTTTATCATTTACCTACTAGAGGACGAGAAGGAATTAAGCTTGGGGATGCTGATACGTCTCCAACGTATCTATAATTTTTGATTGATCCATGCTATATTATCTACTGTTTTTGGCAATATTGGGCTTTATTTTCCACTTTTATATTATTTTTGGGACTAACCTATTAACCGGAGGCCCAGCCCAAATTTGCAGTTTTATGCCTATTTCAGTGTTTCGAGGAAAAGGAATATCAAACGGAGTCAAAATGGAACGAAATCAACTGGAGAAGTTATTTTTGGAAGGAAACCTACCGGATAGACTTGGACCCTACGTCAGAAGATGAAGGAGGTGCTCACGAGGGTAGGGGCGCGCCTGCCTCGTTGCCCCCTTCGGTCCACCGACGTACCCCTTGTACCCATATATACCTACGTATCGTAAAACTTCCAGAGAACACAACAGATCGGGAGTTCCGCCGCCAGAAGCCTCCGTAGCCACCGAAAGCCAATCTAGACCCGTTCCGGCACCCTGCCGGAGGGGAAATCCATCTCCGGTGGCCATCTTCATCATCCCGGTGCTCTCCATGACGAGGAGGGAGTAGTTCTCCCTCGGGGCTGAGGGTATGTACCAGTAGCTTTGTGTTTGATCTCTCTCTCTCTCTTGTGTTCTTTAGGTGATACGATCTTGATGTATCGCGAGCTTTGTTATTATAGTTGGATCCTATGATGTTTTCTTCCCCCTCTTCTCTCTTGTAATGAATCGAGTTTCCCCTTTGAAGTAATCTGTGGTGACAATGGGATATCACGTGATTCACTTGATGTATGTTTTGGTGATCAACTTGAGGGTTCCGTCCATGAACCTATGCATAGGGGTTGGCACACGTTTTCATCGTGATTCTCCAGTAGAAACTTTGGGGCACTCTTTGAGGTCCTTTGTGTTGGTTGAATAGATGAATCTGAGATTGTGTGATGCATATCGTATAATCATACCCACGGATACTTGAGGTGACATTGGAGTATCTAGGTGACATTAGGGTTTTGGTTGATTTGTGTCTTAAGGTGTTATTCTAGTACGAACTCTAGGGCTGTTTGTGAAACTTATAGGAATAGCCCAACGGATTGATTGGAAAGAATAACTTTGAGGTGGTTTCGTACCCTACAATAATCTCTTCGTTCATTCTCCGCTATTAGTGACTTTGGAGTGACTCTTTGTTGCATGTTGAGGGATAGTTTTATGATCCAATTATGTTAGTATTGTTGAGGGAACTTGCACTAGCGAAAGTATGAACCCTCGGACTTGTTTCAACGCATTGCAATACCGTTTACGCTCACTTTTATCATTTGTTACCTTGCTGTTTTTATAATTTCAGATTACAAATACCTTTATCTACCATCCATATACCACTTGTTTCACCATCTCTTCGCCGAACAAGTGCACCTATACAATTTACCATTGTATTGGGTGTGTTGGGGACACAAGAGACTCTTTGTTATTTGGTTGCAAGGTTGCTTGAGAGAGACCATCTTCATCCTACGCCTCCTACGAATTGATAAACCTTAGGTCATCCACTTGAGGGAAATTTGCTACCGTCCTACAAACCTCTGCACTTGGAGGCCCAACAACGTCTACAAGAAGAAGGTTGTCTAGTAGACATCATATAACCCTGCCAAGTTTGAGCATACACCTCAGGGGGATAATAGGACTGGTCATCTGCCTCTGAATCCTTCTCTGAAGAGCTATCTGTAACCAGCAAGATATCTACTTCACCAGGTAGCATTGTCTGCTTTGAAGACCTTGTTTTCACTCCAGATTTCTCCATCACCAATTCAAATGGCTGATGCACAGAAAGAGAAGTTGAATATACAAACATTATTGACAAAAGCAATAAGAAATTCAAAAAAAGTATGGCATGATGTAATTCACATATATGACGCTTGGCTAAACAGCATGGCATTGCATAATTCACATATATAATGCCTTGCAACAAGATAGCATTGCATAATTCACATATATAATATCTTGCAACAAGATGGCATTACATAATTCACATATATGGTAATTAGACACTAAAAAGGTGGCATTCACACAAAGCATGTCTAAACTAAGCAAATGACATAGCAATGCAAGATACCATACGCACCATATGAGCATCATAACCCTGCCAAGTTAGAGCATGCACCTGTGGGGGAAAATAGGATTGGTCATCTGTCTCTGAATCCTCCTCTAAGGAGCTATCTGTAACCAGCAAGACACGCGCTTCGTCAGATAGCATTGTCTGCTCTGAAGACCTTGTTTTCTCTCCGGATTTTTCCATGACTGTGCCGAATGACTGATGCACAGGAAGAGTAATTGAATGTACTAAATTTTTTGACAAATTTAACATGTAATAAAAAATGATGTCATGATATAATTCACATACAAGATGACTGGCTAACCAGGGTGGCATTGAAAAATTCACATATATGATGCCTGGCTAAACAAGATGACATTGCATGATTCACATATACGACAAAGAAACTAAATAGATGGCATTGACACAAAGCCTGTCTAAACTAAGCAGATGATATCTTTGATGTATACAGTAAGCAATGCAAGGCACCATATGCATGATATTACCAACATCAACATGCCAAGTTAGAGAGAAGACCTCATGGGGTAAATATGAGTGGTCTTCTGCTTCTGAATCCCCCTCAGAACAGTTATCTTCCTCTTGATTACGATCCGAAATGGGTGGAGGGGGGGCTGCCTTTGCACCCACCATGGAGCGACGTATGCATGAAATTTTATTGCCACGCAAGGCTCTTCTCTTTTTCTCTACATGTTCAGTTCCATTGTGTACAATAACTGACATGCATAGGAATAAAACATTTTGTAAGGAGTGCATGCACAAATCCAGAGTGATGGTAGCAAACTATGGATAGACCCAAAACAAATGATAGCAGGCAGAAAATAACTTTAGTTAAAAAATACAGATAATGGCTCCTTTAATGTTTGTTTGCACCCAACATGAAACTCATAGTAGACACCCGAGATTAACCAGATAGTAGACAGATAGTACTAATTGCTGCTCCAATATGTACCCCACAACCATTTATAAACTCAAGTTTCAGCATAAGTTTGGACCCGAGTCGGAGTCTAATAGGTGAACACGACGATAAAGTAGCATGTCATCATATTAAGCGATGCATAACGTAAGCAGACACAGAAGAGTGCTACCTCTCTTGTGGACCCGTGTAGTCCTCAAGGTCATCTGCTCAGTTGATGGTGGTAATGCAGTTGTCGTGGCTGCCGGCGGTGGGGAAGAAGATCTGAGGCGGCGAAAGACAGTCTGGAGAGCGGATCCCTGCTGTGGTGAACCCTTCCGTCGTTGGAGCAGCTGAGCTGGGGTGGAACACATCACCGTATGAGCAGGACAAACCACACAAGGTTTTCTTTGACAGATATCTGTAACAGAAGTAATTGTGTAAGGGCTTGTTTGAATTTGAGGATTCTAACAATGCAAGGACAGGAAATAGACAGGAATAGGATAGGAATGCACGTGCAAAACAGAGAATTTAAAAACATAGGATTTCTGCCAATCTGGGTGTTTGGTTCACAAGAAATGGAAGATCACAGGATGCAAAGAATCATGTTGAGATTAAGTCAAACCACAAGAAGTGTACAACCTCTTTGGCGAAGCCATGTCGATCTCAGCGTGATTGAGTTGGCCGGTGAGGATGCTCTGGCTGACTTGGCTGTCGGAGGAGGGGAAAAAGATCTTAGGCGTCTGGAGATGGAGCCTGAGGTACGCCTCCGCTGGGATGGAGGGTTTCGTCGTTGGAGCAGCTCCGGTGAGTTGTACGACGCCGAGGCTGAAGCAGGGCAAGAGAGACAATGTTAACCTGAGTGGAATTCTAATAGCATCTCCAATAGATGACGTAAAATACTTAACCACAAAGTGCTAGATGTATACATCAGCCGCTCATCTCTAAACTTAACTATCGAAACTGAATTTTGGTGTCGAAACTGAATTTTACTGTCGAAATTGAACGCACTAGAGGTGAGGCTACAAGTCACTCGACTGATTTTTTCATCTCTGGTTAGTCGATCTTGCAGCCGTTGGATATGAAATCAAGGGCCTGCAGTTCATCTTCAACCTCCAACCCCTGAGCCGCCAGCCACCACCGGCCAAACAGCCGCCCCCGCCGCCCGCGGCCGGCGGTGCGCCGCCTCGCCCGCCCCGAAAACACTCCCCACCACCGGTCCACCGCCACCCCGTCCATCCTTGTAGGCCCTCCGTGCCGAGCTTTTTCTCCAGCGATCCCCACACCACCGCCCCACCACCGCCGGTGACCACCGCCCCCACCCTGAACCCTAAGATAGGCAGTGGGGTACTGCTACCTCTTGAGCTTGCGTTGGATTTCCCCAAAGAGGAGAGGATGATGCACAGAGTAGCGTAAGTATTTCCCTCAATTTTTGAGAACCAAGGTATCAATCTAGTAGGAGGCCATGCTCAAGTCCCTCGTACCTGCACAAAACGATAGCTACTCGCAACCAACGCGATTAGGGGTTGTCAATCCTTTCACGGCCACTTACAAGAGTGAGATCTAATAGATATAATATCTTTGGTATTTTTGGTATAAAGATGCAAAGTGAAAAGTAAAGCCAAAGTAGAAAGTAAAACAAGATTAAAGTGATGGAGATTGATATGATGAGAATAGACCCGGGGGCCATAGGTTTCACTAGTGGCTTCTCTCAAGAGCATAAGTATTCTACGGTGGGTGAACAAATTAATGTTGAGCAATTGACAGAATTGAGCATAGTTATGAGAATATCTAGGCATGATCATGTATATAGGCATCACGTCCGTGACAAGTAGACCGAAACGATTCTGCATCTACTACTATTACTCCACTGATCGACCACTATCCAACATGCATCTAGAGTATTAAGTTAAAAACAGAGTAATGCTTTAAGCAAGATGACATGATGTAGAGAGATAAATTCATGCAATATGAAATAAACCTCATCTTGTTATCCTCGATGGCAACGATGCAATACGTGCCTTGCTGCCCCTTCTATCACTAGGAAATGACACCGCAAGATCGAACCCAAAGCTAAGCACTTCTCCCATGGCAAGAACTACCAATCTAGTTAGCCAAACCAAACGGATAATTCGAAGAGACTTGCAAAGATAACCAATCATACATAAAAGAATTCAGAGAAGATTAAAATATTATTCATAGATAGACTTGATCATAAACTCACAATTCATCGGTCTCAACAAACACACCGCAAAAATAAGATTACATCGAATAGATCTCCACAAGAGAGGGGGAGAACTTTGTATTGAGATTCAAAGAGAGAGAAGAAGCCATCTAGCTACTAAGTATGGACCCGAAGGTCTGAGGTAAACTACTCACACTTCATCGGAGAGGCTATGATGATGTAGAAACCCTTCGTGATGACGGCCCTCTTTCGGCGGAGCTCCGGAACAGGCCCCAAGATGGGATCTCGTGGATACAGAAAGTTGCGGCGGTGGAATTAGGTTTTTGGCTCCTGTTCTGATTGTTTGGGGGTACGTAGGTATATATAGGAGGAAAGAGTACGTCGGTGGAGCTCCGAGGGGCCCACGAGGCAGGGGGGCGCGCCCTGGGGGTGGGCGCGCCTCCCACCCTCGCGACCTCCTCTTTAACTCCTTGGAGTAGGGTCCAAGTCTCCTGGATCACGTTCAGTGAGAAAATCACGTTCCCGAAGGTTTTATTCCATTTGGACTCCGTTTGATATTCTGTTTCTCCGAAACACTAAAATAGGCAAAAAAAACAGCTATTCTGGGCTGGGCCTGTGGTTAATAGGTTAGTCCCAAAAATAATATAAAATTGGAAAATAAAGCCCAATATAGTCCAAAACAGTGGATAATATAGCATGGAGCAATCAAAAATTATAGATACATTGGAGACATATCAGGCATCCCCAAGCTTAATTCCTGCTCGTCCTCGAGTAGGTAAATGATAAATTGGAATTTTTGGTGCGGAGTGCTACTTGGCATAATTTCAATGTAATTCTTCTTAATTGTGGCAGGAATATTCAGATCCATAAGATTCAAGACAAAAGTTTATATTGACATAAAAATAATAACACTTCAAGCATACTAACAAAGCAATTATGTCTTCTCAAAATAACATGGCCAAAGAAAGTTATCCCTACAAAATCATATAGTCTGGCTATGCTCTATCTTCACCACACAAAGTATTTAAATCATGCACAACCCTGATGACAAGCCAAGCAATTGTTTCATACTCTAACTTTTTCAAAACTTTTTCAATCTTCACGCAATACATGAGCATGAGCCATGGATATAGCACTATAGGTGGAATAGAATGGTGGTTGTGGAGAAGACAAAAAGAGGGGAAGGTAGTCTCACATCAACTAGGCGTATCAACGGGCTATGGAGATGCCCATCAATAGATATCAATGTGAGTGAGTAGGGATTGCCATGCAACGGATGCACTAGAGCTATAAGTATATGAAAGCTCAAAAAGAAACTAAGTGGGTGTGCATCCAACTTGCTCGCTCATGAAGACCTAGGGCAATTTGAGGAAGCCCATCATTGGAATATACAATCCAAGTTCTATAATGAAAGATTCCCACTAGTATATGAAAGTGATAACATGAGAGACTCTCTACTATGAAGATCATGGTGCTACTTTGAAGCACAAGTGTGGTAAAAGGATAGTAACATTCTCCCTTATCTCTTTTTCTCTCATTTTTTATTTTTTTATTTGGGCCTTTTTTTATGGCCTCTCTTTTTTTCTCTTTTTTTTATTTGGGCTTCTTTGGCCTCTTTTTTTCGTCCGGAGTCTCATCCCGACTTGTGGGGAATCATAGTCTCCATCATCCTTTCCTCACTTGGGACAATGCTCTAATAATGATGATCATCACACTTTTATTTTTCTGACAACTCAACAATTACAACTCGATACTTAGAACAAAATATGACTCTATGTGAATGCCTCCGGCGGTGTACCGGGATATGCAATATGACAATGATGAATGTGTCATGATAAACGGAACAGTGGAAAGTTGCATGCCAATATATCTCGGAATGGCTATGGAAAGGCCATGATAGGTAGGTATGGTGGCTGTTTTGAGGAAGGTATATGGTAGGTGTATGATATCGGCGAAAGGTGTGCGGTATTAGAGAGGCTAGCAAAGGTGGAAGGGTGAGAGTGCGTATAATCCATGGATTCAACATTAGTCATAAAGAACTCATATACTTATTGCAAAAATCTAGAAGTTATCAAAGCAAAGTATTACGCGCATGCTCCTAGGGGGATAGATTGGTAGGAAAAGACCATCGCTCGTCCCCGACCGCCACTCATAAGGAAGACAATCAATAAATAAATCATGCTCCGACTTCATCACATAACGGTTCACCATACGTGCATGCTACGGGAATCACAAACTTTAACACAAGTATTCTTTAAATTCACAACTACTCAACTAGCATGACTTTAATATTATCACCTCCATATCCCAAAACAATTATCAAGCATCCAACTTTTCTTAGTATTCAACACACTCAAAAAGAAAGTTTCACAAATCTTGAATACCAAGCATATTATTATTAAGCAAATTACCATGCTATTAAGAGACTCTCAAAATAATTTAAGTGAAGCATGAGAGATCAATAGTTTCTTTAAAACATAATCCACCACCGTTCTCTAAAAGATCTAAGTGAAGCACATAGAGTAAAACTACATAGCTCAAAAGATATAAGTGAAGCACATAGAGGAAAACTACTTAGCTCAAAAGATATAAGTGAATCACATAGAGTATTCTATCAAATTTTAATTCATGTATGGCTCTCTCAAAATGTGTGTACAGAAAGGATGATTGTTTCATACTAATACACAAAGACAAAAATAATACAAGACGCTCCAAGCAAAATACATATCATGTTGGTGAATAAAAATATAGCTCCAAGTAAATCACCGATGGAAGTGGACGAAAGAGGGGATGCCTTCCAGGGCATCCCCAAGCTTTGACTTTTTGGTGTCCTTGGATTATCTTGGGTGTGCCATGGGCATACCCAAGCTTAGGCTCTTGCCACTCCTTGTTCCATAATCCATCACAAGAGTTCACCCAAAACTTGAAAACTTCACAACACAAAACTCAATAGAAATCTCGTGAGCTCCGTTAGAGAAAGAAAACAAAAGACCACTTCAAGGTACTGTAATCAACTCATTCTTTATTTATATTGGTGTTAAACCTAATGTATTCCAACTTATCTATGGATTATAAACTATTTTACTAACCGTAGATTCACCAAAATAAGCAAACAACACACGAAAAACAGAATCTGTCAAAAACAGAACAGTCTGTAGTAATCTGTAACTAACACAAACTTCTCGAACCCCAAAAATTCTAAAATAAATTGATGGACGTGAGGAATTTATCTATTAATAATATTAAAAAAGAATTATCTAAATATCACTCTTCAAATAAAAATTAAAGCAGTTCTCGTGAGCGCTAAAGTTTCTGTTTTTTTACAGCAAGTTCAACAAGACTTTCCCCAAGTCTTCCCAACGGTTCTACTTGGCACAAACACTAATTAAACACAAAAAACACAACCAAAACAGAGGCTAAATAATTTATTTATTACTAAACAGGAGCAAAAATCAAGGAATAAAATAGAATTGGGTTGCCTCCCAACAAGCGCTATCGTTTAACGCCCCTAGCTAGGAATAAAAGCGAGGATAGATCTAGGTATTGCCATCTTTGGTAGGCAATCCATAAGTGGCTCTCATGATAGTTTCATATGGCAATTTTATTTTCTTTCTTGAAAAGTGTTCCATCCCCTTTTTTTAATGGAAATTGAAATCTAATATTCCCTTCCTTCATATCAATAATCGCACCAACTGTTCTAAGGAAAGGTCTACCAAGAATAATAGGGCAAGAAGGATTGCAATCTATATCAAGAACAATGAAATCTACGGGCACATAATTCCTATTTGCAACAATAAGAACATAATTAATCCTTCACATAGGTTTCTTAATAGTGGAATCCGCAAGATGCAAGTTTAGAGAGCAATCATCAAGATTACGAAAATCTAGCAAATCACACAAAGTCTTGGGAATAGTAGAGACACTAGCACCCAAATCACACAAAACATAAAACTCATGATCTTTAATTTTAATTTCAATAGTTGGTTCCCACTCATCATAGAGTTTTCTAGGGATAGAAACTTTCAACTCAAGTTTTTCTTCATAAGATTGCATCAAGGCATCAACAATATGTTCGGTGAAGGCTTTATTTTGACCATAAGCATGTGGAGAATTTAGCATGGATTGCAACAAGGAAATACAATCAATTAAAGAGCAACTTTCATAATTAAATTCCTTGAAATCCAATATAGTGGGTTTAGCAACATCTAGATTTTTATTTCTTTCAATCCCACTTTTATCCATTTCATCATAAAGATCTAAATAATCCGAATTTTTAGAACACCTTCTAGGTAAAGGAAGATCATATTCAGTTTCATAAAGATTCATATTGCAAAACAAAGATTTAATAGGAGACACATCAATAACTTTTAGATCTTCATCTTGATTTTCATAGGAATTGGAGGAACACGCTTTAATAAAGGCATCTTTGGAAGCACGCATCCTAGCGGTTCTTTCCTTGCATTCATCAATGGAAATTCTCATGGCTTTGAGAGACTCATTGATATCATGCTTAGGAGGAATAGATCTAAGATTTAAAGAATCAATCTGAAGAGAAATTCTATCAACATTCCTAGCCAGATCATCAACTTTAAGCAATTTCTCTTCAAGAAAAGCATTAAAATTATTTTGTGAATTCATAAACTGTTTAACACTATTCTAAAATTCAGAGGGCATCTTATTATAATTTCCGTAAGAGTTGTTGTAGGAATTCCCATAATTATTAGAAGGATTACTAGGATATTGCCTAGGATTAAAATTCCCTCTATAAGCGTTGTTACCAAAATTATTCCTACCAACAAAATTCACATCCATAGATTCATTGTTATTCTCAATCAAAGTAGACAAAGGCATATCATTAGTGTCAGTGTCAAAACCGGCGGATCTTGGGTAGGGGGTCCCGAACTGTGCATCTAAGGCAGATGGTAACAGGAGGCAGGGGACACAATGTTTTACCCAGGTTCGGGCCCTTTTGATGGAGGTAAAACCCTACGTCCTGCTTGATTAATACTGATGATATGGGTAGTACAAGAGTAGATCTACCACGAGATCAGAGAGGCTAAACCCTAGAAGCTAGCCTATGGTATGATTGTATGTTGTCCTACGGACTAAAACCCTTCGGTTTATATAGACACCGGAGAGGTTAGGGTTACACAAGGTCGGTTACAAAGGAGGAGATACACATATCCGTATTGCCTAGCTTGCCTTCCACGCCAGGTAGAGTCCCATCCATACACGAGACGAAGTCCTCAATCTTGTATCTTCATAGTCTAACAGTCCGGCCAATAGAGATAGTCCGGCTATCCGGAGACCCCCTAATCCAGGACTCCCACAGTAGCCCCTGAACCAGGCTTTCAATGACGATGAGTCCGGCGCGCTGTATTGTCTTCGGCATTGCAAGGCGGGTTCCTCCTCCGAATACACCACAGATATATTTGAATATAAGGATAGTGTCTGACCCTGCAAAATAAGTTCCACATACCACCGTAGAGAGAATAATATTTCCACAAATCCAGTTTGCTGACATGTTTTGGCAACACGACATTATGTCACGGCCCGGAGATTATTCGAACCGTTTCCTCTAACTAGCCCCGCACATAACGCTAGGCAGTTTTTTGACACGTCTTCACAAAGCAGAGATCGTGTCCCCTTATCATGGGATTCTCATCAATACGGGTGTGGGTAACCCAACCGTGCCATCGATTACGGCGCTTGGGAGACGAGCGAGTTTTACCAGGCTAGTGGGGACGTAGAGTTTCGTCCGCCCATATAAAGGGATAAGGATTTACCTTTTCATCCATGCCTTCTTCCTCCTTTGCTCATCCACCTTCGCACACTCGAGCTCCAGCGCCCAAGTTCGCATTTCCCACCTCGACCTTCTCCAACCATGTCCGGAGCGGGAGGCAGATGGATGGTCTCCTCCGTCACGGAGGGACACGTCAAGAAGCTGAGGAGAGCCGGATACTTGCCCGACGACATCGCGCACCGGCTCCCAGAGGAGGGGCAGCTCATACCCACCCCCAGGCCCCATGAGAGGGTAGTGATACGTCTCCGTCGTATCTACTTTTCCAAACACTTTTACCCTTGTTTTGGACTCTAATTTGTATGATTTGAATGGAACTAACCCGGACTGACGTTGTTTTCAGCAGAATTACCATGATGTTGTTTTTTGTGCAGAAAACAAATATTCTTGGAATGACCTGAAACCCCACGGGAGGTCTTAGAAAAAATAATAAAAAATCCTCGCCAAATATGAAGAACAGGGGGCCCACACCCTTCTGACGAGAGTGGGGGGCGCGCCCCCTACCTCGTGGGCCCCCTGGAGACCCTCCGACGCCAACTCCAACTCTATATATTTGCTTTCAGAGAGAAAAAAATCAGATAGAAGAAATCATCATGTTTTACGATATGGAGCCACCGCCAAGCCCTAAAACCTCTCGGGAGGGCTGATCTGTAGTCCGTTCGGGGCTCCGGAGAGGGGGATTCGTTGCCGTCGTCATCATCAACCATCCTCCATCACCAATTTCATGATGCTCACCGCCGTGCGTGAGTAATTCCATCATAGGCTTGCTGGACGGTGATGGGTTGGATGAGATTTATCATGTAATCGAGTTAGTTTTGTTAGGGTTTGATCCCTAGTATCCACTATGTTCTGAGATTGATGTTGCTATGACTTTGCTATGCTTAATGCTTGTCACTAGGGCTCGAGTGCCATGATTTCAGATCTGAACCTATTATGTTTCCATGAATATATGTGAGTTCTTGATCCTATCTTGCAAGTCTATAGTCACCTACTATGTGTTATGATCCGGCAAACCCGAAGTGACAATAATCGGGACCACTCCCGGTGATGACCATAGTTTGAGGAGTTCATGTATTCACTATGTGCTAAGTTTCCAATAGGACCCCGCTGCCACGGGAGGGTAGGACAAAAGATGTCATGCAAGTTCTTTTCCATAAGCACGTATGACTATATACGGAATACATGCCTACATTACATTGATGAACTGGAGCTAGTTCTGTGTCACCCTATGTTATGACTGTTACATGATGAACCGCATCCGGCATAATTATCCATCACTGATCCGGTGTCTGCGAGTTTTCCATATACTGGTTTACGCTTATTTACTTTTCCGTTGCTACTGTTACAATCACTAGAAAATACCAAAAATATTACTTTTGCTGTCTTTACTTTTGTTGCCGCTACCACCACTATCATATTACTTTGCTACTAAACACTTTGCTACAGATACTAAGTTTCCAGGTGTGGTTGAATTGACAACTCAGCTGCTAATACTTGAGAATATTCTTTGGCTCCCCTTGTGTCGAATCAATAAATTTGGGTTGAATACTCTACCCTCGAAAGCTGTTGTGATCCCCTATACTTGTGGGTTATCAGGTAGCGTTCCTCACCCATTTCCTCCGCGAACTGGGATTTCCTCTCCACCCATTTGTCCGGGGGCTCATGTTCTACTACGGCCTGGATTTCCATGATCTGGCCCCGAACTTCATCCTCAACATCTCGGCGTTTATCGCCGTGTGCGAGGCTTTCCTCCGCATCAAGCCCCACTTCGGCTTATGGCTGAAGACTTTCAATGTCAAGCCGAAGGTAGTGAGCGGCCACCAGGCAGAGTGCGGAGGCGCCATGGTAGGCAAGATGCCCAACGTCACATGGCTCAAGGGCTCCTTCGTGGAGACCATAAAGGGGTGGAAATCGGGGTGGTTCTACATCACCGAGCCGCGTGACCCTACATGGGTAGCGGCCCCCGAGTTCCGATCTGGCTTCCCCACACGGCTCACCTCCTGGCAAGAGAAGGGTCTGTCTTGGGGTAGTTCGGGAGAGCTGACCGGACTCCAAACATGTATTCAAAATATGGTGGACAAGAAGCTCAAACTCGTCAACGTGGTCCAGGTCATGCTCCACCGCCGGATCCTCCCGTGCCAATAACGGGCCTTCAACTTGTGGGAGTTCGACCCGGCGCAACACTGAACTCTAAACAGTCTCTTCGACACAACTCATGAAGATGCCTGGAGGGTGCTGTTCAAGAGTGCCAAGGTCCCCCCTCCCATTATGGAGGATCGCGGATTCAGCGCAAAGCGCCAAGCCAGCATGGTAAGCTGCTTTACCTCTTACAGGATACTTATTTTTCATAGATTGACTCCCTGCGGATCTAAACTCCCGTACCTTTGACCGGACTGGCAGGAGAAGGCCGGACAGATCGACTGTCCGGCTCCTTTGCCCGAAGGCCCAACAAACGCTCTTCTGGCGAAGATGCTGACTCCGGCTCCTTATACGGTGCCAGAGAAGACCAAGAAGGCCAAGGGAACCCGAAAGAGTTCCCGATGCCAGGCGTCATCGGACTCACCGTCCGAGGACTCTACGGCACAATCCTCTCCCGAAGACGAGGATGCGGGAGAAGATGCTCCCCCTCTAGATGGGGGAGACAAGAAAAGGAAGGCCGCCCCAACTAGGGAGGCCGAAGGGTCCAAGAAGGGGAGAACTCTCCTTCCGGACAGCTCTACCACCGCCGCCGACGGTGAAGACGAGTGGCTGCCCAGGGCCAAGCCCCTGGGGAAGTCGTAAGTATTCGGATACCAAAGTAACTCATAGTATTCCTTTGTCACACTACTTCACCTAACGCCGAAATATGATTATGCAGGCCGCCCCGAGCCCGTCTCGATGTATCATCGGACGGCTCCCTAGGCTCGTCGGACATGGATAGCGATCTAGTCCCGACCACCACCTCCCCTCATCCAGCGGACGATGCCGAGGTGCTGTCTCACGAGGCACCGAGACGAGGGGAGACAGTCCTGGAGGCGCCTCAAGGCGGACTCCTGAACTCCGGGAGCCGAGGGGACAAGGCCCCTCAGAGCTCCGAGTTCATCCCTCAGCCGAACACCGCGCCGGAACCTCCAGTGGTTCGGGACTCGGGTAGGCGGCCTCCTTCTAAGAGGGGCGAGACGCCTATACCAGTGACCTCTACCCATCCAGAGGCGTCGGACAATCTGCTGGAAGCGCTTTGTAGCGCTTCCATCGACGAGGAGCACCGCACTATCATGAGTGCGGTGATCCAGAAGGTTCAGTCCGCCAAGAGCGGATTGACTGAAGCCTGTGCCAGCCTTCTAATAGGCTTTGAGGTAAGTGTTTACAATATAGGAAAATATTACCGCATAGACAGTAGCCCCTGATGCTCTATTCGGTGTTCACAAAGAAAAAGCCGAACAAAGGATGAAACAATATCGCAAGAGTCTAATATGAGTATGTCAATATGCATATGCAGGCTTCGCTGCTGGCGTCCGCCGCACTAACTGCGGAGGTCGCCGTACTGAAGCAGGACCTTAAAGGGTCCCAGGACAAGCTTGGCCTTGCCAAGAGGCAGCTCGAGTAGAACAAAGGTAAGTAGTACCTAGTCTGTGGATATGTATAAAAAGAGTGCGATTGCAAAATGACAGGATCATCATGAATTTGCCAGGGGCCACGACCGAAGTGGCGACCCTAAAGCAAGCGCTGTCCGAGGCCGAAGATAAAGCGGCCAAGGAGTGCACCGAGCGAGAAAAGCAAGAGGCTCAGGTGGGCGATGTGCAGCAAGAGCTCCAGGCTCTCGTGACGAAGCACGAGGCATTGGAGCTTGACTCGAAGACATGAGAGTCTGAGCTTGCCGCGGCCCACGAGAGCATAAAAAGTGCCAAGGCCAAAGCCCAAAAGGTCCTCCGGGAGATCGACGCAATGAAGAAGATAGCGGCGAGTAAGGCATTCTATATGCAAACCAAGCATGTAAAAGTAAATTACCAATTACTTACCCGAATTCGGAGCTCTCCAGGAGCATTCACAGATTTGCCCCTCCGCGTGTCGGATGCCGCACAGTTTTACCAGGCCGAGGAGGGAAGCTCAACGGAGAAGCTGTTCTGGTCTCAGTATACTGGGACCGAACACCCGATGCCTCTGAGCGACCAGCTAAAGCAGTTGGTCGAGCTGCACAAGGCGGCCGAACAGGCCATGAAGGGCCTTATAGTCCAGCTGTGGCCTGGCGACGCCCTTCCGAACAGCTACTTCAGCCTGGTGAGGCGGCTTGTGGATGCCTGCCCACGGCTGGAGGTCGTCAAGCGGTTCGTCTGCATTGAAGGTGCATGCCGGGATTTCGCCCGTGTGAAGGTGCAGTGGGCCAAGCTAGTCGCCGTGAAGCTGATCAAGGAAGGGCCGCCGCAGGGCAAGAGCATCGCACCCCCGAAATTTATTATGAGGGTGTCCTGAAGGGCACCCGTCTTATAGTGAACGAATGTTCAAAGGATGTAATATTTTAGTAAACTTGCTCGTGTGATCCTGTATGATGAGAACTTGTTTCATATGCGCTATGCAATGGTTGTGTGAATTTAAAATATTACCTTCTGTTTGGCTATTTATCGAATCTGAGAGATGGCTAGTCCTCGGCTTCTGCCCCCATGCCACGAGTGCTGGGGTGTTCGGGATAAACCTGAGCACTCCTGTTCCCATGTTTGGGTCCTTCGAGGGAGGTGCTCAGCACAACGAACAAGGCAACCGGACTAATAATGCTTTATCACTCTCACTTAGCCATAGAATTCTATAATTTTAAATTTCGGCGAAGCCCCTAGTATTCGGAAGGCTGAATTTGGGGCGCGATACACACCTTTAAGCCGGACAAGGCCGGCCCCTCGCTCTAAGCGGCATAAGTCTTTAGGGACTCGAAAACCTCGCCGAACAGCAACCAGTCCCTCGCCTTATCATGACAGTCAGTTTTAGCTTTCTCTACTAAGGTGCTGAACCCAGCAGAACCGGGGCACAATCGCAATAGTTCTCCTAGCGCTACCTTAGCCGATAGAGCGGAACGTAAGGTACCAAAACATAGGAGCCGGGCAAACCCAACATTTAACCAAAGACATGATTCGGAGCTGATGCATATAATGCTATAAGTTCAGGGTGCCGCACTTGTGAAAGTGTTCGGACTTTTCACACCGCATTGTGGGGTATGTAAGCCCCTGGTGTATTTGCCGTACCAGAGTGTACGGTTGCAAGGCGTCATTAATGAACACACACACACACACACACACACACACACACACATATATATATATATATATATATATATCAAGAATGCAATAATAGTCGTAATATTATGCATTGTTTATTCAAAAAGGTGCGTTAAAGCAGAATGATACAGATGGTGCGATAAGCAAAGAGTAGGACTATGTCCCTTCCAAGGGCAAGCTGAGAAACAGTATTAAATCAAATATTTCGCTTGTTATTGTAATCCACCTGGGAATTCCGTGGTGTGACGTAGCTTTCTACCTCCTTGGTTGCTGCATCATGTGTTCGGCAGTAGTGCTGCCGGACAGGGTTTCCAGAGATTAAGGTCCTGAAAAAAGAGAAAAATAACCAAACGGGAAGCCCCTAGTGTGGTTTAAGTCGCGTCTTGCGGTGTGCCGCAGTTGTGCCCCCCTCCCCACCTGTGCCCATGGTATTTTTAATGCATAATTATGTACGCGTGGCACGAGTTCCGCCGTTTGGCTGGGATTGGGGTGGGGGCCGCATTGCTACACGAGCTCAGATCGCGCCAGGCAGTCTATGTGCCGATTGCTCCGAGCGCGCTTGAAGGTGTCCGGGTCTTGAAACGCCGAACTGGTGGATTGCCTTGAGAGGCTGCTTTGCGCTTCTGCTGCGAGGGCCGCAGTGTGCTCCTCTGTTCGGAGAGAGCGCTCTGTGTTTCCATTGACTGTAATAACCCCGCGAGGTCCTGGCATCTTGAGCTTGAGGTATGCATAATGCGGTACCGCATTGAATCTCGAAAATGCGTGTCAGGACCCCGATTCTAAGTCACGCCGATCTAGCATGTAAAACCTCATATCACTTTGCGGCCTCACGCTCGGTATTCCCACAGATGTCGCCTTACTATGGCCCGGGACCGTTTGCGCCTTTTTGCTCACGTATATGATAGTATCGCTAGCATCCATATGACAAAGAACTCGGGCCGACATGACTAGTGATGAACCCAAAGTGGCACTGACTTACAGGGACAGGCATACATGAAACAACATCGAGCATGTCGGTCATCAGCGTGTGAATCCGGGCTGTAGCAACTGGGCTAACAGGACTCCGGTAAACCGGGCTGTAGCAGGCTAGCAGGACTCCGGAAGTCACCATGTGACATTTCCCCGAAGGGACAGACACATGGACGAAGTGAATCACATGCCGGCCAGTCTAAGTGTTCCGGAGCAGTAGTGCTGGGCTAGTAGGACTCCGGTGAACCGGGCTATAGCAGACTACCATGGCTCAGTGGAAGCACTAGACTACATTTCCCCATAAGAGAGGCTACCAAGGATAAACAACTAGGTTGTCGGATCCCACACATAGCAATACATGTTACACGTACGCATAACATGCAAGTATGTGTTGTACAACATGGCATCACAACATAACGCGAACTCATATAGATAAAGGCCCAGAAGAGCCACATAGCATTAATACAAACAGAGGTCACATGACCCATCATTCAGAGCATACAAGCAACGGAAGCATTACATGTCTGAGTATAGACAACAACAAAAGAAAAAGGCTGAGAAGCCTGACTATCTACAAGTCCCTCCCAAGGGTACAAGATTGTAGCAGAGGTAACAAGCTACTCGTCAAGTCCAAGCGGTACTACTAGTGAGACAGATGTCTCACCTGCAAAACATAAATAAAGCAAACGTGAGTACAAAGGTACTCAACAAGACTTACATCAGATCCTATCATACATGCATTTGTATCAAGAAGGTAATGTGGGGTTTAGTTGCAGCAAGGCAGCTTCGACTCAGTGGCTATCCTGTTCTACGACAACGAGAAACTTCTTTGAGATGAGGCAGCGCACATGAGTCCACTAATCACCACATCAATACACTACTATGGATTCATCCCCGTCTCCTTACGAGAAGGCCATCCATAGCACTCACACTTGTCTTGAGCATTTTAGAGTACCCACTTTAAGTTGTCTATGTACCACGTAAGCATCCAAGAAGTCCATAACCGAGGACACGGCTATTCGTATAGATCATGAAAACCATGCAGGGTGTACTTCTTCACACACGCTCTCACCACTTATCACCATATACACGTCATGTATCTCGGCAACCTTCAAGCGGAAGCCTGGCGAGGGTGTCGGCCACGACCTGACTAACCACTCAAGACTCTAGTCCAGGTTTATCGCCTATTCGGGTTCCATCTGCAAGGAGATCCGGCCGGGGTTTTGCTCACGGCCCCAAACGATGTGTACAGGGTTCACGAGCCCACCATCCGGGTGCCACTCGGTACACCAGGCCACGGTGCCTAGTCTGTCCCAAGTCCACCCTGCCAGGTGCCACTCGGTAGAAAAATAGCACTACCTACAAACACCAGAAACTATTTGCAACTCCTGGACGGAGATCAAGTTGGTTAATACGTCGAGAGGGGAACTTAAGCATTCCAATGTGTTGTAGTAGCTAGTTATTGGATGACATACACGGAACTCAGTGCTTAAGGACGGTTCTAGTGAGACAACCCACCATGTACTCCTACATGGCCTCACACCGCTACCTTTACCAAAACGTGTTCACACACTTAACTCTCAGCATCAGAACATAGCATTGCACTCCAATTCATTCCCAATGAATCAGACTTGACATACTCTAAGCAATAGCAGGCAAAGCATGGTAGGAACACAACATGGCTCAATCAACTCCTACACATGCTAGTGGGTTTTAACTATTTACTGTGGCAATGACAGGTCATGCAGAGGAATGGGTTCAACTACCGCAGCATAAAGTAGCAGTTGAATCATTGTTGTCCTAATGCAATAAATGAGAGCAGGAGCGAGAGAGTAGGATTGTATCGGAATGAACAAGGGGGTTTGCTTGCCTGGTAGATCAACAGGGGTCACTGCTCCTCAAACAGGTACTTATCTGGACCGCTCTCCAAAGCGGGACCTATCGAGAACGGTGTCAGAAATCAATACACAAGCATCTGCAACAATATGATGCATGAACATGGCATGAAGATGTGAGGTTGTTTGAGTTAATGCATCTAGCATTTATTTGGTTGAAGTCCATTTGAACCAAGGGTTCAAATGCAACTCCAAATTAAGCTCTTAAATATGCCATTTATATGTTTTCATATATACAACATGTATAGGTTGGTTTGTCATGCATGAAGATGGTACAGATGGATAGATTGAATTTGAGCTACGGTTGATTTTCTATGAATTTTTGAAGTTTATAACATTTTCTGGATTTTCCTGATTTATTTTAATCCAGAAAACTATTACTGCGTCAGCACTGCGTCAGCACTGCGTCAGCAGGTCAACAGCGCCGATCAGGTCAAACCTGACGTGTGGGGTCCACACGTCAGTGTCACAGGTTAAACTTGGGGGTTATTTTCTAATTTAACTAAAAGATTAAGGTGCCAGGGCCCACTGTCAATGTCACTAATGGGGGATTAGTCCTAAACTAATCTTGCCATGTCAGCGTCACCTGATTAAGCACCGACGACCACATCTCGCGGCGGAGGCTCGCCGGAGTTGCTTGGGCTCGCGCAACATGCGGCGGTTTGCGACGCGGTTGGCCTCTACGGCTAGCTGGAGCTCGTGTGCACCTAATGGAGCAGGCATGGGGGGCTACGGTGGCCTGTGGTGGTGGCAACAGCAAGCTTGGCGGCGGCCGGAGCTTGGGTGAGCTCGGGGTCGACGCTACAACGGCCGTGGTGATGCGGGGTTAGCACCTAGGGCTTCTACGCGGTGCGGCAAAAACATTGGACGCATGCCCGGGACCAAGTGATCACCGGAGTGTCGCCAGCATCGAGCTCGTGCAGCGTTGCCTCTCGGCTCCGGTGGAGGAGGCAGCTAGTGCTCGAAATCGGGCATGGAGTTAGGGGTAAATGAAGCAAGGGCTCACATGGAGTCGGTAGGGAGGCTCAGCAAGCTCGAGGAGGACCAGACGGCGGCGTAACGGTGATGGCGATCCGGCGGCCGTGCGCGGAGAAGACGGGTCGATGGCGAGGCAGCAGGGCGTCCGGCGGTGCGTCACTCATCGGGGACGAAGAGGAGGTCGTAGCGGAGCTTGCAGACACGGAGAGAGGGCGAGGGGGAGGTGGTAGCTACGACAGCGGTGAGCTGCAGCAACGGCAGCGCTCGGGCGCGGGAGAAAGAGTGAGGGGGAGAGACAGAGGAAAGGGGATTGACTCGGGGAGAGAGTGAGAGGTTTTGAGGGGGGTGCGTGTCGCCCTCGGGTGCCTCCAGCGGCGAGCAGGGAAGCAGGAGGTGGCCGGCGTGTGCTCGTGCGCGGCGGCCGCGCACGCATTGTCCTTGTGTCAAAGGAGGAAGAAGACCGGGGAGCCCCTGGTGGGCCGGGCCACTTCTGCCAGGTAAGGCCATGTGAGGTGCACAGGTAAGTTTCTCCCTTTTTCTATTTTGTTTCCATTTTCTATTTTCTATCATTTGTTCTGACTTATTAATAATACTAAATCATTTTATTTAATTCTGTCAAATTTTGCAGGGACATAAGGGATTAATCCAAAGCCCCTCACCAAAATTAAGAATTTTTGGACATATATTATATATATAGCAAATATATATCCAAAGCAAATAATTACTGGATTAATTCCAAATGCCCAAAATAAATACTTATGAGCTCTTAAAAATATTGGTTTGATTTTTATCTCTGTCCAATATTTTGAGAGAGCAACATGAGCATTTTCTTGGACCCTTTTGGAGCAATTTGTTTTACTTGGGTCATTTCCAGAAATGATTCTGAGGGTTTCACAAATCCCCATTTCAAGTTTAAATGGAATTTAAACATGATGCAAACATGAAGGCTAGCCGAGGTCATACCAGAACTAGGGATGTGACAACGCGGTTCGCCCGAGCAGTGCATGATAACTACTGCGGAACGGGACTATATCGAAGATTAACTCTTCGCTTCGGAAGTTATCCGGGGATCCGAAGACCACTTCCAGTGTAATTGAGCCTGTGCAATGGGCCTCTACGCCTGGAATGACGCCTTTAAAGGTCGTTTTTGTGGGTTTGATCCTTGAGGGGTCTATACCCATTTTGCGCATTGTGTCCTGATAAAGCAGGTTCAGACTGCTGCCGCCATCCATAAGGACTCGAGTGAGGTGAAATTCATCAATGATTGGGTCCAGAACCAGTGCGGTGAATCTGCCATGACGGATACTAGTGGGATGGTCCCTGCGATTGAAAGTGATCGGATAGGAGGACCATGGGTTGAATTTTGGCGCGACTGGCTCCAACACATATACGTCCCTGAGCGCACGCTTCCGCTCCCTCTTGGGATGTGGGTTGTGTATATCATGTTCGCCGTCCGCACTTCTGGGGGAAACCTCTTCTGTCCTCCGGTGTGTGGCTGCCGGGGCTCCTCCTCGTCATTGTTATGCGGCCCCTTGTCCTTGTTTTCGGCAATTAACTTGCCGACCTACTTGAACACCCAACAATCCCTGTTGGTGTGATTGGCTGGCTTGTCTGGGGTGCCGTGTATTTGACCCGAGCGATCGAGTATACGGTCCAAGCTGGACGGGCCCGGCGTACTTTGTTTGAATGGCTTTTTCCGTTGACCGGGTTTAGAGCCATTGAATCCGGCATTGACTGCCGTATCCTCGGTATTATCGCTGTTAATGCGGCGCTTATATTTATTGCGACATGACCTGCTATTGCCGTCCTTGTTATCCGAGGTACCATGGTTCTTCGATATGTTATTACTGCGAGCCAGCCAGCTGTCTTCTCCCGCACAAAAGCAGGTCATGAGTGTCGTGAGGGATGCCATAGATTTCGTCTTTTCCTAACCAAGGTGCCGGGCTAGCCATTCGTCGCGGATGTTGTGTCTGAAAGCCGCTAGGGCCTCTGCATCCGGACAGTCGACGATTTGATTTTTCTTTGTTAGGAACCGAGTCCAAAATTGCCTGGCCGATTCTTCTGGCTGCTGAATTATGTGGCTCAAGTCATCGGCATCTGGTGGTCGCACATAAGTGCACTGAAAGTTGTCAAGGAATGCGGCTTCTAGATCTTCCCAACAGCTAATGGACTCTGTTGGCAAGCTGTTAAGCCAATGCCGCGCTGGTCCTTTGAGCTTTAGTGGGAGGTATTTGATGGCGTGTAAGTCATCACCACGGGCCATGTGGATGTGGAGGAGGAAATCCTCGATCCATACCGCGGGATCTGTTGTGTCGTCGTATGATTCAATATTTACAGGTTTGAAACCTTCTGGGATTTGATGATCCATTACTTCGTCTGTGAAGCATAAGGGGTGTGCGGCACCTCTGTATTGGGCTATATCGCGACGCAGCTCGAATGGGTCTTGCCCGTTGTGTTCGGCCCGGCCGGATTTACTTTTACTGTATCCGGCGTGACGTTTATCGTCTCGCATAGTGGCGCGCCCTCGTGATCCGTAGATCGATCTTGCATGCTTTGCTTTGTCCTCCAATATGTCTCGCAGGTCTGGCGTATCTCCCCATGCCTTTTTATTTGAATGGTGTCGCGATGCACGCTGAGTTTTTGGCTGGAATGCCTCTCTATCGCGGCCACGAGGTGGCCGATCAGCCGCGTCATATGCTCCTTCCTCTAGTCGGGGTAGCAACCTGCATTTTGGGTAGCTCTTGGAGGGGCGCTCGAGTTTATATTCCTCGGCCGCGAGGACTTCGGTCCATCTGTCAGCTAGCAGATCTTGATCAGCTTGAAGCTACTACTGCTTTTTCTTAAGGCTATTTGTCGTGGCTATAAGCCGACGTTTGAAGCGCTCTTGTTCAACGGGATCCTCTGGCACGGCGAATTCGTCATCGCCGAGGCTTGCCTCGTCTTCGGAGGGGGCATGTAATTATCATCCTCCGCCTCTCCATCTGCTGCTCTCTCAGGAGGGCTGGCTCCTCCATCCTCCTGCTCTATATCTTGCTAGAGGGGATTGTTGTTGTCTTCGGCACTATCCAGAGTGTTATTATGTCCTGTGCCGGTATCACCACTTTTGCTTCGGCGGGACTTAGAGCGGCGCCGCTGACATCGGCGCTTGGGTTGCTTCTTGGAGGGGTCATCCTCCGCTATCTCGTCGCCATTGCCTTCTTTGGGTGTATCCACCGTGTATATATCGTATGATGAGGTGGCTGTCCAGTGCCCTGTGGGCAGTGGTTCCTCTTCGTCTCCCGCATCGTCGTCCATACCGTCGATGTCTTCGGAGTCGAAGTCGAGCATGTCGGTTAATTCATCGACAGTGGCTATTAAGTGGGTGGTGGGTGGGCCGCGAATTTCTTCGTCGTCCGCATCCCAGTCCTGCCGGACATAGTTCGGCCAGGATCCTCCTGGCAAGGAGGGAGACCTTAATGAGTTTAGTATGTCGCCAAAGGGCGAGTGCTGAAAAATATCCGCGGAGGTAAACTCCATGATCGGCGCCCAATCAGATTCGATAGGAACGGGCGCAGGTGGTTCGGAGTCCGTGGCCGGAGAAGGATCCGACAGTTTAACAACACAGCTCTCGTGCGAGGTAAGGTCGATGTTTGGCTCGATCGCCGCTGAGGGTAAGGCCTCCGTGGCGGGGTCCATCCACCCGTCCATGGACGGCGCAGCTGGCTCCGAATTGAGGGTCGAAGTGGCTGCCTGTGCGATCTCCTGAACACTGTCCGATGGTAGAGCTAAATCATACTCATCGTGACCGCGTGACGCACACGTCAGAGGCTCGAATCCGTCGAAGATCAAGTCTCCACGGATATCAGGCGTGTAGTTTAAGCTTCCAAACCTGACCTGGTGGCCAGGGGCGTAACTTTTAATCTGCTCCAGATGGCCAAGCGAATTGGCCCGCAGTGCAAAGCCGCCGAACACGAAGATCTGTCCAGGGAGAAAATTCTCACCCTGGACTGCATCTCTATCGATGATAGTAGGAGCCATCAAGCCTAACGGCGACGACACAGAGGAACTCTCAATGAAAGCACCAATGTCAGTGTCAAAACCGGCGGATCTCGGGTAGGGGGTCCCGAACTGTGCGTCTAAGGCGGATGGTAACAGGAGGTGGGGGACACAATGTTTTACCCAGATTCGGGCCCTCTTGATGGAGGTAAAACCCTACGTCCTGCTTGATTATTGATGATATGGGTAGTACAAGAGTAGATCTACCACGAGATCAGAGAGGCTAAACCCTAGAAGCTAGCCTATGGTATGATTGTATGTTGCCCTATGGACTAAAACCCTCCGGTTTATATAGACACCGGAGAGGTTAGGGTTACACAAGGTTGGTTACAAAGGAGGGGATACACATATCCGTATTGCCTAGCTTGCCTTCCACGCCAGGTAGAGTCCCATCCGGACACGAGTCAAAGTCCTCAATCTTGTATCTTCATGGTCTAACAGTCCGGCCAATAGAGATAGTCCAGCTGTCCGGAGACCCCCTAATCCAGGAATCCCACAATTAGGATCAGAAGAAACACTCGTAGTATCGAATAATTTCATCAGTTCATCCATATTTCCACTCAAAACATTGATTTCTTCTATCGCATGCACTTTTTATTAGAAGATCTTTCAGTATGCCATTGAGAATAATTAACCATAATATTATCTACGAGTTTAGTAGCATCTCCTAAAGTGATTTTCATAAAAGTGCCTCACGGGGCCGAATCTAAAAGATTTCTAGAAGCAAAATTCAATCCGGCATAATTTTTTTGAATAATCATCCACAAATTCAAACCATGAGTAAGGCAATTACGTATCATTAATTTCATTCTCTGCCAAGCTTGTGCAACATGTTCATGATCAAGTTGTTTAAAGTTCATAATATCGTTCCGAAGAGAGATGATCTTAGCGGGAGGAAAATACTTGGAGATAAAAGCATCTTTGCACTTGTTCCATGAATCAATACTATTTTTAGGCAAAGACGAAAACCAAGCTTTAGCACGATCTCTAAGCGAAAAAGGAAATAGCTTCAATTTAACAACATCATTATGGACATCTCTTTTCTTTTGCATATCACATAAATCAACGAAGCTATTCAGATGAGTAGCGGCATCTTCACTAGGAAGGCCGGCGAATTGATCTTTCATAACAAGATTCAACAAAGCAGTATTGATTTCGCAAGATTCAATATTAGCAAGAGGAGCAATCGGAGTGCTAAGGAAATCATTATTATTGGTATTGGTGAAGTCACACAATTTGGTAGTATCTTGAGCCATCGCGACAAACAAGCAATCTAACACACGAGCAAACAAGAGCAAACAGGCAAAAGAGGCAAATAGAGAGGGAGGATAGAGAAAGAGAGGGCGAATAAAACGGCAAGGGTGAAGTGGGGGAGAGGAAAATGAGAGGCAAATGGCAAATAATGTAATGCGAGAGATAGGGATTGTGATGGGTACTTGGTACGTTGACTTTTTGCGTAGACTCCCCGGCAACGGCGCCATAAATTCTTCTTGCTATCTCTTGAGCCTGCGTTGGATTTCCCCGAAGAGGAGAGGATGATGCAGCAGAGTAGCGTAAGTATTTCCCTCAGTTTTTGAGAACCAAGGTATCAATCCAGTAGGAGGCCACGCTCAAGTCCCTCGTACCTGCACAAAACGATAGCTACTCGCAACCAACGTGATTAGGGGTTGTCAATCCCTTCACGGTCACTTACGAGAGTGAGATCCGATAGATATAATATTTTTGGTATTTTTGGTATAAAGATGCAAAGTCAAAAGTAAAGGCAAAGTAAAAAGTAAAACAAGATTAAAGTGATGGAGATTGATATGATGAGAATAGACCCGGGGGCCATAGGTTTCACTAGTTGCTTCTCTCAAGAGCATAAGTATTCTACGGTGGGTGAACAAATTACTGTTGAGCAATTGACAGAATTGAGCATAGTTATGAGAATATCTAGGCATGATCATGTATATAGGCATCACGTCTGTGACAAGTAGACCGAAACGATTCTGCATCTACTACTATTACTCCACTCATCGACCGCTATCCAGCATGCATCTAGAGTACTAAGTTAAAACCGAGTAACGCTTTAAGCAATATGACATGATGTAGAGAGATAAATTCATGCAATATGAAATAAACCCCATCTTGTTATCCTCGATGGCAATGATGCAATACGTGCCTTGCTGCCCCTTCTGTCACTGGGAAAGGACACCGCAAGATCGGACCCAAAGCTAAGCACTTCTCCCATGGCAAGAACTACCAATCTAGTTGGCCAAACCAAACGGATAATTCGAAGAGACTTGCAAAGATAACCAATCATACATAAAAGAATTCAGAGAAGATTCAAATATTATTCATAGATAGACTTGATCATAAACCCACAATTCATCGGTCTCAACAAACACACCGCAAAAATAAGATTACATCGAATAGATCTTCACAAGAGAGGGGGAGAACTTTGTATTGAGATTCAAAGAGAGAGAAGAAGCCATCTAGCTACTAAGTATGGACCCGAAGGTCTGAGGTAAACTACTCACACTTCATCGGAGAGGCTATGATGATGTAGAAGCCCTCCGTGATGATGGCCCTCTTACGGCGGAGCTCCAGAACAAGCCCCAAGATGGGATCTCGTGGATACAGAAAGTTGTGGCGGTGGAATTAGGTTTTTGGCTCTTGTTCTGATCGTTTGGGGTACATAGGTATATATAGGAGGAAGGAGTATGTCGGTGGAGCTCCGAGGGGCCCACGAGGCAGGGAGCGCGCCATAGGGGGGGCGCCCCCCACCCTCGTGACCTCCTCTTTGACTCCTTGGAGTAGGGTCCAAGTCTCCTGGATCACGTTCGGTGAGAAATCATGTTCCCGAAGGTTTTATTCCATTTGGACTCCGTTTGATATTCTGTTTCTCCAAAACACTGAAATAGGCAAAAAAACAGCAATTCTGGGCTGGGCCTCCGGTTAATAGGTTAGTCCCAAAAATAATATAAAAGTGTAAAATAAAGCCCAATATAGTCCAAAACAGTAGATAATATAGCATGGAGCAATCAAAAATTCTAGATACGTTGGAGACGTATCAGGTACCTCTCTAGCGAGCCCTCCTTCCCGTTGTGGCTGGTTCTTCCTTAACTCCAGCGAGCCCCCCCCCCTGAAAATTAACTGACCCAAAAGTCAATTCAGTCGACTGAAGTGTAGCTAAATCGGAGCAACATCGCAAGCAAGAGCAAGAGCGGGAGCAGCAGCGCGAGCAAGAGCAAGAGCGATAGCAGCAGCGCGAGCAAGAGCAAGAGCAAACCAGGCAGGTGACCGAGAGCAAGAGCACAGCAGCAGCGCAAACGAGAGCTAAAGAAGCAGCAGCTCCTACTGATGTGGACGTCACCGCTGAGGGAGCAACGCCATGGAGGAAGTGGTCGGCGACGCCTGCGTGGATGGAGTCGCACCGTGTCGGCTCGGGAGCGAGCGCCAGCAGCACCGTGAGATCGAATCAAGAAGAAAATGCGGCGATTAGTGTACAACCTCTTTGGTGGCGCCGATTAGGCCGCAGCTTCATCCGAGAAAACGGTTATGATGATGCTCTTTTGGTGGTGCAGGTGAAGACAGCGGTGTGGGAATGGAGGTGGCGCGAACGACGAGGGGAACATCGGGGCAGCTCCTTGGAGGTGGATGACGGGGTGGCTGAACCGACGGAACGACTAGATCGACGACGGATCCTCATCTGGTACGGTGGATGAGGGACGTCGAGGTGTTGTTGTGGACCTGGCCACCGCCGTGGTCGGAGACACCAACCAGGGATTTCTCCCGATCCCGACCAACACCACCACAACCAGCCACCAGCAGACCGGTGAAACTTCACCGGCGCTAGGACAGGTTGGAGACGGGCTAGAGAAAAGAGGAGAAGCAACCTTCAGATCTGAGGTCAGAGGGCCACTGGAGCAGCCCACCAACCACGCACCGAGTCCACCGTCGAATCGCCACCCGAGCGTCCGAGGACGATAACCCACACCCGTGGGCGCGCTTGCCGTCCCGGCGCCGCCGCCTTGCCAGATCCGAGGCCGCTGCCCCGGCTGCCTAGGCTCTCCACGCAGTTGGAGCCGCCAGATCCCCGCCGCCACCTTCATCGGTGTCGCGCACGCGTGCCGGAGGGCACCTCGGGCGGCGGCGGAGGGTAGGGAAAGAGGAGGGAGGGGCAGCAGCGGCGGTTAGGGAAACCCCTAGCCGCCTCAGAGGAGACGACGCGGGGGGCGGGGGGGGGGGGCGAGAAGGTCGCGCCTGCGGTCATCCCCCTTGGTCCTCCCTTGCTCTACATCAGCACCCTCGTCGTTTGACGCCATCTGTGTACCTCTCTTGCCGCCTGATAACCCACAAGTATAGGGGATCGCAACAGCTTTCGAGGGTAGAGTATTCAACCCAAATTTATTGATTCGACACAAGGGGAGCCAAAGAATATTCTCAAGTATTAGCAGCTGAGTTGTCAATTCAACCACACCTGGAAACTTAGTATCTGCAGCAAAGTGTTTAGTAGCAAAGTAATATGATAGTGGTGGTAGCGGCAACAAAAGTAAAGACAGCAAAAGTAATGTTTTTGGTATTTTGTAGTGATTATAACAGTAGCAGCGGGAAAGTAAATAAGCGAGAACCAGTATATGGAAAACTCGTAGGCACCGGGTCAGTGATGGATAATTATGCCGGATGTGGTTCATCATGTAACAGTCATAACATAGGGTGACACAGAACTAGCTCCAATTCATCAATGTAATGTATGCATGTATTCCGTATATAGTCATACGTGCTTACGGAAAAGAACTTGCATGACATCTTTTGTCCTACCCTCCTGTGGCAGCGGGGTCCTATTGGAAACTAAGGGATATTAAGGCCTCCTTTTAATAGAGAACCAGAACAAAGCATTAGCACATAGTGAATACATGAACTCCTCAAACTATGGTCATCACCGGGAGTGGTCCCGATTATTGTCACTTCGGGGTTGCCGGATTATAACACATAGTAGGTGACCATAGACTTGCAAGATAGGATCAAGAACTCACATATATTCATGAAAACATAATAGGTTCAGATCTGAAATCATGGCACTCGGGCCCTAGTGACAAGCATTAAGCATAGCAAAGTCATAGCAACATCAATCTCAGAACATAATGGATACTAGGGATCAAACCCTAACAAAACTAACTCGATTACATGATAAATCTCATCCAACCCATCACCGTCCAGCAAGCCTACGATGGAATTACTCACGCACGGCGGTGAGCATCATGAAATTGGTGATGGAGGATGGTTGATGATGACGACGGCGACGAATCCCCCTCTCCGGAGCCCCGAACGGACTCCAGATCAACCCTCCCGAGAGGTTTTAGGGCTTGGCGGCGGCTCCGTATCATAAAACGCGATGATTTCTTCTCTCTCAATTTTTTCTCTCCGAAAGAAAATATATAGAGTTGGAGTTGGAGTCGGAGGGCATCCAGGGGGGCCACGAGGTAGAGGGGCATGCCCTAGGGGGGCCCACCCTCGTGAGGAGGGTGTGGGCCCCCTGGTGTTCATCTTTGGCGAGGATTTTTTATTATTTTTTCTAAGATGTTCCGTGGAGTTTTAGGTCATTCCGAGAATATTTGTTTTCTGCACATAAAACAACACCATGGCAATTCTGCTGAAAACAACGTCAGTCCAGGTTAGTTCCATTCAAACCATACAAGTTAGAGTCCAAAACAAGGGCAAAAGTGTTTGGAAAAGTAGATACGACGGAGACGTATCCCCCAAGCTTAAACCCTTGCTTGTCCTCAAGCAATTCAGTTGACAAACTGAGGGAAAGAAAGAAAAACTTTTACAAACTCTGTTTGCTCTTGTTGTTGTAACTATGTCAAGCTGGCATTCAAGTTTTCAGCATAGATCATAACTAACCACATTTGCAATAATTCTCAGGTATCATAATTACTCATATCAATAGCATAATCAAGTAGCAAGTCATAATAATAAATCTCGGATGACAACACTTTCTCAAAACAATCGTAATATGATATAACAAGATGGTATCTCGCTAGCCCTTTCTGAGACCGCAAAACATAAATGCAGAGCACCTTTAAAGATCAAGGATTGACTAGACATTTTAATTCATGGTAAAAGAGATCCAATCATAGTCACACCCAACATAGATTAATAGTGACGAATGCAAATGACGGCTGTGCTCTCCAGCTAGTGCTTTTTAATAAGAGGGTGATGACTCAACATAAAAGTAAATGGATAGGCCCTTCGCAGAGGGAAGCAGGGATTTGTAGAGGTGCCAGAGCTCGGTTTTGAAATAGAGATAAATTGTATTTTGAGCGGTATACTTTCATTGTCCACATAAAAACCAAGAGATGGCGATATCTCCCATGCTACACACATTATAGGTGGTTCCCAAACAGAATGGTAAAGTTTATACTCCCCCTCCACCAACAAACATCAATCCATGGCTTGCTCAAAACAACGAGTGCCTCCAACATACATCAGGTCCCAGGGGGAGTTTTGTTTGTAATTAATTTTGATTTAGTTTGCATAAAGCATGAGACTGGGCATCTCGGTGACCAGCCATTTTCTCGTGAGTGAGGAGCGGAGTCCACTCCTCTTGAGAATAACCCGCCTAACATGGAAGATAAGGACAACCTTGGTTGATACATGAGCTATTCGAGCATACAAAACAGAATGTTTATTTGAAGCTTTAGAGTTTGGCACATACAAATTTACTTGGAACGGCAGGTATATACCGCATATAGGAAGGTATAGTGGACTCATCTGGAATAACTTTGGGGTTTAAGGGATTGGATGCACAAGCAGTATTCCCGCTTAGTACAAGTGAAGGCTAGCAAAAGATTGGGAAGCGACCAACTAGAGAGCGACAACATCCATGTACATGCATTAAAATTGATAAACATTGGATGCAAGCATGAGTAGGATATGATCCACCATGAACATAAATATTGTGAAGGCTATGTTGATTTTGTTTCAACTACATGTGTGAACATGTGCCAAGTCAAGAGACTTAAATCATTCAAAGGAGGATACCACCCCATCATACCACATCATAATCATCTCAATAGCATGTTGGCACACAAGGTAAACCATTATAACTCATAGCTAATCAAGCATGGCACAAGCAACTATGATCTCTAATTGTCATTGCAAACATGTTTATTCATAATAAGCTGAATCAAGAACGAGGGACTCATCATATTTACAAAAACAAAAGAGGTCGATTTCATACCATCTTTTCTCATCTCAGACAGTCCATCATATATCATCATAATTGCCTTTCACTTGCACGACCGAACAGTGTGAATAATAATAAGAGTGTACGTGCATTGGACTAAGCTGGAATCTGCGAACATTCAATAAACAGGAGAAGACAAGGCAATATGGGCTCTAGTTTAAATCAACAGTAATGCATATAAGAGCCACTTCAACAATTTAATTATGGTCTTCTCCTACTGACCTCCAAAGAAAAGAAAAGAAATAGAACTATTTACACGGGAAAACTCCCAACAAGCAAAAGAAGAATGGGAAATATTTTTGGGGTTTCTTTTTAATTATTACTACTACAGCAGAAAAATAAACTACTACTAATTTTTTTGTTTTTCTTAAGGTTTAACAAACACACAAGAAGAAAGAAGGAAAAGGAAAATAAACTAGCATGGATATTACAATGAAAAGGTATGAGCATCGACGTCTAGTAATGAGTGTGTGTGAACATGAATGTAATGTCGGTGAGAAATACGTACTCCCCCAAGCTTAGGCTTTTGGCCTAAGTTAGTCTATGGCCACGGCTGGCCTGGCGGATATCCATAATAATAGTTGGGGTCGTACTGCGACGAAGAATAGTTGGGATCATACTAATGTGCAGCGGTTATCGCCTGCTGGGCTGCAGCGTGGAGTCGAGCTGCCTCCGCTGTCCTCTCATAATCTTCTGCCTCCTTTCTGGTAATAACATATCTTTTTTTTTCTGTGAATCAAAGAAGGCAGGAGCAGGGAGAGTAATACGGAAAACACGTCGTTTATCAAAAATTAAACGATATAAGAGAGGTGATTCAGGCCTCTCGACAAACTGGTGCGAAGCCATAGAGTCATAATCTAAATATGCAGGAGGCAACTCCGTATCACCCTCAAGAATATCTATCTCAAGAAAATGAGCTAAGCAGGTTGGATAAATTCCTCCAAAGAAATCTCCATTATGTCTATTATGATGCAACCTACGAGCTACAATGGCTCCCATATGATAAGATTGGTCTCCTAACACAACACTCCTAAGAATGCTAAGATCAGGGACACACATGTAACATGCTTCATCCTTAGCATTTATGCATCTACCGATGAAGAGAGCAAAATAATGTATAGCAGGAAAGTGAATGCTCCCTATGGTGGCCTGCGTTATATCTCTAGATTCCCCCACAGTTATACTAGCAAGAAAGTTTCTAAATTCAGATTTAGGGGGATCTCTAATACTACCCCATGATGGAAGTTTGCAAGCAGAGGTGAAATCCTCTAAGTCCATGGTATAAGATTTGTCATAGAGATCAAACATGACTGAAGGAGAATTACGCGAAGATGAATACTCAAACCTCCTCACAAATGAACTTGTGAGATCATGATACTGGGGGCATTTGTTAGCCTCAAAATCCTCAAGACCGGCATTGCGCAAATATGCTTTGAATTTTTCTTTAATTCCCACACGGTCCATAAAATTTTCCGACGACCATTCGCAAGGCCGTACTGGAGCGTCTCTTGGTGGATCCTCGTGAGCATCGCGCATAGCAATCCTGGGTCCTTGCTTCTTAGAGGAAACACCTTGGAACATCTTCCTAAGCATATTGTTTTTCTCTAAAAAATTCTGCAATTTTTAGTAACTTCAAAATAAAAGTAACCAAACTCAATAATACTGATAGCAACTACTCCTGCAAGTGCCTAGAGCCTATATCAAGCATTAGAACTACTTGGAACCATATAAATTTGACATGCAAGCTCAAGAACATGGTCACCTATGCAGCACAAATTTGCAAAGAATAAAGCACTAGAACAAAAACTAATTGGACCAATGGAGGAGTCACATACCAAGGAACAACCTCCCCAAGCAGTTTTGCGAGAGGTGCTTTGAGCAAGGAGATCGAAAATCACAGCAAAAGTGGCTGGAACTCGTGTTTGAGTTGGTTTTTCGGGTTTGTGTGAGACAGAGGAAGAAGATGGGTGCTGGGATAAGTGGAGGTGGGCCACCGTGGGCCCACGAGGTAGGGGCATGCCCTAGAGGGGGGGGGGGGCACCACCCTCGTGGCCAGGTGGCGGCTCCTCCCGCGGTAATTTTTGCACAGTAAATCCTCAAATATTCCTGAAAAAATCATATTAAATTGGCATGTCATTCTGAGGACTTTTATTTTTGCGATATTTTTATGTTGCAAGCATAAGTCAGGAAACAGACAGAAAATACTATTTTTACTTTATTTCTACTAATTATCAGAAAGTGTAGAGAGGGTACAGAAGTTTGTTCTTCTAGTTTCATCCATCTCATTCTCATCAAAAAGAATCCACTAACAAGGTTGATCAAGTCTTGTTAACAACTCATTCCGATAATCATGAAACTGGAGAAATTTCGAATAACACTAAGTTACCTCAACGGGGATATGCACATCCCCAATAATAAGAATATCATATTTCTTCTTGACAATTGGAAGTGGAAATTCAAAACCCCCAAATATAATCGATGGAATTTTTCCGATAGAATTGATACTATGAACTTGAGGTTGTTTCCTTGGAAAGTGTACCGTATGCTCATTACCATTAACATGAAAAGTAACATTGCCTTTGTTGCAATCAATAACAGCCCCTGCAGTATTAAGAAAATGTCTTCCAAGAATAATAGACATACTATCATCCTTGGGAATATCAAGAATAACAAAGTCCGTTAAAATAGTAACGTTTGCAACGACAACAGGCACATCCTCGCAAATACCGACAGGTATAGCAGTTGCTTTATCAGCCATTTGCAAAGATATTTAAGTAGGTGTCAAATTATTTAAGTCAAGTCTACGATATAAAGAGAGAGGCATAACACTAACACCGGCTCCAAGATCACATAAAGCAGTTTTAATATAATTTCTTTTAATGGAGCAACGTATAGTAGGTACTTCGGTGTCTCCAAGTTTCTTTGGTATTCCACCCTTAAAAGTATAATTAGCAAGCATGATGGAAATCTCAGCTTCCGGTATCTTTCTTTTATTAGTAATGATATCCTTCATATATTTAGTGTAAGGATTTGTTTTAAGCACATCAGTTAATCGCATACGCAAAAAGATATGCCTAATCATTTCAGCAAAGCGCTCAAAATCCTCATCATCCTTTTTCTTGGATGGTTTTGGAGGAAAAGGCATGGGTTTTTGAACCCAAGGTTCTCTTTCTTTACTATGTTTCCTAGCAACAAAGTCTCTTTTATCATAACGTTAATTCTTTGATTGTGGGTTATCAAGATCAACAGCAGGTTCAATTTCTACATCATTGTCATTACTAGGTTGAGCATCATCATGAACATCATCATTAATATTTTCACTAGGTTCATGTTCATTACCAGATTGTGTTTCAGCATCAGACATAGAGATATCATTTGGATTATCAGGTGGTTCGGCAATAGGTTCACTAGAAGTTTGCACAGTTCTATCATTTTTCTTGTTCTTCTTTTTAGAAGAACTAGGAACATCAATATTATTTCTCTGAGAATCTTGCTCGATTCTCTTAGGGTGGCCTTCAGGATACAAGGGTTCCTGAGTCATTCTACCAGTTCTAGTAGCCACTCTAACAGCATAATCATTTTTCTTACTATTCATTTCATCAAGCACTTCTTTTTGAGATTTAAGCACTTGTTCTACTTGAGTGGTAACCATAGAAGCATGTTTGCTAACAAGTTTAAGTTCACCTTTAATATTAGCCATATAATCACCCAAGCGTCTAATCATATAAGCATTTTCTTTTAATTGTCTACCAAAATAAGCATTGAAGTCGTCTTTCTTAAACATAAAGTTATCAAACTCATCCAAGCACTGACTAGCAATTTTAGTAGGAGGGACCTCAGTTTTATCATATCTATAGAGAGAATTTACCTTTACTACCTGTGTCGGGATATCGGGGTCAGGAGGTTCTTCAATAAATAAAGAATTGAGATCATATGTTTCTTCAACAGGCGGTATATTAAGACCATGTATTTCTTCAATAGGAGGTAAATTCTTAACGTCTTCAGCTTTAATACCTTTCTCTTTCATAGATTTCTTTGCCTCTTGCATATCTTCGGGACTGAGAAATAGAACACCTCTCTTCTTCGGAGTTGGTTTAGGAATAGGTTCAGTAATTGGAGCAGGAGCTGGCTCAGGAGGTGCCCAATTATTTTCATTTGTCAACATATTATTCAATAGAATTTCAGCTTCATCTGGTGTTCTTTCCCTAAAAAGAGAACCAGCACAACTATCCAGGTAATCTCTGGAAGCATCGGTTAGTCCATTATAAAAGATATCAAGTATTTCAGGTTTCTTAAGAGGATGATCAGGCAAAGCATTAAGTAACTTGAGAAGCCTCCCCCAAGCTTGTGGGAGACTCTCTTCTTTAGTTTGCATGAAGTTGTATATTTCCCTCAAAGCAGCTTGTTTCTTATGAGCAGGGAAATATTTAGCAGAGAAGTAATAAATCTTATCCTGGGGACTACGCACACAACCAGGATCAAGAGAATTAAACCATATCTTAGCATCACCCTTTAATAAGAATGGAAATATTTTGAGTATATAAAAGTAACTCGATCTCTCATCATTAGTGAATAGGGCAGCTATATCATTTAACTTAGTAAGATGTGCCACAACAGTTTCAGATTCATGGCCATAAAACGGATCCGATTAAACCAAAGTAATTATACCAGGATCAACAGAGAATTCATAATCCTTATCAGGAACACAAATAGGTGAAGTAGCAAAAGCAGGGTCGGGTTTCATTTTATCTCTAAGTGATTCTTTGTTCCATTTAACTAATAACCTCTTAAGCTCATATCTATCTTTGCAAGCTAAAATAGCGGCAGAAGATTCCATATCAAAAATATAGCCCTAGGAATAACATGCATATTTTCATCATCACTATCATCATCGTATTCAGATTCAATAATTTCTTTTTCTCTAGCCCTAGCAATTTGTTCATCAAGAAATTCACCAAGGGGCACAGTAGTATCAGGCATAGAAGCAGTTTCATCATAAGTATCCTGCATAGCAGAAGTGGCATCATCAATAACATGCGATATATCAGAACGAATAGCAGAAGCAGGTGTAGGTGTCGCAAACTTACTCATAACAGAAGGTGAATCAAGTGCAGAGCTAGATGGCAGTTCCATACCTCCCCTCGTAGTTGAGGGATAGATCTTGGTTTTTGGATCTCTCAAGTTCTTCATAATGATAAGCAGATATATATCCCAAGTGACTCAAAGAATAGAGCTATGCTCCCCGGCAATGGCGCCAGAAATTAGTCTTGATAACCCACAAGTATAGGGGATCGCAACAGCTTTCGAGGGTACAGTATTCAACCCAAATTTATTGATTCGACACAAGGGGAGCCAAAGAATATTCTCAAGTATTAGCAGCTGAGTTGTCAATTCAACCACACCTGGAAACTTAGTATCTGCAGCAAAGTGTTTAGTAGCAAAGTAATATGATAGTGGTGGTAGCGGCAACAAAAGTAAAGACAGCAAAAGTAATGTTTTTGGTATTTTGTAGTGATTATAACAGTAGCAGCGGGAAAGTAAATAAGCGAGAACCAGTATATGGAAAACTCGTAGGCACCGGATCAGTGATGGATAATTATGCCGGATGCGGTTCATCATGTAACAGTCATAACATAGGGTGACACAGAACTAGCTCCAATTCATCAATGTAATGTAGGCATGTATTCCGTATATAGTCATACGTGCTTATGGAAAAGAACTTGCATGACATCTTTTGTCCTACCCTCCCGTGGCAGCGGGGTCCTATTAGATACTAAGGGCTATTAAGGCCTCCTTTTAATAGAGAACCGGAGCAAAGCATTAGCACATAGTGAATACATGAACTCCTCAAACTATGGTCATCACCAGGAGTGGTCTCGATTATTGTCACTTCGGGGTTGCTGGATCATAACACATAGTAGGTAACTATAGACTTGCAAGATAGGATCAAGAACTCACATATATTCATCAAAACATAATAGGTTCAGATCTGAAATCATAGCACTCGGGCCCTAGTGACAAGCATTAAGCATAGCAAAGTCATAGCAACGTCAATCTCAGAACATAATGGATACTAGGGATCAAACCCTAACAAAACTAACTCGATTACATGATAAATCTCATCCAACCCATCACCGTCCAGTAAGCCTACGATGGAATTACTCATGCACGGCGGTGAGCATCATGAAATTGGTGATGGAGGATGGTTGATGATGACGACGGCGACGAATCCCCCTCTCCGGAGCCCCGAACGGACTCTAGATCAGCCCTCCCGAGAGGTTTTAGGGCTTGGCGGCGGCTCCGTATCATAAAATGCGATGATTTCTTCTCTCTGATTTTTTTGTGTCCGAAAGCAAATATATAGAGTTGGAGTTGGCGTCGGAGGGCATCCAGGGGGCCCACGAGGTAGGGGGGCATGACCTAGGGGGGGCACCCCCCACCCTCATGAGAAGGGTGTGGGCCCCCTGTTCTTCATCTTTGGCGAGGATTTTTTATTATTTTTTCTAAGATGTTCCGTGGAGTTTCAGGTCATTCCGAGAATATTTATTTTCTGCACATAAATAACACTATGGCAATTCTGCTGAAAATAGCGTCAGTCCGGGTTAGTTCCATTCAAATCATACAAGTTAGAGTCCAAAACAAAGGCAAACGTGTTTGGAAAAGTAGATACGACGGAGATGTATCACCGCCGCTTAGGCATTAACAGACGTACGCAACTCCAGCGCATGTGCCTTCCTGCCTCGGACTAAGTTCTCATCCATCCAGGATTCATCTGCAGGCAGGTATTCGCCACCTACCAATGTCGTCCATGGCGGCCACCACCTTGTAGGTATTCGTTAAAATGGTGAGCTTTTTGATTGACTTTCTTGTTGCTTAGAGTAAGCACGGTGGTAGGGTACTCGATGATGGATGAGAGATCTTGTGCGATGCATGGAAGCTCATCTCTATGGAATTTGTAGGCATTAGGAAAGGAGTCTTGACTTTTTCGCAATGAATGCATGCTTCGTTTCATGAGAAAAACCATTTCACGCCCTATGACTTGCATGTGATCCATGATCGCAATGTGAAGTTGTTAGCCCATCAATGGTACACCATCTCCAACTTGGTCATGAAGTTTTTAGGTGTGATTGCACAAGAGGAGAGAAGGTGGCTACGGGGCTCGCAAACCATTGGGATCACATGTGTTTGCTTCTTGTTGCGTTACATGTTGGTCAATTCATTGATTCACTATATTGTAACATGATAATCATCACTTTTGATAGGCCAGTTGCATCGCCGTGTTGTACCATAGGACAGAGGGCAGCCCATTTCGGTTCATATATTGTTGGATGAAATTCAAGGGGCATAGTGCGTGAGACAGCATGTGCGGATTCTGACCAGGGTATCGTCAATTTGGAATAGATGAATTCAAAAAGATTGTTAAACATTCGATTATGTTGGATACTTGGATTTAGTATTTACATTTAAACTATTGTTGTACTAAGGTCATTTGCATGCTATTTATGGATGAATTGTGCTATTTTTATTTATTGTGGACTTAAGGAACAAAACAGGGACAAACATTTGCGGGACATGACTGACTGGCCAACTCCCATACCCTTGTCCATGAACGAGTCAGGACCAGTCCGCTGACCAATAGTGTTTACGGACATGACTGAATGACCAACTCCCATATCCTTGTCCATGGACGAGTCAGGACCAGTCCGTTGACTAATAGTGTGTCCGTTTTGAAAGAATTGAGAGTGCCATGTGTAAAAAGCAGGCATTCGCTATTTGGCACTTCGGACGGTTGTTTACATGCTTTTTTCCCAACCGATGCAAGATTTTCAACTCGCGATCTCTAGTTTCAAAGACAAACGACCTACCACTAACATCGAATCACTTGTGTTTAGAAAGTTCCTTCTTTTTCTACTTATACTTCCCGCATTTCATAGAAGCCCCAATTATGCAAAGCTTCCAGCCGTTTTCTTTTTTCTTTTTTCATTGCCGTTTTTTCCTGGACGGGTTTTGTCTGGTTTTTTTCTTTAATATTACTTCCTTTTACTTTTTTCACTAATAACATTTCCTTTCACTTTTCTCTTTATCATTGTCTTTCCTTTTTGTCAAAATGCACGAATATTTCAAATTCGATGAACTATTGTCGAATTTGATGACCTTTTTTCAAAATCGATGTACTTTTTTTCAAGGTCGATGATTTTTTTCCTTCAAATTTGTTGATTTTTTTAAAAAAATTGATGAACTTTTTAAAAAATTTGATGACCTTCTTTTCAAATTCAATGGCTTTAAAAAAAGAGATAATATGTTTTTAAACTTGATGAACATTTTTCAAATTCAAGGAAATATTTCAAATTCGATGAATTTCTTCCAAAATCGATTAACTTTTTTAATTCAATGGGCGTTTTTCATTTATGATGAACTTTTTCAATATTTGTGAACTTTTTTCAAATTTGATGACATTTTGTCAAAATCATTGATTTTGTTTCTCAAAATTGTGATCTTTTTAAATCCATGAACTTTTTTGATTCCTGATTTTTTTGGTTTCTTGTTGCAGAAACTTAGATGCGGCGGAGATATTGTTTTAACCCTTGTTGCAGAAACTTAGATGCGGTGGAGATGTTGTTTTAACCCTGGTTGCAGAAAATTAGACGCAACCGAAGATGTTGTTGTAATTTTTGCAACAAGGATCTTGTTGCATAAAATTAGACGCATGAAAGATGTTGCAGAAAATTAGACGCGTGAAAAATGTTATTGCAGAAAATTAGACGCGGCGGGAGATGTTATTGCAATTTTTCTAAGGGTCTTGTTGTAGAAAAGTAAGGAAGAAGAGGTTTTGCAACATGGGTCTTATTGCAGAAAATTGTAGAAGATGAGGTTTCGCAACAAAGATCTTGTTGCAGGAAATCAGAGAAGACCAAATCTTGCAACAAAAGTATCATTACAGGAAATTAGAGAGGAGGATTGAACGGCTCGCGTCATGCAATCGAATGGGTCGGGAGGCGGTGAATCTTTTTAAAAGATCCACTGGTCGACGCGTAGCAACCCTCAGAAAATATCTGAATAGTCCTATCTAAGCATTTATGGTCGATTTGGTGAACCGCGTCAGGGTTGCCTAGCCATTGTAGACTCAAAGTCCCTGCAAATTTTGCAAGACCAACTTGTCAATCTCGACCAGTCCTGATCTTGATGCTACTCATCACTTGGCAAGTGGCGACATATAATAAGGGCTTCTTTGATTTAAAGGAATTTTATAAGATTTTTAGAGGATTGAAATTCTTAGAATTTTTTCCTATGTTGGTCCTTTGATTCATAGGATTGGATCCCATAGGAATTTTTCCTATGAAATCTTTTGTACTACATTTCATAGGAAATTTAACATCCACTCCAACCTCTTTTTACAATTCCTTTGTTTTCCCGTGACATCAAAGAATCATTGCTAATTTTATAGGATTCAAATGAGCATTGCCACTCCAACCCTACACTTTTCCTATTCCTACGTTTTCAAAATCCTACGAATCAAAGAGGCCCTAAGCCATTTGGGCTTGCGACCACAGCGGGTTGCCGTCTCTCTTTTATGTTGACGCGGAGGCAGAGCCGTCTCCCCACATTTTTGGCGTATAGAGGCAGCAAAATTGGTTAGTTCTCCGCTCTCTCCCCATCAGCCCGTGTGGCCATCGAGGACGAAGAAAGACTCCCAATTATTCCCCCGGCCTTCGGTTACGATTCGATTGGGATCGTCAGGGGGAAAGTATTTAGTGCTCCCAGGCTTGGGGTGCTCCCGATGCTCCGATGCAAAAAACATTTTTTAAAATGCTCAAAAAATTCTGAAAAAAATGCAGCGCATCGACGAAACACCGATGTCTCTTGTCACAAAAATTCAAATCAAAATTCGAAAAATTGCTCGAGATACAAAAATGACAAATTTGATATCAATGTGATAATGGGCCAAAACTAAAGTCCAACTTATGTTATGTACAAAAATTTGTCATTTTTGTATCTCGAGCAATTTTTTGAATTTTGATTTGAAATTTTGTGACAAGAGACATCAATGTTCCGTCAATCTACTGCATTTTTTCAGAATTTTTTAAGCATTTTAAAAATGTTTTTCGGACATTTGGAACACCAGAAGCACCCCAAGCCTGGAAGCACTAGATACTTTCCCGATCGTCAGGACGGGGGCGTGATAGCGAAAGCTCAGTCTCGAAACAGAAACAGGAACCCGGTGGTGGTATGTCTCGTGTGTGCGCGTGCGCGTGTGTACGTGATAACAGGTCTGTGGAGCAAGTCAGATGCTGTCAGCCTAGTGGGAGGGAACCGGAGTAATGTGCTTGTCCATGTATACGTTCCATGGTGGTCGAGCTGCACGAGAGGTGGTAGTACTAAAATAGAAACATCCAGGGCAACTCGCAGACGCGTATCATTTCCAGAGCACCACGCCCATGCGCAGCGCAGAGCTTCTGTTCACGCCCTCGGGCCTCGGCTGCATGCTGGCTTTATAGCATTTCCAAAACCCTTCGGTTCCTTTAAATTTTATGTAAAACAGTGAAGTAATGACATTGATGCATGATCTTTCTTTTGTGAGGTCTGCTTCCGTAACACACACCCCCCTCACCCCGCGTTGGAATTTCAACCACAGGATCGATCACATCAAATCACACGCGCACACAAAACTGATAGCCAAGGGTCCTTGTCGTGCCCTTGTTTTCCTCTTGATTTTCTCCTTTTTCTCAACGATGGCCATCACTTCATCACAATCTTTTCCATGCCGAGTTGTAGACTGAACCAACGATTATCCGGACTATCAGTCACGCTGCCACATCTTAGCCTGCTACATGCAGACTAAACGCATAGCCTCATACAGGAAATCAACTTAACCGGTCTGCGCCCATCTTCACGTTGATCTTCACCTTCGCATCGGTTTCTTGCACACGGGGAGACACATCTCTTCACCCGCCATTGCACATATTTCTCATTGTCGCCGATGACACATCTTATCGAACGACATCTTCTGTCCAGCGGCAACACAACTCACCATATACACGCAACTCATCTCCATCGTATATGAACTCGCCGGAACTTCACGACCACGAACGGAAACGCAAGGCACGAATTCCTTTTTCCGTCCGCTCTCGCTCGCAATTCTCCTCCGCCAGTGACGCATCTCAACTGCAGCAGAAGATTCACACACCTGAGCTCTTGGACACACCTTACAAGAACTCATGTGAACACCTTGATGACAGCTTGCAACTTTGTCGCCTCTTCCTCACTCCCCCGAACGATGATCTTGACGAGATCTTCTAGCGCCGCACCTCGGCACTACCGCTCCCGTCAACCTCCTCCAGGTCGTTTTGTTGAACGACAATCACCCGTCGCCTCGCTTACGACAGCGTCCTTGCCACCTTCTTGTCGTCGCTCCGCCGAACGACAACTGCCCGATCCTTTTTGTCTCCGCTCGAACGACAATTGCCTGCTCCTCCTCGTCGTTGTATCCCAGCGATTATATCGCCCGTTCCTCCTTGTCGCTACACCAGCGACTATATCACCCGCTCGTCGTTGTTGCTACACCAACAACTGTATCGCCCGCCCCGAGGCGCTAGCAGGGTCGCCACCCCGGGGCAAGCGCGGCTTCAAATCCTCGAACCTTGCTCTGATACCAATTGTTGGAATTTCAACCACAGGATCGATCACATCAAAGTGCACGAACACACGCGCACACAAAACTGATAGCCAAGGGCCCTTGTCATGCCCTTGTTTTCCTCTTTATTGATTTTCTCCTTTTTCTCAACGATGGCCATCACTTCATCACAATTTCTTTCATGCCGAGTTGTACACTAAACCAACGATTATCCGGACTACCAGCCACGCTGCCACACCCCCCCACCCCCACCCCCCCACCCGCTTAACGTATAAGGGCATTTTGGGCATACGGTGCTTAACGTATCCCGCGCCATATGCGGCGTGCCCATACATGTAGAGCCAAGCGCACGGCTCGAGCCGATACGGCCGGCTCGCATCTACCCTCTCCACGTCGCGTGAAAAAAAAACCCACGACCTGCGTTGATCACGCGGCCCATTCCAACGTCGCCCCGCCCCGTCGATCGCCGCCCTTATCCGCCGATCGCCGCCTTTCCCCGCCGATCTAGCCGTGATCATGCTGCCAATTCCAACGTCTTCCCGTCCGGCCGATCGCCGCCTTTCCCCGCCGATCGCCGACCATTCTCCCCGTCTTCACCCGGGATCTGGCCGGCGCGGACGTTGTTGGAGTCACCCGTCGTACGTGATGTCGCCTCCGTGCAGGTCATCGTGGTGATGTGGCCTACGTGGACGCTGTCGCCGCCTGCAACTCTGTGATCAACCTCTCCGGGAACGTCCTCGCCGTCCGCAGCCACGCCAGGCCAGCCGAAGTGCACGTGCATGCCATGTAAGCCGTCTAGTTTGTAAAAAAAAATTGTATCTATAAATAATTATGTGCAATCACTTGTTAGATAAGAAGTTCTCATCTGTATGATCGTAGTACATTTAATTTGATTTAATTGTGAGATCATTCAATGGATAAAGAAACTGGATTTACGGATCTGTTTTTGGACACGAGTGAGTGGGATGGTAGCGATAGTGTTGATCGTACGAATGGTAATGATAGTAAAGATGATGATGATGGCAACGACAATGAATCCTGGTCGTCGTACGATAATTCACCTGAGGAGGATTTTCAAAAGAAAGAGGAGGGTGCTTGTAGTGAAAACGTAAGTGCCGTGTACATTCTTTTCGTCGGATGAAGAACCATATGGTACTTACATGTGCATATGATTTTTTTTATGTGCAGGAGGATATTGACGTCCAGAACGAGGAAAATCATGGTGTTGAATCTTTCGCAGATAATATAAGCCAGGTTCGGTCCAAAATTTAAGATGTCATTCACTACACCACAACACTAATGTAAGGACAGAGAAACTGCCGGGAGAAGGCTCTTTAAAGGGCAGACAAACTGCCGGGACAGTGGTTCTCCCGGCAGATAGAACTGCCACGAGAACGGCTGCCGGGGACTACTTCTCCCGGCAGATAAACTTGTCCTGGCAGTTTTTTTGCCCTGGCCCATGTATTCCCCGGCAGTTTATTTTCTCTCGGCAGATTGTCACAACATGTGAAACTGTAATTACCGGCCGTTAAACTGCCTACACAAACATGTTTACCCGGCAGATATTATGACATCATGTTGATTTCACTAGCGAAATATTCTGGGCATCCATATTATGTAATATCCACCAATTATATATGTCTAGGCAATCAGGACATACCACATTCATACATGCACTTCAATCAAAGTAAGATATAGGCCTCATCGAAAACCTTAAACTTCATTCGATAAACATAACGACCATATATAACAAGGTTGTGCCACAAAAGGAGTACATATTATATGTTTGCCACACAACCAAACTAAACTAGTGCCACAAAAGATGTCAATATGCTTCTAGATGTGTGCCACACAACCAAAATGAGCTTAACAACCACCAAAATGCAGCAGGGACAAACAAGACACGTGACATTATCACTCCATCAACTTAATTGTAGGTCTTCCAAATCTTCAGCAGCTTAAAGATCTTCCAAACCTTAGTGAACTTGTGCACCTTTGAGAAACCTGCAATAGACCAGAAAATGTTACATACAGCAGCTGCATATGTTCTGAAAGATGTTATAAGTAGGTAACATGCGCAAAGTTACTGTACTAGCCAGCGAATTAAGTTAGCTTGTATTTGGGCTTACTTTTCCTTCTAAGCTCTCTCCATCTACAACACAGAATAAGAGGGGAACTAGCTGGAGCATATATTTCAGGATCTTCTAATGGGGGGCTGTTTAGTTTCCTAGTTCCATGCTTTTGTTGGACAAGTTAGAAATGAAGGTCCCCTAAAATGGTATCTGATTGGTGGGCAAGCCCACAGATTTACAAATCAACTAAAACACTAAGAACATTTGGTTCAATAATAAACAATTTTTATTGGTTCACTTTCCTACATCACACACAACAAGTTGAATTAGCCTAGAAAATTAAACCAAGGCTTTATGCAGACAAACAAGCTGAAATACTTCATGTACATGAAAGAAAGAGGATCCAGTTACATTCAATTGTTGTGAGCATGGAATCAAATGAAACTCATTACTCTACATGGCAGAGTCTATCATGTACATGAAAGAATGATGATCCAATTGCAGTTTATATTTGTAATTGACTAAAATAAGTACTGTAGGGGTATCTTTTTTTATACCTGCTGTAGGAGTATCTATATATACAAAAGTTAATCATTATGCTTGCGAGATCAGAGTAACCAAATTTATTCAGCTGACCTCTCTACAAATTCATGGCGGGTGGACACAAAATCCCACTTCTAAAGAACTATAATGATCTGTTTGAATTACTAATTAATACTATAAACTGGAACAGGAGCTCAAGTTTCTTGGACACAAGTTGACCATGCAGCAACTACATGAGCAAAGCATTACTATTTGTGACAAAACCTAGAAGCTTGATACAAAACGTTTTGAACTTCAGAGACAATAGAATCAACTTTGAATATTTTCTAAGTACAAACCAGCAATATCTAGGAACTAACAAAATTGTAACATCAAAACAAGAAATCATAAAAACACTAAATACAGGCCAAAGCAAATGATATGGCAGCTGACATGTACGTTCACTAGAAATATAAGACGTTTTGTAATTTAATTTGAACTGCAAAAACGTCTTATATTATGGTACAGAGGTAGCAGTAAGCAGCAAAATGCAAGGTCAAATAATTTTTACACATGGGATGTTTTTTTTTCAAAATTGCATTCTAAGCATAGCATGTTTATACTTCTGAAATTAACATAGCACTATAATTAGAATCCACAATTATAAGTTAGTACAATTTATATCAAAACTTTGACATCTTTGTACTGAAGCTTGTTATTTGCAAAGCTGTCATATTATTAATCAAAGAACAAGAGCTTGTTAATTTAATTTTATTTTGACATCTTGTACGTGAGCTTGTCGTTTATACTTTGATATCTAGTTAAGCAAAGAACAGCAAACAACAGCTGACAGAATACCTATTCTGTTGTACAAAATACTAAACAGTGTAATGCCAGGTCAACCATTTTTTACACATGAAAAGGAAGTACTAGACAATGCGTAGGAATACAAGAGAAGGCAACACATATCCTCCTCATAAATGGTTCTATGGCAGGCAAACCAACGAGTCTGTGTCAAGTACTGCCCAATAACACAAGACTAAGCTGCAGAATACACAGAGGATGCAAAAGCTCAGTTCTGAATACACAAGGCATGCTTACTAGAAGATGCACGCTGATCACAGAAGAAACAATCTAAAAAGTTTATTTCAGTGAAAGCACCCAGTGAAAATTAGAGAACAGTTTGTAAGAATTACATATAGGAAAAAAGAGCAAGGTACTGAGCTAGCCTCATGACCCATTTCTTCCATTTTTTTCTACTTAGGAACATAGCCATACACACCAGCACTACTACTAAACCTGGACGCAGAACCTAAAAAACGAGCATCCAAAAAGTCCTTTATCAGCAACAAATAAATAGTCTTACTACAGAGCAAATTTATTGCACTTGTAGATTCCAAAAAATGTAACTAAACTACAGGATAATAGTAGAATAGAGGTACTAGAATTTTGGACATTATACAGTTTTTACAGAAGAAAATCTACAATCCTACGGATCCACAAGAAAAACCGAAACCATAGCACTATAGGGTCTACAAAGTACAATGATATTTTCCATCTGAAACTTTGCCTTTGGCATTTGACAAATTGCCATTAGAGAGTCGTGCATCTCAACAGAAAGGGGAAATAATTGTAAACCCCACAAGCCAAACATCATATCACCCTAAATTAGATATTAAACTAAGTAACCTTTCTTGTCAGGGTTCTCCAAAGTCCAAATACACACATGAGAACCGGAATAGGCAGCAATTCATCAGTCGAAACTACCTATTGTTTGGTCAATCGCACAATACCCATCTAGTTTGCTTGTATAGCTCTGCTCCAAAGTCCAAACTGATCTCCATGCTTCCACAGTTTATAGTTGACAGATAGTAGCCTTAAAACATTCTGATATCAATATTCATCCTAGCACAGGGTCAGCCATCAACAGCAAAGGATGTCACAATTGCGCACCGTGTAGTCCAAAAACATGCAGATATATTCTGCAGCCGCAACCCTTAAATCCTAGGAGTTGGCCGATCGAGGGGATTACAAATGCGTAAAAATTAGAACGAACATTTGATTCGGATTTATCTCAAGGGGAAACATACAGAGAGAAGGAAGGGCGAAAGGGGATGCTCACGGGGAGGTGGGAGGAGGGCTCCCGCTAGTGGCCGCTTGAGGTCGACGTTCCGCTACTTGCGGTAGAGATGCTCACGGGAGAGGAGGCGGACCCCTTGCCCTTGGTGCTTCGGTGAAGAGGAGGCAACCTTCTCGAGGGAGGAACCTCTCAGGGTGGTGGCGAGGAAGGCGTTCCGCGGAAGATGGTCGTCGCCGGTGGAGCGGTTCGGCGACACTAGTGGTGCTCCGTGTCAATCGGGTGCTCGGCGGTGTCGCTCTGGAGTGGTTGGGGGCAACGACGGCGTGGTTGGGGACGAAGGGCGGTCGGCAGCAGTGTGGTGGTTGGGGTCAGCGGAGGGGCTGCAGTGGTGGTTGGGGTCGACGGAGGGCTGCGACGGTGGTGGGTGACGGCGGCAGTGGTGATCCAGGTGGAGGGCGGCCGCCGGCGCTGGGATAGTTGGGGGCGGCGGCGATCTGGTGGGGGGTACGGGTGGATTGGGCGTCGAGATCTGGGGGAGGTTCTACGGTCTGTTGGAGCCATGGAGGGTCGGCGTGTCTGTTGTTATGTTCGGCCCAAAATTTTCGTCGATCTCGCGGGTTTTCCTTGCTAGCCCGCGCTAAGGCCCAATACAATATTGGTTTCGCGCCGAAGACGGTGCCCCGGCAGCTTACGGGCCGCTGTTTAATTGTTCCGGCAGACAATGGGCCCTTAAATCTACCGGCAGTGCGTGTGACGTCGTTTTTCAAGTTCTCCCGACGGTTTTTCTGCCATCACGTACTTGTATCGGCAGAAACAAATGCCCCGGCAGTTCTTTTGCCCTTGGTTATGTATTTCTTCCGACAGTTAACTGCCCCCAATCAAGTGTTGTCGTGTAGTGATTGAATAATAAAAACTTGTTAATGACGACTTACACTTGCTTATGTGGAATATTGTAGGCTAACTTTGATGGTTGGAGTGGTGATGATGGATATGAGCATGAGGATGGAGCTAATATGGACATTGAGGAAGCTGAAATCCAGCAACGTGCGCTGGAGACACAGTTGAAGGTTATGGGTATGACATTTGCATCACAATGGGAGGCCTACATGTTCTATAATAACTACGCCAAAGACCGTGGATTTAGTATCAGAAAAGATAAGGTGAAACGAGGAAAAGGACTTTCAACCACTGTTCGGTATAGGCGATATGTTTGCTCGAGGGCAGGAAAACGTCTCAGTAATTTTTTAAACCCGGAGGGCCGTACCCGCAGTTTAAGACCTGAGACTCGTTGCGAGTGTGGCACACATTTAGTCGTGAAGTTGGACAAAGGACGTGGAGTTTGGTTCGTGGCAGCTTTTATGGATGTTCACAACCATTTGTTGGCTAGACCAGATAAGGTGGTATTTTTGCGGTCACATCGAGTGATGGGAGATCACCAGATAGCTGAGATCTTGGCGATGGAAGGAGCTGGGATCAGAAAGCGTATCATCATCGACAACTTCACTAGCAGGTACCGCTCGAATGATAAGTGTGGGTTTCTGAGACGAGACGTGTACAACCTATGTTGCCGAGAAAAAATGAAGTTGATTGCGAAGGTTGATGCTAACACGGCGATCGGGATTATGAGGAGCAGAAAGGAGAAGGATCCAGACTTTTTCTTTGAGTACGTGCTCGATAAGGAGGGCCGTTTGAAGAGCATGTTATGGTGCGATGCATAGTCGCGGCGGGACTATCAGTTGTATGGAGATGTGACTGTGTTCGATAGCACGTATAAGATGAACAGATATGGTATGACGTTCATCCCCTTTGTTGGTGTAAATAATCATCGTTGCACCATAGTTTTTGGTTGTGCCATTGTGTCCGACGAGACCGAAGGGACGTACGTGTGGCTGCTCCAAACATTCCTAGGCCAATTGTCAGAAAAAGCCAAGGTCAATCATCACAGATGGAGACGCTGCAATGATACGAGCTATTCGGTTGGTTTTGGTTGATGTGTTGCACCGTATCTGCTCATGGCACGTAGAAAAAAACATGCAGAAGCACCTTAATTACAAATCGCTAAATGAGTTCAAGGCACTCTTGTACTACTCCACCTCTCCAGCCAACTTTGAGGCGAGATGGCACGCTTTCGTCCGTAAATGGAAGACTGATAAAACAGAAGAGTGGCTGGATAGGATGTACAGGAAGAGGAGTCTGTGGGAAGCATCATATCTATCAGATGGTTTTTTTCTGGGTATGCGCAGCAATCAGAGGAGTAAAAGCCTTAACTCTTGTCTTCACCTTCACCTGGACGGAGGTATGACTATTGTTGACCTAGTTGTGCATTATGAGAATTGCATAGTTCGACTACGTGAGAACGAGGGGCATGATGACTGTGTTTCAAATTAGTCATTGCCACCATCAGTCACAGAATATAAGGATATTGAGAAGCATGCTGCCGAAGTATTCACTCATTCCAATTTTTATATTCTTTAGAGCTTGAGATTTTTGAGACGCTAGTGGGAGTTGACTGCCACACCTTCATCGTGACATGGAGAAATAACCGCAAATTTCAGTTCAGCATGAATTATCGAGCTGAAAACTCTGAGAATACGATAGACTGTAGTTGTGGACGAATGCTTCGGAAAGGATTGCCTTCCAAACACATTCTGTATGTGTTGGTTTATCTAAAAGTATCTAAAATACCTAAGTGTTGCATCCTTAAGAGGATGTCGAAAGTTGCGAGAGGTGGGCTGCCTGCACAGCGAAAGAGTGACATGTTTGGCTGGGGTTGGACAGGGGCAGAGCAGTGTGCTCGCTATAGTCAACTCAGTATAACAGGAGCTGAAGCTTTTCATGTTGCTTCAAATGATCCATTCGTCTTTGATGAGTTGATGCAGTGTCTGCATAATATAATAGCGAAGAAAAAGGTCTCTGATAATGATGTTGTTGGTAGTAGAATAAATGTGCATGAGGAGCCACGTCAGCCGGAACAACATGTTGATGTCATAGGTGATCCCGTGAAAGTTTCCATGAAGAGCGCCCCTAAATAGAGCACGACAGGGCGGGCAAAGAAAGATCCAAATGTTACAAAAAATGGAAGACCAAAATGATTTTATGAGAAAAAACCCGGTCCTCTTTGTGGCATTTGTAAGAAAGAGGGCCATAGACGGCAAACGTGCCCTGAGAATGAAACGTAAGTTTTACATTATTTTAATTATTTTTTGGTTCTCTCTTTACAATTGTCTGATGAGTTGTTTACAATTTGTTATGTAGGAATCGGGCATAAAGATGAGTATTCATAATCAATTGAAGGCACTGGCAATTTCAGTTTATTTGTTTAAGGATAAGAGACATGGCACTTTGAGCTTATTCTTTAAGCTACCTTATTGGATGGAAGGCACTGGCACTTTCAGTTTATTTGTTTAAGGATAAGAGACATGGCACTTTGATTTAATCTTTATGCTACCTTGTTCGATATTATGAGACATGCCATTATTATTATTATTATTATTATTATGTGTGAAACATGATATATTTGTATGAATGTGTTACTGTTGTCATGACTTTGTCAACTGATTAACATTTTTAAAATTTAATGTATGTGAATAAAATATTTGAAAAAAAGGCCCAACAGTGGCCGGGCGCGCGCACGGACAGCATACTACAACGCCTTCTAGGAAGCCTTTCGGCCGCCGAACGGGGAGGCCACGGCGTACAACAGGGCATTCATTAGTGTTCTGTAGCGAGCTTCTGAGAAGGCGAAGACGCGGGTATATAAACCGGTCGGCGCCTCTCTCCGCGGGCGAGGTGGGACTAAACCTAGTCGGCACAATGCGCCAGCGTCCCCATCCGCACAAGAAGAGGATCGGCCCACGCGCCCGATGCGCGTCGTTTATGGGCTGACAGATCGCCATATTTCCCCTCGGGATCGTTGCATGTGCCTGCTGGGTGGGGCGGGACGAGACCTATGCCACCGAGCGCGTGGCTGTCGGTCGGTCTGCTGCTGGGCCAGCAGACCCGCGTGTGGCGCATGGTGAATCGCGCCAGCCCGCACTAGCTGGACTGCGCGGGCCCGCCACTGCCTCGGCTGTCGGCCACCGCACGGGCTGGGCTGGAATATTCGTCGGATCCAGCGCCGCTGCTGCCACCAGAATCGACGTGGGAAATTGTGCAGGTTTTGTCCACATCGCGCCAACTCAAGACGGCGGGGATATTTTTTAATAAATAAATGACCGCCGCGAGTAGAAACAACAACAGTACATATAACATCGCAGCCGCAATCTGATACATTTTAGGACAGCAAAAATATTACATGCCCACACACATTTAAATGTTTAGTCTCACACGAAAGCGATAAATAAAACGTGAAAAATTGTCGAAATCTATCCCAGTGCCTTGTCGCATTACAATTGATCAAAGTATCCAACAACGATAGGAAAACCTTCTACGGGACTAAAACCCTACCGATGCTAATACCTATTCCTTCTTCATGATTTTAACAATTTTCATCTTGATCTTCTCTAATTTGTTCACCTCTGAAAAAATAATTTCCGCGACAATACGTGGCCTTGATTCATTAATCTCCTCCTGGTCAAATTCATGTGTCCAGCGATCTCCATCCCAGTATTTTATGCACCACATCACAAAAAGTCCATAAGACACTCTGCAATAAACATGTGTGATCAGCTTACGATATAGCATGCACTTCCTTGTACTCATTTAACTTACCCATCTTTTTGTCTCGGCATTTTATACTCATTAATTGGCCACGATGAGACATCTGGGAATTTTTGTTTATTCAAGAGTTGAGTTGGCCTCCATAATATCCTTAGAAATTTCAGCTCTCTGAAAAAATTAGCAAACCAGAATTTAATGTATAACTCAACATTTTTCTGAATGCGAGTATGAAAATTATAGCGTCCCAGGGTGGCAATCATACTGCGAATTCTTTGGCTAATTGCACCTTTAGAATTTGAGTCAAGAACTTGAAACTCCTCCTTGACGGTGTACATCACTATGGTTATCCAATGATTATTATTAACGTGCATAGGAAAATACGCCTACATAGTAACCAAATGATGTTAGTGCAATTAAATAGTAATGACTAATAAAAACAAATAAATATGAAAGCAATACCTTGTCCCGTCTGAAATACTCATTCATTACTCTTGCGAGGACTTTTGTTTTCTTTGTAACATGTTTTGAGTCTAATCATTTACTGACTTGGTCTTTCCCCTTGCCCTACTCAACATAAATTTGGGGAACCACGTTGTTGATATATAACAATCAAAAAAATCACGGTGTTGTAGGTGTTTACAATATGCATTGATGATCTGCATACATAAACAAAAAATTTCTATCAACTTGTCAAGTACAAATGAGAGTTTTGTTAAAACCAAACTCATACTTACAGTGCCATTCAACCATTTAAATGTCAGGACATTGTGAAGCATAGTTGGCGTGCATATGTCCCCATCTGGTGGTGGCATATCGACCACGGTTCGGTGTGCATGCTTCTTTGTCGATGCGAGAGTCTCAACAAAAACTCTGGCTGCCTCTATGTGATCCGGAGTCATATTAAGAGAACTTGCTAGAATTGAATGTGGTGACGATGCAAACAGATCTAAAACAATGCAGCTACAGTCATTAAAAATAATTAAAAAAATTACATAACGCGTGAATGAATTATAAAGTAGTACTTGACTTTTTTTTTAACATGTTTCTTGCGGGTAATGAGAATGTCGTAGGGGGATTGGCAATATTTCGACTTTTTTCTTTTGCGCTTACCATCATTTTCCTGACTGCCTTCACCATTACCTATGTTGCTCTCTGCCGGGAAACTCTCAAACGTGTGTTCGGACTTTGTTGGTGACAAAGCATCCATAGACTCACCAGAAATATCAGCATTCTGCGGGGTTCGGGACATAGACGGAAAGTCTTTTGTACGTACAGTTGATGCCGAAGATGGAGAGTTTCCATTATCGTCTATAATGAAAGGATCAGTAGCTTCACCTTTACCCGGTGTCATCGCCGGAGCACCCGTGTCATCAACGGGCACGGAGGTATCATTGATACCCGCGAAAGATGTTCCTACCTTTACGTCGGTAGGTGAATCAATATCTGGCCAATATTTTGATGACTTGTACTAGCCATTCTCCATTCCAACTCCTTCACCTACATTATCAAATTCGTCATTGTTGTCCCTCTTATTGGGTTTATACAGCACACCTTTCGTGTTCAACCTTTCCATTACCATCTACAAACACAAATGAAACACGATAAGTAGTTGAACAATTAAAACGTGTTCAATACAACTTCTAAATTACCTGTGCACATCTTTCGGGTATATTAAGAACCTCCTTGTGAAGCAGCTTTATGTATGTCATCACACGGTCCATACTATAAGTTGTGTTCGATGAAACCGTGGACGTGCTTGGCTTTCTACTCCTACCACCACCTTTCCGTTTAGGTTTCTTCGTTTCTTCCTCTGGGAGAGTCCCTTCACGTGCTACCTTAGCACGTCTGTACTCTTCACTAACGCAGTTTTCAATCTGTACAACAAACAAAAAAATAAATTAAATAACAAATATACTTAATTACTACGTGCAACCAATAAGGACTATATGTATTGACTTACATTGCCGGTGCCACGCCCGTGCATGTTGTCATAGTCGTCTCGCTTTTTCCCTTTCATTTCTGGCCAGTTAAGCATTAGTGGATAGTCACGAGACAAAGGATCAAATGTATCCACACCAATTGGCTCAACTTTTTCCCAGTATATATACTGCATGATAGTAAACACAACTAGTCAGACACATAGATCACATAAAAATCATATGTACATACAACTATTATGAAATGACTTGTACCTGAAGAAGAGCCAAGTTCCTGATAGGCCACTTGAAATTTTCAATATCTTCGACCGATTTTTTAATAGCATCCATGCACACCCCCAACGTGAAATCGTTCCAATTGTATGACTTGATAGCGTTCACGTCCTCCACCATTTTGTAATAACGATAAGGAACAAACTTGGTGGATTGTGGTGCTAAGACTGTATCCATAAGAACCAGTACGACCCTTCTCACAAAATCATCATCATATGACTGAGTATCAACAATATTTTTTATCAACTCATCGATGGGGATTAGGCATGTTCTTTTGTCTAGAAACCGATTTGGAACAATTTTTGTGGCATCTAGTTGTACTGTTGCTATCATGCTACTGACATCATCATCCTCGTTACGTAGCCCGAATATGTCATAAACATCTTCATTAAGCATGCTGATGCCGTCAGTATTTGGCCGAATAATAAATCACTTTCTACTACTATCATACGCTTGTAATCATAAATTCCAATAAATTTTTCCTCATTTTCACTGAAGGAATTCTCAACATACTGTCCAAATTTGTGTCACGTAGCATCATACGCTGTCTGGGTGTGAATTTTCCCACCAATTCGCACCACTTCTCAACCGAGCAGTACACATCTCCTAATTCTTGCATTCTAAATAAGATGACAGTTATCTAACTAGTTACGAGATTCAAAAAAACATTACATATGATTTAATACCATACCTTCCGGCGTCTCGACGTGCACAGTCAGCCCCCCTGTTGCCTAACCCCACCCGGTGTGGGTTAGTCGTGGCAGCCGCGCGCCCTCTGCCCACACCAGCGCGCTGGCCGATGGCCCGTCCTAGGGTTTAGGGTGCCGGCGACTTTGCCGAGACGGCAGGGCCGGGCCTGAGATCCAAGTCGCGCGCGCAGATGCCGGATTGTATGGCCGCCGTCAGGCCGGCAGGGAAGGGAGTTGGGCGACCACGGCGGTGCGACCGTCGGATCGGGGAGGGGTGAGGACGTGCGTGGAGGCGGCGGGGTTAGGCGGTCCTGGGGCGAGGTAATGGCCGCGTGGTTTCCATGCCATGCACGCATGTACGGCGTCATAGACGTGGTCACGCCATAGTGGGCCACTTGGCCCGTCCCGTAAAACTACCGCCGGCTGGCCCACGATGCATTTATTAAAAACATGCATTGTACTTTAACATTTTAGTTTAATACCACATCGCTAAGCCAGCGCGCCGTTGACTCCTTTATATAATTTTCTTTTGGTCAATGCACAAACATCTCAGTTTGTGGGACTCTATCTGGAGGATATGCAGGGTCGATGTGAGTCTTCATCTGCTTAGAGCTTGTGAAGGTTCACATGGATCATGCATATTCTTCAAAAAGAGAGCCATTATCTCCGATGTTTTTTTAACTTCAGAAAATATTAATGCATTTTTTAATGCAACCATTCAATTTTTTTGCACACACACTCATCACCAGGGCTAGCATGCGTTCTCTTTTCTAACTCAGCCAGTGGACCCCAAAGTTTTTGCATACGCACTCATCGCCATGTCCATCATGCGTGCAAGTTTTCATAATTTTTCGGCACCGTATGAATTTCCTATGGGTTTTTCCGTGAAACGCACCGAAAACACCGACCGGGCGTGACGCAACGTGCGTTTGGTGTCCGAATTCATTCAAATGTTTCGTGGGGCCCTAAGATGGGCATGCCCACTGCCTCCCAAAATTGGGTGACGTTTCGTGCATGCCACCTCGTACCACCAATGCAACCGACACTGATCGGATATGAACGATGTCAGCCCCGTACTGCGTTCTCTTTTCTGACTCAGTCAGTGGACCCCAAACTTTTTGCACACGCACTCATCGCCAGGTCCATCATGCGTGCAAGTTTTCATAATTTTCCGGCACTGTATAAATTTCCTATGGTTTTCTCTATGAAACGCACCGAAAACACTGACCGGGCGTGAAGCAACGTGCGTTTGGTGTCCGAATTCGTTCAAATCTTGCGTGGGGCCCTCAGATGGGCATGCCCACTGCCTCCCAAAATTGGGTGACGTTTCGTGCATGCCACCTCGTACCACACATGCAACCGGCATTGATCGGATATGAATTTTTATGGTTTTTTCCGTGAATTCAATTCTATATTAAGTAGAGTTTTTAATATAATTACATAATAATTTATATATTAAGTATTGTTTTTAACATAACTACTAAATAAATTATATATATAGTAGTGTTTTTTAAGAAGGGTATTTTCCAAATTATTATTACTTATAAGTTATAACAAATACCTCTTTAATATTATGAAAACTACTTTTGCCATTAATGCAAAACACATAAAAAAATAATTCACATTACATAAATTATTGAACATTTATACAATGCGTAGGACTTTTCATTATTATTTATACAATACAACATTTACTAAAAAACTTATTATTATTTTTGAAACAATAAACAAATAACAAAAAAAACAATGACACCGCGCGTTGGCCGGCCCAGTGACTGTGCGCGAGGGCGTGCGTAGGCCGACCCGTTCACTGTGCGCGCGGTGCGGGGGCAGGGTCGGCGGGGGTCCCGACTAAACTTTAGTCCCACTTCGCCCGCCGAACGACGCCACGATCGCCTTATATACCTGCCTCCCACCTCACTTTTGAACTCCTCTGATTCCCGTCCCGTCCCGCCACTGTCCCGTTTGACTGTGCTGCAGGCCGTAGCTGGGCCGAGAGGCCGGCCCTTTCGCCGCACGGTTTGATCGTGCGGGACCGATTAAGCGCAGTTGCGGCATGCAAGCACAAGTGGGCTTATTTTTTTTTTTGCATCACAATTTTATTGCCTTCTATGAGTCACGGCGCGGGGGGAGGTGGAAGGGACGCTTTTTTAGTCCCACCTCGCGTGCCGAGGGACGCCACGACCAGCTTATATACCCGTGTTCGTGCACATTGCTATGTGAGACAATTAGTAATAATTTGGTTTGACTTTGGACTGCTAGGGGCGGCACTGCCGCACTGCCCGGACAATGTAAGCTCATTACACTGTCCGGGAAGTGCGTCCATACTGCAAGCAGTGTAAACTCAAATCATATCATTACTATCTGTCTTATTTTTCATTATTTGCCACACTATGCAAATTTCATTAGTACTATCTATAATATTTTTTTGACATCCTTCAAATGAACCCAAATTACATTAGTAATATCTACCATTATATGTATAATGTCAATACGAAATAAATCTGTATTAAGTACTCTTTGTAATATAATTACTTAATAAATTCTGTATTAAGTAGTGTTTTTAATTTAACTACTTAATAAATTCTATGTGAAGTAGTGTTTTTTATGAACGGTCGTTTCCAAATTATTAGTTATAGCAATAAACTTATTAATATTTTTTAATAAGCTAAAAAATGTTAGGCATTAACACAAAACTCATACAAAATTAAAATATAAACTGATTATTTTTACCTATAAATTGTAATAAAAAACTCATTATTCTTACTTATAAATTATAAAAAACAAGGCATTATTATTACTAGTCGTCAACCCGTGCACCTGCACGGTCTAGCTTCTACAATGTACTCCCTCTGTCCCATAATATAAAATTGTTTTTCAAGCTAAAACAACTCGCAAATCGATCTTATATTATTCGACGGGCGGGGTATTATATAAAGCATTGGTATGAACTAACATTGTGGATAATAGAGAATACATTAATTAGTTTTGTAGTTTTATCAGTTTCCATCATTTTAACATTATAAGTTATATATGTTTAATCTTGTACTATTATAAGTTATTTATTGCTTTGTGTATGAAACATTAATTTTGCCTCGTAATCATTAAAGTGTTACTTTCCCCACCGTATATATGCATCAGGCATCATGCATGACTTTGGTCCTATATGATGGTCCGTGCTCCTCTGGGCATACCGCCATATCTACATCAGAGGATTCATCAAGCAATGAAAAAGGCAGCCAACATTCACAATGCATCCAGAGTAACAAACATGTGATAGAAGGCATAAGGAACAATTTAAAAAAAGTACATAGACAATTTCAAATCAACTGGAGATAATATTGATCGTTGTACACATTGTACTGTTAGCAAAAAAAGGGATTCAGTATAAGCCTAGAGATTAGAAACATATTCTCGCTCGAGAGGCATGCCCAAGCTTTTTACTCGATCCTGATTAGAACCAAATCATGAAATAGCTTCGATTTCACAAAATCCTCAACATATATATGACCTGCCTGTCCCTGACTCCTTGCCGATGTCAAATCATCGTTTTCAATAAGTGTAGCCTACAACATTGCATATATATTACATGCCCGATCTGTGACTCCTTGCCGATGTCAAATCGTCATTTTTAGTAAGCATGCCTTAGACATTGCTAGAACTTACGGATGATGATTTTGCACTGATAATATAGAGATCCTTCTTCCCACTACATGCAAGCAGTCCCTTTGGTTATAACTTCTTTGGAGCCTACCATGCAAGTCGCTTCACCACCAACATTTTGAAAAGATTCCTGTCACAGGACATTAGGATGGAACAATCTTAGATCAAACATAGTTTGTGGAAATGTAAAAATGTAAAGTGTAACATATATCGTGGTAGATTTGAAACAAAAATTAGGAGAAAATGCATTAGTGTTCCATAATTTAACCATGACCATGAGAACATGGTAAGCCCGTGAAAATCTCCCAACTGTTCTTGACCTCGACTTCTGGATATACCAAGTTTCTCTACTGAATTCCCCAACAACAGTAGTTATGGGCTCTTTACCTTCGTTTACCTAACAGCAGGCGACAAAATTAGCACATGTACAAATTAAAGAAGATTTGGCTTATTTTTTTATCAAACTACGACACCAATTTTAGTAACTAATATAATTCCATTGTGGGCCTATTATTAATGTACTACGTACAAAACCATGAGTTATAGCCAAATTACAGATTATAAATACATTTGGCATATGCTGTGAGATGTGTGGAAAATCGGCGAAGGTAAAAAATTAGTCCTACTAATTTGTTTGCGTGATTCCTCTCTTTATGAGAAAATTTGTTTCATCAGCAAATTGTTTGCCATTTTATATTCTACATGTGTAATCTAATCATATATGTTGGTCTAAAAATGTATTGACATTCATAGTGGCTTCAATTAGATAGTACTGCACTCTCGTTAGCAGTGGCGATTCTATCAGGGGGGCTTCAATAGGCTGAAGCCTACCCTTCAAAAATCCTATTTCAACTAAATATACTATACTTGCCATTTATACCAAGGTGTTTTACATCCAATAATTGCAATGCATTGCTAATTAGACCTAGGAACTTGCTTTGAGCCTACCCTTCATTTCCGTGCTAGATTCGCCACTGCTCGTTAGCAAACTACAGATAATGTACAAATCCTAAAGTACTGCATGTGCAGTACTTTGTAGTAATGCATAGCTTCAGCAACACACTGACACACCAAACATAGAAGTTTGTGAAGTATTTACTTCAAATACTTGATCATAAGTATTTGATGTTGGGAAATATGTGGTCAGTTTCAATTTAGATTTGGAAGCACAACTCATGCAGAATAACGTATTTGATTACATTCATAAACTCCAAGGAAAGGTACTGCTAATCACATTGCAAACAAAAAGGAAGACATGGCAACACGATATGTAGATATTCGTGACGTAGCAGATTGCTGTTAGAAATAACAAAGCTGGTTCATTCTCAATCCTTATATTCATCGGGATACAAAGGGTGAAAATTGTTTGTTGATATGCTTAGGACGTCATGGCGCAATGGTCATATGCCGCCCACTTTGAATACACACTGGAAGCAAGTCTAATCTGTACTCTAATAGAAAAACCACGAAGCCTATATTATCCTGTCCGTAGACATATTCTACGGAAGTTAAGGCTAGGTTTAGTTTGCACATACACAAAGGAAAAACCACAGAAATCCATACTGTAACATTCAGTCTTTCAAGTTAAATTATGTGCACCATTTTATCACCAGAGTGACCGCCCAAGGACTGGAAGGGCCTCCAGATCGAGGATGGAAGCCCAACTAACTTTTTAAGATCTAATTCGCAACCAAACCATACTAAATAGTCAGAACATAAAGGACACACCATATCAGGACATAAAGTAGGGCCATCTAGCCAATTGGAAACAGTCAACATAGGCCTAAGTAATTCTAGAAGAAAACTTACATTTTGCTCCAACGATACATCTTCCTGAAACCTTATCACCAACATCCTCAAACTCCTTAATTGACCATCACCATGTATCTGCCCTGACAACTCAATGCTCACCTCATTGTATCCAACCAATGCTTGATCTGATTGTATAAGCAGCTCCGAGCTTCCGACAGGTGACACCTACACGGGAACAGTGGAGAAACAAAACGGTTCTTCTGTTTAATTCAATATGCAGAACTACTTTGTGTGAAGTCTAATGTCAAAATATTAAGGTATATATATCCTGAAAGGAAAATGTGTACATCTAGCAGACTACAGTAACAGCCTAGTTGTCACTATAAATCTTGTATTGGGTTACAATTCTACTTCCTCCCAGGCAATTGATTATAGCTTCTAGGTAGTAATATGAACGGCAGGCCAGTAGTAATGATTGTCATTCCTCGCTTGATCCATGCGAAATCAGCTATTCTCACTGTCAACAATGAGGTTGGCATTCACACAATTGATGAGAAAATTAAAAGAGGTGAAAAAAAGTCATCAAAGCCCCTCAAGAAAAGTTTATGCCATACGTAATAATCTGAAAGAAATCTTTAGCAAGGTGAGGAAGAGACACATGAGGAGAATTCAGAACATACTCGACGGGAGGAGAAGTGAAAAATTGGAGACGCGAGGAAGATATACGGGTTTCTATTGGTTCAGTCTAGTGTATGCTAGCAAGCATCCTCCTTCTGGAAAGGAGATGCGGCATGGAAGAGGAGGTGGTGGCAGATCCAAGCAAATCCTTGAGAAGCTCATCACCTTCTTCCTGTCTTCCGCTGCATCGCCGTGCCTCCTGTTGCTGGGTATTACCTTCTCCTCACCGGCCACCAGACTGGACGCATGCTGCTTCTTTGCTGGCGTCGGGTTAAGCCCTGTCAGCATGGCCTTGCTGCCTTGGCCGCCAGGGTTGCGCCCGACATCTACTGTTTTCTTCAAAAAAACCTGGGCATCGTCGGTCGTTCCTGGTTTGGCAGCGAGCGAGAAGAATGCTAGCCGCCGTGGATCTAGGGAGAGATGTGCTGAATCTTGTTTCCCATGGTGTTGTGAAGAGGAAAGGTCACCAGATTGGAATCAATGGGGTGTTTTTTTTTTTTTGAGGGGGCTGGGTGTTTGCTTCCTAGGATTATGGGCAAACTGGAGGCGTGGCGCAAGGGTCTTTCCAGTTCTATAGGTCAAGGGCAGAATATGTTTTTTTACTTGCAATGGCAAGATAATCAATCTCACGGCCTATCAGATTTCTAGCCTAAGATTTCTAGATCGAACATTATGTTTTTTTTTACGTGGGCTGATATACTTTGCACTGTTTTTTTTACGTGGGCTGATCTACTTTGCACGGTTCATAACTTTTTGGCCTCTATTTTTTACGGGTTAATCTATACCGTAATAATTCGGTCCCACCAAATGAACGGCTCATAAAATCTAATTAACGTTGGAATTTCTAGGGAGTCAAGAATTAGTATATCAGATCTATGAGAATATTAATTTACAAGGACAGTACACGTCAAGTTTGTTCATCTAAACAGTTCGTGGGAAGTAACTAGCATATGTAATTCATTATGGTCTTTTTACATAGAAGTAGGAAAATCTATAGACAACTAGAAGAAAATCCTAACAAATTACTCCAGAATCATGGTGACATTCTTCTTTGATGGTCAAGGAATCGTGGTGACATTCTTCTTTTATGGCCGAGGCCAGCAGTTTGCAATGCCTCTCTTGAACGCCCTGAATATGGATAAGTGGATGCATACATAGCTGAGCCCGTACGTATGTCGCCGATGGATTCATCGTAGTTGTCCGAGTTCTGGTACCCTCGGCCACCTGGAGAATCTCCATATAGGGCACAAATAAAAACTGTTTATTCTTCTCTAGGAAACGACAGAGCAGGAAAAATAATAGGTTGATCGTATGGAGACTAACTGCATGCTGCTGGCCCTTGGCTTCAAGATCCGTTGTACTGATGCATAACTCTCATCCATGTGAACTAGCGACGCGGAAGGCAACGACAAGGCCATAGATAATCACCTGGAATCCAACAGAAGGAGGATCTTCCCAAGGATCTGGTTTTACATGTGGTTGGTTACCTCCGCAAGTCGCGCATCTCATCGTCGTCGTTAGATGTTGTAGTGCCGCCGCCGTCGTCGCCTGTCGTGATACGTCGGCAAGGTTGTGACATGCCATAGGAGGAGCCGCCGAGAGTGGATATTTTCTACGAAGGTATCTTCTAAAATTTGTATTCCGGCGAGAACAGCTAGTTATAATCCCTAAAAACATGGACCGGTCAACAAACTTGTAAACGAGCGCGGTCCTCGCATGCAACAGTTGTTGTTTTCTTAAATAAAAAGTTAAGCAGCAGCGATTTGGGCGCCTAAAAAAAGAGGCACACGTGGCATTGGGAGTACGTACTCCTAGAAGTACTAACCAATCTTTCTATATATATATATACTAGCAAATATGCCCGTGCGTTGCAACGGGAGGAAAAACTATCAAACTATGCGGGAGCGGTAGATAATGGCTTTTAAAATGCCAAGGTGAGATAAGGGCTTTTAAAATGTCATTTCAAAAACTATGTCTAAGTGATGTCATGATGAGATAAGAGACTTTTGAAAAGTCATTTCAAAAAAAAGTGATGGTTTGACCATGATTTGATTTCCTAAGGCGCCACAACGAATTAGTTTTGGCTGAGTAAACTGCATTGATGAACCCTACCTAAGCTAGACTGATGAATGATGTATATAATCTTGACCTAACGTAGCGGTGGTTGTCATAACAATTACCATGGTACCAGAATAAACATAGCTGTGTATGGAGGCAAAATAGACATTTAGTCATTTTATATAGTTTACAAAAACTAACCCATAGAAAATTGTGTCAATATTTTTTGGCTTCAGCGTCGTACGAAACATGGAAACCTTTTTTTTACCCGATGCGAGGGACTAAATAAAATCATAAATTGACCTCTACAGATCCCCTATTAAAACTTCGACGCAGGCGATGTTTCGTTTTGTTCATCATTTACGGGCCTGTTTTAATTTTGGAAACATTTCAAAAAAATCATGTATATTTTTTTCTAATTCCAGAATGTACTTTGAATACTGGATTTTTAAAAAAAATCATGTTTTTTTCATGAACATCTAGTTGATATTGTGATTTTTTTTATGATATGCGATTTTTCTTTGAAATCATGAACAATTTATGATTTCTCAATAAATCTCGCAGATTTTTGAAATTTGGTTCTTTTGAAAATCCTGAATGATTGTAAAGAATGAAAAACAAAAACAGAATTAAAAAGGTAAAAAGCAAAAAACGAAACAGAAAACAGGCGCAACCAGCCGCACATGGGCCGGCCCATTAGCGCGTCGAGGAGGAGGAGGCACGCCATGTACATTTTTTTCTAATTCCAGACTACTGGATTATTATTTTAAAAATCATGATTTTTTTATTTCATGAACATCTATTTGATATTCCGAATTTTTTTCTATGATATGCAAAAAATATTTTGAAGTCATGAATATTTTATTACTTCTCAATAAATCCCGCAGCTTTTCGGAATTTTATTCTTTAAAAAATCCTGAATTAATTTAAATAAGAAAAAATAAAAACAGAAATAAGGAAATAAAAAGCAAAAAAAAAAGAATAGTAAACAGGCCCACCCCCAGCCAATTATGGGCCGGCCTATTAGCGCGCGGGGGTGGAAGACCTGCGTGGCAAAAAGGTGTAGGAACCAGGGATCGAACACTGGTCTCCTGCGTGGTAGGCCGACGCCATGGCCATTGCGCTACCGGAGGATTGTGTAATATAAGTGTATCGCCCTGTAAGAAATAAACATGCGGTGATTTTGAAATAAATCCGAATCATGTTACTTATGGATGGCATGGCGGGTAATTTATGCCAAATTCGAGGGCAATTTCTATGACGTACGGGCAGAAGCACTATTTGCTTTATTAGTAGGTAT